>NW_027596161.1:0-600000 GCF_964194155.1 Cetorhinus maximus
GAGTGGTAAGGGCAGTGGTGTACCGCTGTGGGAGTGGTGTAGGCAGTGGTGTAGTGCTGTGGGAGTGGTGTGGGCAGTGGTGTAGAGCTATGGGAGTGGTGTGCGCAGTGGTGTAGCGCTGTGGGTGTGGTAAGGGCAGTTGTGTAGCGCTGTGGCAGTATTGTGGGTTGTGGTGTAGCGCTGTGGGAGTGGTGTGGCTTGTGGTTTAGTGCTGCGAGAGTGATGTGGGCAGTGGTGTAGCGCTGTGGGAGAGGTATGGGCTTTGGTGTTGTGCTGTGGGAGTGGTGTGGCCAGTGGTGTAGCGCTGTGGGATTGGTGTGGGCAGAGGTGTAGCGCTCAAGGAGAGGTGTGGGCAGTGTTGTAGTGCTGTGGCAGTTGTGTGGGCAGTGATGTCGCGCTGTGGGAGTGTTGTGGGCAGTGGTGTGAGCAGTGGTGTAGAGATGTGGGAGTGGTGTGGGAATTGGTGTAATGCTGTGGGAGTGGTGTGGGCAGTGGTTAAGTGCTGCGGGTGTGGTGTGGGCAGTGGTGTAGTGCTGTGGGAATGGTGTGGACAGTGGTGTAGCGCTGTGTGAGAGGTTTGGGCAGTGGTGTAGCGCTGTGGGAGTGGTGTGGGTTGTGGTGTAGTGCTGTGAGAGTGGGAAGGGCAGTGGTGAAGTGCTGTGGGAGAGGTTTAGGCAGTGGTGTAGCGCTGTGGGAGTGGTGTGGGCAGTGGTGTAGCGCTGTGGGAGTTGTGTGGGCAGTGGTGTAGCGCTGTGGGAGAGGTTTGGGCAGTGGTGTAGTGCTGTGGGAATGGTGTGGGCAGTGGTGTAGCGCTGTGAGAGTGGTAAGGGCAGTGGTGTAGTGCTGTGGGAGTGGTGTGGGCAGTGGTGTAGCGCTGTGGGAGAGGTGTGGGCAGTTGTGTAGCGCTGTGGGAGTGGTGTGGGCAGTGGTGGAGAGATGTGGGAGTGGTGTGGGCAGTGATGCAGTGCTGTGGGACTGGTGTGGGTTGTGGTGTAGCGCTGTGGGAATGGTGTGGGCAGTGGTGTAGCGCTGTGGGAGTGGTGTGGGCAGTGGTGTAGAGCTTCGGAAGTGGTGTGGGCAGTGGTGTAGTGCTGTGGGAGTGGTGTGGGCAGTTGTCAAGCGCTGTGGGAGCGGTGTGGGCAGTGATGTAGTGCTGTGGGAGTGGTGTGGTAAGTGGTGTAGTGCTGTGGGAGTGGTGTGGGCAGTGATGCAGTGCTGTGGGAGAGGTGCGGGCAGTGGTGTAGTGCTGTGGGAGTGGTGTGGGCAGTGGTGTAGCGCTGTGGGAGTGGTGTGGGCAGTGGTGTAGAGCTTCGAAAGTGGTGTGGGCAGTGGTGTAGCGCTGTGGGAGTGGTGTGGGCAGTTGTCTAGCGCTGTGGGAGTGGTGTGGGCAGTGGTGTAGGGCTGTGGGAGTGGTGTGGGGAGTGATGTCGCGCTGTGGGAGCGTTGTGGGCAGTGGTGTGGGAAGTGGTGTAGTGCTGTGGGAGAGGTGCGGGCAGTGGTGTAGCGCTGTGGGAGAGGTGCGGGCAGTGGTGTAGTGCTGTGGGAGTGGTAAGGGCAGTGGTGTACCGCTGTGGGAGTGGTGTAGGCAGTGGTGTAGTGCTGTGGGAGTGGTGTGGGCAGTGGTGTAGAGCTATGGGAGTGGTGTGCGCAGTGGTGTAGCGCTGTGGGTGTGGTAAGGGCAGTTGTGTAGCGCTGTGGCAGTATTGTGGGTTGTGGTGTAGCGCTGTGGGAGTGGTGTGGCTTGTGGTTTAGTGCTGCGAGAGTGATGTGGGCAGTGGTGTAGCGCTGTGGGAGAGGTATGGGCTTTGGTGTTGTGCTGTGGGAGTGGTGTGGCCAGTGGTGTAGCGCTGTGGGATTGGTGTGGGCAGAGGTGTAGCGCTCAAGGAGAGGTGTGGGCAGTGTTGTAGTGCTGTGGCAGTTGTGTGGGCAGTGATGTCGCGCTGTGGGAGTGTTGTGGGCAGTGGTGTGAGCAGTGGTGTAGAGATGTGGGAGTGGTGTGGGAATTGGTGTAATGCTGTGGGAGTGGTGTGGGCAGTGGTTAAGTGCTGCGGGTGTGGTGTGGGCAGTGGTGTAGTGCTGTGGGAATGGTGTGGACAGTGGTGTAGCGCTGTGTGAGAGGTTTGGGCAGTGGTGTAGCGCTGTGGGAGTGGTGTGGGTTGTGGTGTAGTGCTGTGAGAGTGGGAAGGGCAGTGGTGAAGTGCTGTGGGAGAGGTTTAGGCAGTGGTGTAGCGCTGTGGGAGTGGTGTGGGCAGTGGTGTAGCGCTGTGGGAGTTGTGTGGGCAGTGGTGTAGCGCTGTGGGAGAGGTTTGGGCAGTGGTGTAGTGCTGTGGGAATGGTGTGGGCAGTGGTGTAGCGCTGTGAGAGTGGTAAGGGCAGTGGTGTAGTGCTGTGGGAGTGGTGTGGGCAGTGGTGTAGCGCTGTGGGAGAGGTGTGGGCAGTTGTGTAGCGCTGTGGGAGTGGTGTGGGCAGTGGTGGAGAGATGTGGGAGTGGTGTGGGCAGTGATGCAGTGCTGTGGGACTGGTGTGGGTTGTGGTGTAGCGCTGTGGGAATGGTGTGGGCAGTGGTGTAGCGCTGTGGGAGTGGTGTGGGCAGTGGTGTAGAGCTTCGGAAGTGGTGTGGGCAGTGGTGTAGTGCTGTGGGAGTGGTGTGGGCAGTTGTCAAGCGCTGTGGGAGCGGTGTGGGCAGTGATGTAGTGCTGTGGGAGTGGTGTGGTAAGTGGTGTAGTGCTGTGGGAGTGGTGTGGGCAGTGATGCAGTGCTGTGGGAGAGGTGCGGGCAGTGGTGTAGTGCTGTGGGAGTGGTGTGGGCAGTGGTGTAGCGCTGTGGGAGTGGTGTGGGCAGTGGTGTAGAGCTTCGAAAGTGGTGTGGGCAGTGGTGTAGCGCTGTGGGAGTGGTGTGGGCAGTTGTCTAGCGCTGTGGGAGTGGTGTGGGCAGTGGTGTAGGGCTGTGGGAGTGGTGTGGGGAGTGATGTCGCGCTGTGGGAGCGTTGTGGGCAGTGGTGTGGGAAGTGGTGTAGTGCTGTGGGAGAGGTGCGGGCAGTGGTGTAGCGCTGTGGGAGAGGTGCGGGCAGTGGTGTAGTGCTGTGGGAGTGGTAAGGGCAGTGGTGTACCGCTGTGGGAGTGGTGTAGGCAGTGGTGTAGTGCTGTGGGAGTGGTGTGGGCAGTGGTGTAGAGCTATGGGAGTGGTGTGCGCAGTGGTGTAGCGCTGTGGGTGTGGTAAGGGCAGTTGTGTAGCGCTGTGGCAGTATTGTGGGTTGTGGTGTAGCGCTGTGGGAGTGGTGTGGCTTGTGGTTTAGTGCTGCGAGAGTGATGTGGGCAGTGGTGTAGCGCTGTGGGAGAGGTATGGGCTTTGGTGTTGTGCTGTGGGAGTGGTGTGGCCAGTGGTGTAGCGCTGTGGGATTGGTGTGGGCAGAGGTGTAGCGCTCAAGGAGAGGTGTGGGCAGTGTTGTAGTGCTGTGGCAGTTGTGTGGGCAGTGATGTCGCGCTGTGGGAGTGTTGTGGGCAGTGGTGTGAGCAGTGGTGTAGAGATGTGGGAGTGGTGTGGGAATTGGTGTAATGCTGAGGGAGTGGTGTGGGCAGTGGTTAAGTGCTGCGGGTGTGGTGTGGGCAGTTGTGTAGTGCTGTGGGAGTGGTGTGGACAGTGGTGTAGCGCTGTGTGAGAGGTTTGGGCAGTGGTGTAGCGCTGTGGGAGTGGTGTGGGTTGTGGTGTAGTGCTGTGAGAGTGGGAAGGGCAGTGGTGAAGTGCTGTGGGAGAGGTTTAGGCAGTGGTGTAGCGCTGTGGGAGTGGTGTGGGCAGTGGTGTAGCGCTGTGGGAGTTGTGTGGGCAGTGGTGTAGCGCTGTGGGAGAGGTTTGGGCAGTGGTGTAGTGCTGTCGGAATGGTGTGGGCAGTGGTGTAGCGCTGTGAGAGTGGTAAGGGCAGTGGTGTAGTGCTGTGGGAGTGGTGTGGGCAGTGGTGTAGCGCTGTGGGAGTGGAGTGGGCAGTGGTGTAGCGCTGTGGGAGTGGTGTGGGCAGTGGTGTAGCGCTGTGGGAGTGGAGTGGGCAGTGGTGTAGTGCTGTGGGAATGGTGTGGGCAGTGGTGTAGCGCTGTGAGAGTGGTAAGGGCAGTGGTGTAGTGCTGTGGGAGTGGTGTGGGCAGTGGTGTAGTGCTGTGGGAGAGGTTTGGGCAGTGGTGTAGTGCTGTGGGAGTGGTGTGGGCAGTGGTGTAGCGCTGTGGGAGTGGAGTGGGCAGTGGTGTAGCGCTGTGGGAGTGGTGTGGGCAGTGGTGTAGCGCTGTGGGAGTGGTGTGCGTTGTGGTGTAGTGGTGTGGGAGTGTTGTGGGCAGTGGTGTGAGCAGTGGTGTAGTGCTGGGGGAGTGGTGTGTGCAGTGGTGTAGTGCTGTGGGAGTGGTGTGGGCAGTGGTGGAGAGATGTGGGAGTGGTGTGGGCAGTGATGCAGTGCTGTGGGACTGGTGTGGGTTGTGGTGTAGCGCTGTGGGAGTGGTGTGGGCAGTGGTGTAGCGCTGTGGGAGTGGTGTGGGCAGTGGTGTAGAGCTTCGGAAGTGGTGTGGGCAGTGGTGTAGTGCTGTGGGTTTGGTGTGGGCAGTTGTCAAGCGCTGTGGGAGCGTTGTGGGCAGTGATGTAGTGCTGTGGGAGTGGTGTGGGCAGTGGTGTAGTGCTCTGGGAGTGGTGTGGGCACTGATGCAGTGCTGTGGGAGAGGTGCGGGCAGTGGTGTAGTGCTGTGGGAGTGGTGTGGGCAGTGGTGTAGTGCTGTGGGAGTGGTGTGGGCAGTGGTGTAGAGCTTCGAAAGTGGTGTGGGCAGTGGTGTAGCGCTGTGGGAGTGGTGTGGGCAGTTGTCTAGCGCTGTGGGAGTGGTGTGGGCAGTGGTGTAGTGCTGTGGGAGTGGTGTGGGGAGTGATGTCGCGCTGTAGGAGCGTTGTGGGCAGTGGTGTGTGAAGTGGTGTAGTGCTGTGGGAGAGGTGCGGGCAGTGGTGTAGCGCTGTGGGAGAGGTGCGGGCAGTGGTGTAGTGCTGTGGGAGTGGTAAGGACAGTGGTGTACCGCTGTGGGAGTGGTGTAGGCAGTGGTGTAGTGCTGTGGGAGTGGTGTGGGCAGTGGTGTAGCGCTGTGGGTGTGGTAAGGGCAGTTGTGTAGCGTTGTGGCAGTATTGTGGGTTGTGGTGTAGCGCTGTGGGAGTGGTGTGGCTTGTGGTTTAGTGCTGCGAGAGTGATGTGGGCAGTGGTGTAGCGCTGTGGGAGAGGTATGGGCTTTGGTGTTGTGCTGTGGGAGTGGTGTGGCCAGTGGTGTAGCGCTGTGGGATTGGTGTGGGCAGAGGTGTAGCGCTCAAGGAGAGGTGAGGGCAGTGGTGTAGTGCTGTGGCAGTTGTGTGGGCAGTGATGTCGCGCTGTGGGAGTGTTGTGGGCAGTGGTGTGAGCAGTGGTGTAGAGATGTGGGAGTGGTGTGGGAATTGGTGTAATGCTGTGGGAGTTGTGTGGGCAGTGGTTAAGTGCTGTGGGAGTGGTGTGGGCAGTGGTTAAGTGCTGCGGGTGTGGTGTGGGCAGTGGTGTAGTGCTGTGGGAGTGGTGTGGACAGTGGTGTAGCGCTGTGTGAGAGGTTTGGGCAGTGGTGTAGCGCTGTGGGAGTGGTGTGGGTTGTGGTGTAGTGCTGTGAGAGTGGGAAGGGCAGTGGTGTAGTGCTGTGGGAGAGGTTTGGGCAGTGGTGTAGCGCTGTGGGAGTGGTGTGGGCAGTGGTGTAGCGCTGTGGGAGTTGTGTGGGCAGTGGTGTAGCGCTGTGGGAGAGGTTTGGGCAGTGGTGTAGTGCTGTGGGAATGGTGTGGGCAGTGGTGTAGCGCTGTGAGAGGGGTAAGGGCAGTGGTGTAGTGCTGTGGGAGTGGTGTGGGCAGTGGTGTAGCGCTGTCGGAGTGGAGTGGGCAGTTGTGTAGCGCTGTGGGAGTGGTGTGGGCAGTGGTGTAGCGCTGTGGGAGTGGTAAGGGCAGTGGTGTAGTGCTGTGGGAGTGGTGTGGGCAGTGGTGTAGTGCTGTGGGAGAGGTTTGGGCAGTGGTGTAGTGCTGTGGGAGTGGTGTGGGCAGTGGTGTAGCGCTGTGGGAGTGGAGTGGGCAGTGGTGTAGCGCTGTGGGAGTGGTGTGGGCAGTGGTGTAGCGCTGTGGGAGTGGTGTGCGTTGTGGTGTAGTGCTGTGGGAGTGTTGTGGGCAGTGGTGTGAGCAGTGGTGTAGTGCTGGGGGAGTGGTGTGTGCAGTGGTGTAGCGCTGTGGGAGTGGTGTGTTCAGTGGTGTAGCGCTGTGGGAGTGGTGTGGGCAGTGGTGGAGAGATGTGGGAGTGGTGTGGGCAGTGATGCAGTGCTGTGGGACTGGTGTGGGTTGTGGTGTAGCGCTGTGGGAGTGGTGTGGGCAGTGGTGTAGCGCTGTGGGAGTGGTGTGGGCAGTGGTGTAGAGCTTCGGAAGTGGTGTGGGTAGTGGTGTAGTGCTGTGGGAGTGGTGTGGGCAGTTGTCAAGCGCTGTGGGAGCGGTGTGGGCAGTGATGTAGTGCTGTGGGAGTGGTGTGGGCAGTGGTTTAGTGCTGTGGGAGAGGTGCGGGCAGTGGTGTAGTGCTGTGGGACTTGTGTGGGTTGTGGTGTAGCGCTGCGGGAGTGGTGTGGGCAGTGGGGTAGCGCTGTGGGAGTGGTGTGGGCAGTGGTGTAGTGCTGTGGGAGTGGTGTGGGCAGTTGTCTAGCGCTGTGGGAGCGGTGTGGGCAGTGATGTAGTGCTGTGGGAGTGGTGTGGGCAGTGGTGTAGTGATGTGGGAGTGGTGTGGGCAGTGAGGCAGTGCTATGGGACTGATGTGTGTTGTGGTGTAGCGCTGTGGGAGTGGTGTGGGCAGTGGTGTAGAGCTTCGGAAGTGGTGTGGGCAGTGGTGTAGCGCTGTGGGAGTGGTGTGGGCAGTGGTGTAGCGCTGTGTGAGTGGTGTGGGCAGTGGTGTAGCGCTGTGGGAGTGGTGTGGGCAGTGGTGTAACGCTGTGGGAGTGGTTTGGGCAGTGGTGTAGTGCTGTGGGTGTGGTGTGGGCTGTGGTGTTGTGCTGTGGGAGAGTTGGGGCAAGTGGTGTAGCGCTGTGGGTGTGCTGTGGGCAGTGGTGTAGTGCTTAGGGAGAGGTGTAGGCAGTGGTGTAGCGCTGTCGGAGTGGTGTGGGATGTGGTGAAGTGCTGTGGGAGTGGTGTGGGCAGTGGTGTAACGCAGTGGGAGTGGTGTGGGCAGTGGTGTAACGCTGTGGGAGTGGTCTCGGGAGTGGTGTTGTGCTGTGGGAGTGGTGTGGGCAGTTGTGTAGCGCTGTGAGAGTGGTAAGGACAGTGATGTAGCGCTGTGGGAGTGGTGTGGGCAGTGGAGTAGTGCTGTGGGAGTGGTGTGCGCAGTGTTGTAGCGCTGTGGGAGTGGTATGTGTTGTGGTGTAGCGCTGTGGGAGTGGTTTGGGTTGTGGTGTGAGCAGTGGTGTAGAGATGTGGGAATGGTGTGGGAAATTGTGAAGTACTGTGTGAGTGGTGTGGGCAGTGGTGTAGTCCTGTGGGAGTGGTGTGGGCAGTGGTTAAGTGCTGTGGGAGTGGTGTGGGCAGTCATGTAGTGCTGTGGGAGAGGTGCGGGCAGTGGTGTAGGGCTGTGGGACTGGTGTGTGTTGTGGTGTAGCGCTGTGGGACTGGTGTGGGTTGTGGTGTAGCGCTGTGGGAGTGGTGTGGGCAGTGGTGTAGCGCTGTGGGACTGGTGTGGATTGATGTGTAGTGCTGTGGGAGTGGTGTGGGCAGTGGTGTAACGCTGTGGGAGTGGTGTGGGCAGTGGTGTAACGCTGTGGGTGTGGTGTGGGCAGTGGTGTACCGCTGTGGGAGTGGTGTAGGCAGTGGTGTAGTGCTGTGGGAGTGGTGTGGGCAGTGGTGTAGTGCTATGGGAGTGGTGTGCGCAGTGGTGTAGCGCTGTGGGTGTGGTAAGGGCAGTTGTGTAGCGCTGTGGCAGTATTGTGGGTTGTGGTGTAGCGCTGTGGGAGTGGTGTGGCTTGTGGTTTAGTGCTGCGAGAGTGATGTGGGCAGTGGTGTAGCGCTGTGGGAGTGGAGTGGGCAGTGGTGTAGTGCTGTGGGAATGGTGTGGGCAGTGGTGTAGCGCTGTGAGAGTGGTAAGGGCAGTGGTGTAGTGCTGTGGGAGTGGTGTGGGCAGTGGTGTAGTGCTGTGGGAGAGGTTTGTGCAGTGGTGTAGTGCTGTGGGAGTGGTGTGGGCAGTGGTGTAGCGCTGTGGGAGTGGAGTGGGCAGTGGTGTAGCGCTGTGGGAGTGGTGTGGGCAGTGGTGTAGCGCTGTGGGAGTGGTGTGCGTTGTCGTGTAGTGCTGTGGGAGTGTTGTGGGCAGTGGTGTGAGCAGTGGTGTAGTGCTGGGGGAGTGGTGTGTGCAGTGGTGTAGCGCTGTGGGAGTGGTGTGTGCAGTGGTGTAGCGCTGTGGGAATGGTGTGGGCAGTGGTGGAGAGATGTGGGAGTGGTGTGGGCAGTGATGCAGTGCTGTGGGACTGGTGTGGGTTGTGGTGTAGCGCTGTGGGAGTGGTGTGGGCAGTGGTGTAGCGCTGTGGGAGTGGTGTGGGCAGTTGTGTAGAGCTTCGGAAGTGGTGTGGGCAGTGGTGTAGTGCTGTGGGAGTGGTGTGGGCAGTTGTCAAGTGCTGTGGGAGCGGTGTGGGCAGTGATGTAGTGCTGTGGGAGTGGTGTGGGCAGTGGTTTAGTGCTGTGGGAGTGGTGTGGGCAGTGATGCAGTGCTGTGGGAGAGGTGCGGGCAGTGGTGTAGTGCTGTGGGAGTGGTGTGGGCAGTGGTGTAGCGCTGTGGGAGTGGTGTGGGCAGTGGTGTAGAGCTTCGAAAGTGGTGTGGGCAGTGGTGTAGCGCTGTGGGAGTGGTGTGGGCAGTTGTCTAGCGCTGTGGGAGTGGTGTGGGCAGTGGTGTAGTGCTGTGGGAGTGGTGTGGGGAGTGATGTCGCGCTGTGGGAGCGTTGTGGGCAGTGGTGTGGGAAGTGGTGTAGTGCTGTGGGAGTGGTGTGGGCAGTGGTGTAGTGCTATGGGAGTGGTGTGCGCAGTGGTGTAGCGCTGTGGGAGAGGTGCGGGATAGTGGTGTAGTGCTGTGGGAGTGGTAAGGGCAGTGGTGTACCGCTGTGGGAGTGGTGTAGGCAGTGGTGTAGTGCTGTGGGAGTGGTGTGGGCAGTGGTGTAGTGCTATGGGAGTGGTGTGCGCAGTGGTGTAACGCTGTGGGTGTGGTAAGGGCAGTTGTGTAGCGCTGTGGCAGTATTGTGGGTTGTGGTGTAGCGCTGTGGGAGTGGTGTGGCTTGTGGTTTAGTGCTGCGAGAGTGATGTGGGCAGTGGTGTTGCGCTGTGGGAGAGGTATGGGCTTTGGTGTTGTGCTGTGGGAGTGGTGTGGCCAGTGGTGTAGCGCTGTGGGATTGGTGTGGGCAGAGGTGTAGCGCTCAAGGAGAGGTGTGGGCAGTGGTGTAGTGCTGTGGCAGTTGTGTGGGCAGTGATGTCGCGCTGTGGGATTGTTGTGGGCAGTGGTGTGAGCAGTGGTGTAGATATGTGGGAGTGGTGTGGGAATTGGTGTAATGCTGTGGGAGTGGTGTGGGCAGTGGTTAAGTGCTGTGGGAGTGGTGTGGGCAGTGGTTAAGTGCTGCGGGTGTGGTGTGGGCAGTGGTGTAGTGCTGTGGGAGTGGTGTGGACAGTGGTGTAGCGCTGTGTGAGAGGTTTGGGCAGTGGTGTAGCGCTGTGGGAGTGGTGTGGGTTGTGGTGTAGTGCTGTGAGAGTGGGACGGGCTGTGGTGTAGTGCTGTGGGAGAGGTTTGGGCAGTGGTGTAGCGCTGTGGGAGTGGTGTGGGCAGTGGTGTAGCGCTGTGGGAGAGGTTTGGGCAGTGGTGTAGTGCTGTGGGAATGGTGTGGGCAGTGGTGTAGCGCTGTGAGAGTGGTAAGGGCAGTGGTGTAGTGCTGTGGGAGTGGTGTGGGCAGTGGTGTAGCGCTGTGGGAGTGAAGTGGGCAGTGGTGTAGCGCTGTGGGAGTGGTGTGGGCAGTGGTGTAGCGCTGTGGGAGTGGAGTGGGCAGTGGTGTAGTGCTGTGGGAATGGTGTGGGCAGTGGTGTAGCGCTGTGAGAGTGGTAAGGGCAGTGGTGTAGTGCTGTGGGAGTGGTGTGGGCAGTGGTGTAGTGCTGTGGGAGAGGTTTGGGCAGTGGTGTAGTGCTGTGGGAGTGGTGTGGGCAGTGGTGTAGCGCTGTGGGAGTGGAGTGGGCAGAGGTGTAGCGCTGTGGGAGTGGTGTGGGCAGTGGTGTAGCGCTGTGGGAGTGGTGTGGGTTGTGGTGTAGTGCTGTGGGAGTGTTGTGGGCAATGGTGTGAGCAGTGGTGTAGTGCTGGGGGAGTGGTGTCTGCAGTGGTGTAGCGCTGTGGGAGTGGTGTGTGCAGTGGTGTAGCGCTGTGGGAGAGGTGTGGGCAGTGGTTTAGCGCTTTTGGTGTGGTGTGGGTTGTGGTGTAGCGCTGTGGGAGTGGTGTGGGCAGTGGTGTAGCGCTGTGGGAGTGGTGTGGGAAGTGGTTTAGTGCTGTGGGTATGGTTTGGGCAGTGGTGTAGCGCTGTGGGAGAGGTGTGGGCAGTGGAGTAGTGCTGTGGGATTGGTGTGGGCAGTGGTGTAGCGCTGTGGGAGTGGTGTGGGCAGTGTTGTAACGCTGTGGGAGTGGTTTGGGCAGTGGTGAAGCGCTGTGGGATTGGTGTGGGCAGTGGTGTAGCGCTGTGGGAGTGCTGTGGGCAGTGTTGTAACGCTGTGGGAGTGGTTTGGGCAGTGGTGTAGTGCTGTGGGATTGTTGTGGGCAGTGGTGTAGCGCTGTGGGAGTTGTGCGGGTTGTGGTGAAGCGCTGTGGGAGTGGTGTGGGCAGTGGTGTAGCGCTGTGGGAGTGGTGTGGGCAGTGTTGTAACGCTGTGGGAGTGGTTTGGGCAGTGGTGTAGTGCTGTGGGATTGTTGTGGGCAGTGGTGTAGCGCTGTGGGAGTTGTGCGGGTTGTGGTGAAGCGCTGTGGGAGTGGTGTGGGCAGTGGTGTAGTGCTGTGGGATTGTTGTGGGCAGTGGTGTAGTGCTGTGGGAGAGTTGTGGGCAGTGGTGTAGCGCTGTGGGTGTGGTGTGGGCAGTGGTGTAGCGCTGAGGGAGAGGTGTGGGCAGTGGTGTAGCTCTGCGGGAGTGGTGTGGGCAGTGGTGTAGCGCTGTGGGAGTGGTGTGGACAGTGGTGTAGCGCTGTCGGAGAGGTGCGGGCAGTGGTGTAGTGCTGTGGGAGAGGTGTGGGCAGTGGTGTAGCGCTGTGGGAGTGGTGTGGGTTCTGGTGTAGTGCTGTGAGAGTGGTGTGGGCAGTGGTGTAGCGCTGTGGGAGTGGTGTGGGCAGTGGGGTAGCGCTGTGGGAGTGGTGTGGGCAGTGATGTAGCGCTGTGGGAGTGGTGTGTGCAGTGGTGTAGCGCTGTGGGAGTGGTGTGGGCAGTGGTGTTGCGCTCTGGGAGAGGTGTGGGCAGTTGTGTAGTGCTGTGGGAGTGGTGTGGGCAATGGTGTAACGTTGTGGGAGTGGTGTGGGCAGTGGTGCGGGCAGTGGTGTAGCGCTGTGGGAGTTTTGTGGACAGTGTTGTAGTGCTGTGGGTGTGGTGTGGGCAGTGGTGTAGCGCTGTGGGAGAGGTGTTGGCTTTGGTGTAGCGCTGTGGGAGTGGTGTGTGCAGTGGTGTAACGCTGTGGGAGTGGTTTGGGCAGTGGTGTAGTGCTGTGTGTGTGGTGTGTGCAGTAGTGTAACGCTGTGGGAAAGTTGGGGGAAGTGGTGTAGCGCTGTGGAAGTGTTGTGGGCGGTGGTGTAGCGCTGTGGGAAATGTGTGGGCAGTGTTTTAGTGCTGTCGGACTGGTGTGGGATGTGGTGTAACGCTGTGGGAGTGTTGTGGGCAGTGGTGTAACGCTGTGGGTGTGGTGTGGGCAGTGGTGTAGCGCTGTGGGAGTGGTGTGGGCAGTGGTGTAGCGCTGTGGGAGTTGTGTGGGCAGTGGTGTAGCGCTGTGGGAGTGGTGTGGGTTTTGGTGTAGTGCTGTGGGAGAGGTGTGGGCAGTTGTGTAGCGCTGTGGGAGTGGTGTGGGCAGAGGTGTAGCGCTCAAGGAGTGGTGTGGGCCGTGGTGTGAGCAGTGGTGTAGAAATGTGGGAGAGTTGCGGGCAGTGGTGTAGTGCTGTGGGACTGGTGTGGGTTGTGGTGTAGCGCTGCGGGAGTGGTGTGGGCAGTGGTGTAGCGCTGTGGGAGTGGTGTGGGCAGTGGTGTAGTGCTGTGGGAGTGGTGTTGGCAGTTGTCTAGCGCTGTGGGAGCGGTGTGGGCAGTGATGTAGTGCTGTGGGAGTGGTGTGGGCAGTGGTGTAGTGCTGTGGGAGTGGTGTGGGCAGTGAGGCAGTGCTATGGGACTGATGTGGGTTGTGGTGTAGTGCTGTGGCAGAGGTGCGGGCAGTGGTGTAGCGCTGTGGGAGTGGTGTGGGCAGTGGTGTAGAGCTTCGGAAGTGGTGTGGGCAGTGGTGTAGCGCTGTGGGAGTGGTGTGGGCAGTGGTGTAGCGCTGTGTGAGTGGTGTGGGCAGTGGTGTAGCGCTGTGGGAGTGGTGTGGGCAGTGGTGTAACGCTGTGGGAGTGGTTTGGGCAGTGGTGTAGTGCTGTGGGTGTGGTGTGGGCAGTGGTGTTGTGCTGTGGGAGAGTTGGGGCAAGTGGTTTAGCGCTGTGGGTGTGCTGTGGGCAGTGGTGTAGCGCTGTCGGAGTGGTGTATTATGTGGTGAAGTGCTGTGGGAGTGGTGTGGGCAGTGGTGTAACGCAGTGGGAGTGGTGTGGGCAGTGGTGTAACGCTGTGGGAGTGGTCTCGGGAGTGGTGTTGTGCTGTGGGAGTGTAGTGGGCAGTTGTGTAGCGCTGTGAGAGTGGTAAGGACAGTGATGTAGCGCTGTGGGAGTGGTGTGCGCAGTGTTGTAGCGCTGTGGGAGTGGTATGTGTTGTGGTGTAGCGCTGTGGGAGTGGTTTGGGTTGTGGTGTGAGCAGTGGGGTAGTGCTGTGGGAGTGGTGTGGGCAGCGGCGTAGCGCTGTGGGAGAGGTGCGGGCAGTGGTGTAGGGCTGTGGGACTGGTGTGTGTTGTGGTGTAGTGCTGTGGGAGTGGTGTGGGCAGTGGTGTAGCGCTGTGGGACTGGTGTGGGTTGTGGTGTAGCGCTGTGGGAGTGGTGTGGGCAGTGGTGTAGCGCTGTGGGACTGGTGTGGATTGATGTGTAGTGCTGTGAGAGTGGTGTGGGCAGTGGTGTAGCGCTGTGAGAGTGGTGTGGGCAGTGGTGTAGTGCTGTGGGAGAGTTGGGGGAAGTGGTGTAGCGCTGTGGGTGTGGTGTGGGCAGTGGTGTAGTGCTGTGGGAGAGTTGTGAGAAGTGGTGTAGCGCTGTGGAAGTGTTGTGGGCGGTGGTGTAGCGCTGTGGGAAATGTGTGGGCAGTGGTTTAGTGCTGTCGGAGTGGTGTGGGATGTGGTGTAGCGCTGTGGGAGTGGTGTGGGCAGTGGTGTAACGCTGTGGGAGTGGTGTGGGCAGTGGTGTAGTGCTGTGGGAGTGGTGTGGGCAGTGGCGTAGTGCTGTGGGAGTGGTGTGGGCAGTGGTGTAGCGCTGTGGGAGTTGTGTGGGCAGTGGCGTAGTGCTGTGGGAGTGGTGTGTGTTGTGGTGTAGCGCTGTGGGTGTGGTGTGGGCAGTGGTGTAGCACTCTGGGAGTGGTAAGGGCAGTTGTGTTGCGCTGTGGGAGTGGTATGTGTTGTGGTGTAGCGTTGTGGGAGAGGTGTGGGCAGTTGTGTAGCGCTGTGGGAGTGGTGTGGGCAGAGGTGTAGCGCTCAAGGAGTGGTGTGGGCCGTGGTGTGAGCAGTGGTGTAGAGATGTGGGAGTGGTGTGGGCAGTGATGCAGTGCTGTGGGAGAGTTGCGGGCAGTGGTGTAGCGCTGTGGGAGTGGTCTGGGCAGTGGTGTAGAGCTTCGGAAGTGGTGTGGGCAGTGGTGTTGTGCTGTGGGAGTGGTGTGGGCAGTTGTCTAGCGCTGTGGGAGCGGTGTGGGCAGTTATGTAGTGCTGTGGGAGTGGTGTGGGCAGTGGTGTAGTGCTGTGGGAGTGGTGTGGGCAGTGATGCAGTGCTGTGGGAGAGGTGCGGGCAGTGGTGTAGTGCTGTGGGAGTGCTGTGGGCAGTGGTGTAGCGCTGTGGGAGTGGTGTGGGCAGTGGTGTAGAGCTTCGGAAGTGGTGTGGGCAGTGGTGTAGTGCTGTGGGAGTGGTGTGGGCAGTTGTCGAGCGCTGTGGGAGCGGTGTGGGCAGTGATGTAGTGCTGTGGGAGTGGTGTGGGCAGTGGTGTAGTGCTGTGGGAGTGGTGTGGGCAGTGATGCAGTGCTGTGGGAGAGGTGCGGGCAGTGGTGTAGTGCTGTGGGACTGGTGTGGGTTGTGGTGTAGTGCTGTGGGAGTGGTGTGGGCAGTGGTGTAGCGCTGTGGGAGTGGTGTGGGCAGTGGTGTAGAGCTTCGGAAGTGGTGGGCGCAGTGGTTTAGCGCTGTGGGTGTGGTAAGGGCAGTTGTGTAGCGCTGTGGCAGTATTGTGGGTTGTGGTGTAGCGCTGTGGGAGTGGTGTGGCTTGTGGTTTAGTGCTGCGAGAGTGATGTGGGCAGTGGTGTAGCGCTGTGGGAGAGGTATGTGTTGTGGTGTAGCGTTGTGGGAGAGGTGTGGGCAGTTGTGTAGCGCTGTGGGAGTGGTGTGGGCAGAGGTGTAGCGCTCAAGGAGTGGTGTGGGCCGTGGTGTGAGCAGTGGTGTAGAGATGTGGGAGTGGTGTGGGCAGTGATGCAGTGCTGTGGGAGAGTTGCGGGCAGTGGTGTAGCGCTGTGGGAGTGGTCTGGGCAGTGGTGTAGAGCTTCGGAAGTGGTGTGGGCAGTGGTGTTGTGCTGTGGGAGTGGTGTGGGCAGTTGTCTAGCGCTGTGGGAGCGGTGTGGGCAGTTATGTAGTGCTGTGGGAGTGGTGTGGGCAGTGGTGTAGTGCTGTGGGAGTGGTGTGGGCAGTGATGCAGTGCTGTGGGAGAGGTGCGGGCAGTGGTGAAGTGCTGTGGGAGTGGTGTGGGCAGTGGTGTAGCGCTGTGGGAGTGGTGTGGGCAGTGGTGTAGAGCTTCGGAAGTGGTGTGGGCAGTGGTGTAGTGCTGTGGGAGTGGTGTGGGCAGTTGTCTAGCGCTGTGGGAGCGGTGTGGGCAGCGATGTAGTGCTGTGGGAGTGGTGTGGGCAGTGGTGTAGTGCTGTGGGAGTGGTGTGCGTGTGGTGTAGTGCGGTGGGAGTGGTGTGGGCAGTGGTGTAGTGCTGTGGGAGTGGTGTCGGTTGTGGTGTAGCGCTGTGGGAGTGGTGCGGGCAGTGCTGTAGTGCTGTGAGAGTGGAAAGGGCAGTGGTGTAGCGCTGTGGGAGTGGTGTGGGCAGTGGTTAAGTGCTGTCGGAGTGGTGTGGGCAGTGATGTAGCGCTGTGGGAGCGGTGTGGGCAGTGGGGTAGCGCTGTGGGAGTGGTGTGGGTTGTGGTGTAGCGCTGTGGGTGTGGTGTGGGCAGTGGTGTAGTGCTGTGGGAGTGTTGTGGGCAGTGGTGTAACGCTGTGGGTGTGGTGTGGGCAGTGGTGTAGTGCTGTGGGTGTGGTGTGGGCAGTGGTGTAACGCTGTGGGAGTGGTGTAACGCTGTGGGAGTGGTGTAGTGCTGTGGGAGTGGTGTGGGCAGTGGTGTAGCGTTCAAGGAGTGGTGTGGGCAGTGGTGTAGAGCTGTGGGTGTTGTGTGGGCAGTGACGTCGCGCCGTGGGTGTGATGTGGGCATGGTGTGAGCAGTGGTGTAGAGATGAGGGAGTTGTGTGGGAAGTGGTGTAGCGCTGTGGGAGTGGTGTGGGCAGTGATGTAGCTCTGTGGGAGAGGTGTGGACAGTGGTGTAGCGCTGCGGGAGAGGTGTGGACAGTGGTGTAGCGCTGTGGGAGTGGTGTGGGCAGTGGTGTAGCGCTGTGGGAGTGGTGTGGGCAGTAGTGTAGTGCTGTGGGAGTGTTGTGGGCAGTGGTGTAACGCTGTGGGTGTGGTGTGGGCAGTGGTGTAGTGCTGTGGGTGTGGTGTGGGCAGTGGTGTAACGCTGTGGGAGTGGTGTGGGCAGTGGTGTAGTGCTGTGGGAGTGGTGTGCGTGTGGTGTAGTGCGGTGGGAGTGGTGTGGGCAGTGGTGTAGTGCTGTGGGAGTGGTGTCGGTTGTGGTGAAGCGCTGTGGGAGAGGTGTGGGCAGTGAAGTAGTGCTGTGGGAGAGGTGCGGGCAGTGGTGTAGCGCTGTGGGAGTGGTGTGGGCAGTAGTTAAGTGCTGTGGGAGTGGCGTGGGCAGTGATGTAGCACTCTGGGAGCGGTGTGAGCAGTGGGGTAGCGCTGTGGGAGTGGTGTGGGTTGTGGTGTAGCGCTGTGGGTGTGGTGTGGGCAGTGGTGTAGTGCTGTGGGAGTGTTGTGGGCAGTGGTGTAACGCTGTGGGTGTGGTGTGGGCAGTGGTGTAGTGCTGTGGGAGTGGTGTGGGCAGTGGTGTAGCGTTCAAGGAGTGGTGTGGGCAGTGGTGTAGAGCTGTGGGTGTTGTGTGGGCAGTGACGTCGCGCTGTGGGTGTGGTGTGGGCAGTGATGTAGCTCTGTGGGAGAGTGTGGACAGTGGTGTAGCGCTGCGGGAGAGGTGTGGACAGTGGTGTAGCGCTGTGGGAGTGGTGTGGGCAGTGGTGTTGCGCTGTGGGAGTGGTGTGGGCAGTGGTGTAGCGCAATGAGAGTGGTATGGACAGTGGTGTAGCGCTGTGGGAGATGTGTGGGCAGTGGTTTAGTGCTGTCGGAGTGGTGTGGGATGTGGTTTAGCGCTGTGGGAGAATTGTGGGCACTGGTTTAGCGCTGTGGGAGTGATGTGGGCAGTGGATAAGTGCTGTGGGAGTGGTGTGGGCAGTGATGTAGCGCTGTGGGAGTGGTGCGGGCAGTGGTGTAGCGCTGTGGGAGTGTTGTGGGTAGTGGTGTAACGTTGTGGGTGTGGTGTGGGCAGCGGTGTAGTGCTGTGGGAGTGTTGTGGGTTGTGGTGTGGCGCTGTGGGAGTGGTGTGGGCAGTGATGTAGTGCTGTGGGAGAGGTGTGGACAGTGGTGTAGCGCTGTGGGTGTGGTAAGGCCAGTTGTGTAGCGTTGTGTGAGTGGTGTGGGCTGTGATGTCGCACTGAGGGAGTTGTGTGGGCAGTGGGGTAGCGCTGTGGGAGTGGTGTGGGCAGTGGTTAAGTGCTGTGGGAGTGGTGTGGGCAGTGATGTAGCGCTGTGGGAGCGGTGTGGGCAGTGGGGTAGCGTTGTGGGAGAGGTGCCGGTTGTGGTGTAGCGCTGTGGGAGAGGTGTGGGCAGTGGTGTAGCGCTGTGTGAGAAGTGTGGGCAGTGGTGTAGTGCTGTGGGAGTGTTGTGGGCAGTGGTGTAGTGCTGGGGGAGTTGTGTGGGCAGTGGTGTAGCGCTGTGGGAGTGTTGTGGGCAGTGGTGTAGTGCTGGGGGAGTTGTGTGGGCAGTGGTGTAGCGCTGTGGGAGTGGTGTGGGCAGTGGTGTAACGTTGTGGGAGTGGTGTGGGCAATGTTGTAGCGCTGTAGGAGTGGTGTGGGCAGTGGTGTAGCGCTGTGGGAGTGGTATTGGCAGTGGTGTAGCGCTGTGGGAGTGTTGTGGGCAGTGGTGTAACGCTGTGGGAGTGGTTTGAGCAGTGGTGTAGTGCTGTGGGGGTTGTGTGGGTTGTGGTGTAGCGCTGTGGGAGAGGTGTGGGCAGTGGTGTAGCTCTGCGGGTGTGGTGTGGGCAGTGGTGTAGCGCTGTGGGAGAGGTGTGGACAGTGGTGTAGTGCTGTGGGAGAGGTGTGGTCAGTGGTGTAGCGCTGTGGGAGTGGTGAGGTTGTGTTGTAGTGCTGTGGGAGCGGTGTGGGCAGTTGTGTAGCGCTGTGGGAGTGGTGTGGGCAGTGGTGTAGCGCTGTTGGTGTGGTGTGGGTTGTGGTGTAGCGCTGTGGGAGTGGTGTGGGTTGTGGTGTAGCGTTGTGGCTGTGGTGTGGGCAGTGGGGTAGTGCTGTGGGAGTGGTGTGGGCAGTGGTGCGGGCAGTGGTGTAGCGCTGTGGGAGTGGTGTGGGCAGTGGTGTAGCGCTGTGGGAGTGGAGTGGGCAGTGGTGGAGCGCTGTGGGAGTGTTGTGGGCAATGTTGTAGCGCTGTAGGAGTGGTGTGGGTTGTGGAGTAGTGCTGTGGGAGTGGTGTGTGCAGTGGTGTAGCGCTGTGGGAGTGTTGTGGGCAGTAGTGTAGCGCTGTGGGTGTGGTGTGGGCAGTGGTGTAGTGCTGTGAGAGTGGTCTGTGCATTGGTTAAATGCGGCGGGAGTGGTGTGGGCAGTGGTGTAGCGCTGTGGGGGTTGTGTGGGCAGTGGTGTAGTGCTGTGGGTGTGTTGTGGGCAGTGGTGTAGCGCTGTGGGAGTGGTGTGGGTAGTGGTCTAGTGCTGTGGGAGTGGTGTGGGCAGCGGTGTAGCGCTGTGGGAGTGGTGTGGGCAGTGGTGTAGCGCTGTAGGAGTGGTGTGGGCAGTGGTGTAGCGCTGTGGGAGTGGTGTGGGTTGTGGTGTAGCGCTGTGGGAGCGGTGAGGGCAGTGGTGTAGCGCTGTGGAGAGGTGCGGGCAGTGGTGTAACGCTGTTGGTGTGGTGTGGGTTGTGGTGTAGCGCTGTGGGAGTGGTGTGGGTTGTGGTGTAGCGCTGTGGCTGTGGTGTGGGCAGTGGGGTAGTGCTGTGGGAGTGGTGTGGCCAGTGGTGCGGGCAGTGGTGTAGCGCTGTGGGAGTGGTGTGGGCAGTGGTGTAGCGCTGTGGGAGTGGAGTGGGCAGTGGTGGAGCGCTGTGGGAGTGGTGTGGGTTGTGGTGTAGCGCTGTGGCTGTGGTGTGGGCAGTGGGGTAGTGCTGTGGGAGTGGTGTGGGCAGTGGTGCGGGCAGTGGTGTAGCGCTGTGGGAGTGGTGTGGGCAGTGGTGTAGCGCTGTGGGTGTGGAGTGGGCAGTGGTTAAGTGCTGTGGGAGTGGTGTGAGCAGTGGTGTAGCGCTGTGGGTGTGGTGTAGGCAGTGGTGTAGCGCTGTGGCAGTGGTGTGGGCTGCGGTGTAGCGCGGTGGGAGTGGTGTGGGCTGCGGTGTAGCGCTGTGGGAGTGGTGTGGGCAGTGGTGTAGCGCTGTGGGAGTGGTGTGGGCTGCGGTGTAGCGCTGTGGGAGTGGTGTGGGCAGTGGTGTAGTGCTGTGGGAGTGGTGTGTGCAGTGGTGTAGCGCTGTGGGAGTGGTGTGGGTTGTGGAGTAGTGCTGTGGGAGTGGTGTGTGTAGTGGTGTAGCGCTGTGGGAGTGGTGTGGGCAGTAGTGTAGCGCTGTGGGTGTGGTGTAGGCAGTGGTGTAGCGCTGTGGGAGTGGTGTGGTCAGTGGTGTAGCGCTGTGCGTGTGGTGTAGGCAGTGGTGTAGCGCTGTGGGAGTGGTTTGGGCAGTGTTGTAGCGCTGTGGGAGTGTTGTGGGCAGTTGTGTAACGCTGTGGGAGTGGTGTGGGCAGTGGTGTAGTGCTGTGGGAGTGGTGTGGGCAGTGGTGTAGTGCTGTGGGATTGGTGTGTGCTGCGGTGTAGCGCTGTGGGAGTGGTGTGTGCAGTGGTGTAGCGATCTGGGAGTGTTGTGGGCAGTGGTGTAGCGCTGTGGGAGTGGTGTGGTCTTTGGTGTAGCGCTATGGGAGTGGTGTGGGCAGTGGTGAAGTGCTGTGTGAGAGGTGTGGGCAGTGGTGTGGTGCTGTGGGAGTGGTGTGGGCAGTGAGTTGGCGCTGTGGGATTGGTGTGGGCAGTGCTGTAGCGCTGTGGGAGTGGTGTGGGCAGTGGTGTAGTGCTGTAGTAGTGGTGTGGGCAGTGGTGTAGTTCTTTGTGAGTGGTGTGGGTTGTGGTGTAGTGCTGAGGGTGTGGTGTGGGCTGTGTTGTAGCGCTGTGGGGGTGGTGTGGGCAGTGGAGTAGCGCAGTGGGGATGTTGTGGGCAATGGTGTAACGCTGTGGGAATGGTGTGGGCAGTGGTGTCGTGCTTTGGGAGTGTTGTGGGCAGTGGTGTAGCGCTGTGGGAGTGGTGTGGGCAGTGGTGTAGTGCTGTGGGAGTGGTTTGGGCAGTGGTGTAGCGCTGTGGGAGTGGTGTGGGCAGGGTGTATTGCTGTGTGAGTTGTGTGCGCAGTGGTGTAGTGCTGTGGGAGTGTTGTGGGCAGTGGTGTAGCGCTGTGGGAGTGGTGTGGGCAGAGGTGTAGCGCTGTGGGAGTGGTGTGGGCATTGGTTAAATGCGGCGGGAGTGCTGTGGGCAGTGGTGTAGCGCCATGGGAGTGGTGTGGGCAGTGGTGTAGCGCTGTCGGAGTGGTGTGGGCAGTGGTGTAGTGCTGTGGGAGCGGTGTGTGCAGTGGTGAAGCGCTGTGGGAATGGTGTGGGCAGCGGTGTAGCGCTGTCGGAGTGGTGTGGGCAGTGGTGTAGTGCTGTGGGAGTGGTGTGGGCAGTGGTGAAGCGCTGTGGGAGTGGTGTGGGCAGTGGTCTAGCGCTGTGGGAGTGATTTGGGCAGTGGTGTAGCGCTGTGGGAGTGATGTGGGCAGTGGTGAAGCGCTGTGGGAGTGGTGTGGACAGTGGTGTAGTGCGGTGGGAGTGGTGTGGGCAGTGGTAAGCGCTGTGGGAGTGATGTGGGCAGTCGTGTAGCGCTGTGGGAGTGGTGTTGGCAGTGGTGTAGCGCTGTGAGAGTGTTGTGGGCATTAGTGTATCGCTGTGGGAGTGGTGTGGTCAGTGGTGTAGCGCTGTGGGATGTGTCTGTGCAGTGGTGTAGTGCAGTGGGAGTGGTGTGGGCAGTGGTGTTGCACTATTTGTGTGGTGTGGGCAGTGGTGTAGCGCTGTGGGAGAGGTGTAGTCAGTGGTGTAGCGCTGTGGGTGAGGTGTGGGCAGTGGTGTAGTGCAGTGGGAGTGGTGTGGGAATTAATGTATCGCTGTGGGAGTGGTGTGTGCAGTGGTGTAGCGCTGTGGGATGTGTGTGGGCAGTGGTGTAGTGCAGTGGGAGTGTTGTGGTCAGTGGTGTAGCACTATTTGTGTGGTGTGGGCAGTGGTGTAGCGCTGTGGGTGTGGTGTGGGCAGTGGTGTAGTGCTGTGAGAGTGGTCTGTGCATTGGTTAAATGCGGCGGGAGTGGTGTGGGCAGTGGTGTAGCGCTGTGGGGGTGGTGTGGGCAGTGGTGTAGTGCTGTGGGAGTGATGTGGGCAGTGGTGTAGTGCTGTGGGTGTGTTGTGGGCAGTGGTGTAGCGCTGTGTGAGTGGTGTGGGTTGTGGTGTAGTGCTGTGGGAGTGGTGTGGGCAGTGGTGTAGCGCTGTGGGAGTGGTGTGGGCAGTGGTGCAGCGCTGTGGGAGTGGTGTGGGCAGTGATGTAGCGCTGTAGGAGTGGTGTGGGCAGTGGTGCAGCGCTGTGGGAGTGGTGTGGGCAGTGGTGTAGCGCTGTGGGAGTGGTGTGGGCAGTGGTGTAGCGCTGTGGGAGTGGTGTGGGCAGTGGTGTAGAGCAGTGGGAGTTGTGTGGGCAGTGATGTCGCGCCGTGGGTGTGTTGTGGGCAGTGGTGTGAGCAGTGGTGTAGAGATGAGGGAGTTGTGTGGGAATTGGTGTAGCGCTGTGGGAGTGGTGTGGGTTGTGGTGTAGTGCTGTGGGAGAGGTGTGGACAGTGCTGTAGTGCTGTGGGAGTGGTGTGGGCAGTGGTGTAGTGCTGTGGGAGTGGTGTGGGCAGTGGTTTAGTGCTGTCGGAGTGGTGTGGGCAGTGGTGTAGCGCCGTGGGAGTGGTTTGGTTTGTGGTGTAGTGCTGTGGGAGTATTGTGGGCAGTGGTGTAACGCTGTGGGAGAGGCATGGGCAGTGGTGTAGCGCTGTTGGTGTGATTTGGGTTGTGGTGTAGTGCTTTGGGAGTGGTGTGGGCAGTGGTGTAGCGCTGTGGGCGTATTGTGGGCAGTGGTGTAACGCTGTGGGAGAGGCGTGGGCAGTGGTGTAGCGCTGTTGGTGTGGTGTGGGTTGTGGTGTAGCGCTGTTGGTGCGGTGTGGGCAGTGGTGTAGCGCTGTGGGAGTGGTGTGGGTGTGGTGTAGTGCTGTTGGAGTGGTGTGGGCAGTGGTGTGGAGCTGTGGGAGTGGTGTGCGTGTGGTGTAGCGCTGCGGGAGAGGTGTGGACAGTGGTGTAGCATTGTGGGAGTGGTGTGGGCAGTGGTGTAGCGCAATGAGAGTGGTATGGACAGTGGTGTAGCGCTGTGGGAGATGTGTGGGCAGTGGTTTAGTGCTGTCGGAGTGGTGTGGGATGTGGTTTAGCGCTGTGGGAGAATTGTGGGCACTGGTTTAGCGCTGTGGGAGTGATGTGGGCAGTGGATAAGTGCTGTGGGAGTGGTGTGGGCAGTGATGTAGCGCTGTGGGAGTGGTGTGGGCAGTGGTGTAGCGCTGTGGGAGTGGTGTGGGCAGTGGTGTAGCGCTGTGGGAGTGTTGTGGTTAGTGGTGTAACGTTGTGGGTGTGGTGTGGGCAGTGGTGTAGTGCTGTGGGAGTGTTGTGGGTTGTGGTGTAACGTTGTGGGAGTGGTGTGGGCAGTGATGTAGTGCTGTGGGAGAGGTGTGGACAGTGGTGTAGCGCTGTGGGTGTGGTAAGGCCAGTTGTGTAGCGTTGTGTGAGTGGTGTGGGCTGTGATGTCGCACTGAGGGAGTTGTGTGGGCAGTGGTGTAGCGCTGTGGGAGTGGTGTGGGTTGTGGTGTAGCGCTGTGGGAGTGGGAAGGGCAGTGGTGTAGCGCTGTGGGAGCGGTGTGGGCAGTGGGGTAGCGCTGTGGAGAGGTGCGGGCAGTGGTGTAGTGCTGTGGGAGAGGTGTCGGTTGTGGTGTAGCGCTGTGGGAGAGGTGTGGGCAGTGAAGTAGTGCTGTGGGAGAGGTGCGGGCAGTGGTGCAGTGCTGTGAGAGTGGAAAGGGCAGTGGTGTAGGGCTGTGGGAGTGGTGTGGGCAGTGGTTAAGTGCTGTGGGAGTGGTGTGGGCAGTGGTGTAGTGCTGGGGGAGTTGTGTGGGCAGTGGTGTAGCGCTGTGGGAGTGGTGTGGGCAGCGGTGTAACGTTGTGGGAGTGGTGTGGGCATTGATGCGGGCAGTGGTGTAGCGCTGTGGGAGTCATGTGGGCAGTGGTTTACTGCTGTGGGTATGGTTTGGGCAGTGGTGTAGCGCTGTGGGAGTGGTGTGGGCAGTGCTTTAGTGCTGTGGGAGTGGTGTGGGCAGTGGTGTAGCGCTGTGGGAGTGGTATTGGCAGTGGTGTTACGCTGTGGGAGTGGTGTGGGCAGTGGTGTAACGCTGTGGGAGTGGTTTGGGCAGTGGTGTAGTGCTGTGGGAGTTGTGTGGGTTGTGGTGTAGCGCTGTGGGAGAGGTGTGGGCAGTGGTGTAGCTCTGCGGGAGTGGTGTGGGCAGTGGTGTAGCGCTGTGGGAGAGGTGTGGACAGTGGTGTACTGCTGTGGGAGAGGTGTGGGCAGTGGTGTAGCGCTGTGGGAGTGGTGAGGTTGTGTTGTAGTGCTGTGGGAGTGGTGTGGGCAGTGGTGTAGCGCTGTGGGAGTGGTGTGGGCAGTGGTGTAGCGCTGTGGGAGCGGTGAGGGCAGTGGTGTAGCGCTGTTGGTGTGGTGTGGGTTGTGGTGTAGCGCTGTGGGAGTGGTGTGGGCAGTGGTGTAGCGCTGTGGGAGTGGTGTGGGTTGTGGTGTAGCGCTGTGGCTGTGATGTGGGCAGTGGGGTAGTGCTGTGGGAGTGGTGTGGGCAGTGGTGCGGTCAGTGGTTTAGCGCTGTGGGAGTGGTGTGGGCAGTGGTGTAGCGCTGTGGGATTGGAGTGGGCAGTGGTGGAGCGCTGTGGGAGTGGTGTGGGTTGTGGTGTAGCGCTGTGGCTGTGGTGTGGGCAGTGGTTAAGTGGTTTGGGAGTGGTGTGGGCAGTGGTTAAGTGCTGTGGGAGTGGTGTGAGCAGTGGTGTAGCGCTGTGGGAGAGGTGTAGGCAGTGGTGTAGCGCTGTGGGTGTGGTGTAGGCAGTGGTGTAGCGCTGTGGGAGTGGTGTGGGCAGTGGTGTAGCGCTGTGGGAGTGGTGTGGGCAGTGGTGTAGTGCTGTGGGAGTGGTGTGGGCAGTGGTGTAGTGCTGTGAGAGTGGTGTGGGCAGCGGTGTAGCGCTGTGGGAGTGGTGTGGGCAGTGGTGTAGCGCTGTGGGAGTGGTGTGGGCAGTGGTCTAGCGGTGTGGGATTGGTCTGTGCAGTGGTGTAGCGCTGTGGGATGGTGTGGGCAGTAGTGTAGCGCTGTGGGTGTGGTGTAGGCAGTGGTGTAGCGCTCTGGGAGTGGTGTGGTCAGTGGTGTAGCGCTGTGGGTGTGGTGTAGGCAGTGGTATAGCGCTGTGGGAGTGGTTTGGGCAGTGTTGTAGCGCTGTGGGAGTGTTGTGGACAGTGGTGTAGTGCTGTGGGATTGGTGTGGGCAGTGGTGTAGTGCTGTGGGAGTGGTGTGTGCTGTGGTGTAGCGCTGTGGGAGTGGTGTGGGCAGTGGTGTAGCGATCTGGGAGTGGTGTGGGCAGTGGTGTAGCGCTGTGGGAGTGGTGTGGGCAGTGGTGTAGCGCTGTGGGAGTGGTGTGGGCAGTGGTGTAACACTGTGGGTGTGGCATGGTGAGTGGTGAAGCGCTGCGGGAGTGGTGTGGGCAGTGGTGTAGCGCTGTGGGAGTGGTGTGGTCTTTGGTGTAGCGCTGTGGGAGTCGTGTGGGCAGTGGTGAAGTGCTGTGGGAGAGGTGTGGGCAGTGGTGTGGTCATGTGGGAGTGGTGTGGGCAGTGAGTTGGCGCTGTGGGAGTGGTGTGGGCAGTGGTGTAGCGCTGTGGGAGTGGTGTGGGCAGTGGTGTAGTGCTGTAGTAGTGGTGTGGGCAGTGGTGTAGTTCTGTGGGAGTGGTGTGGGTTGTGGTGTAGTGCTGTGGGAGTGGTGTGGGCTGTGTTGTAGCGCTGTGGGGGTGGTGTGGGCAGTGGAGTAGCGCAGTGGGGATGTTGTGGGCAATGGTGTAACGCTGTTGGAATGGTGTGGGCAGTGGTGTCGTGCTTTGGGAGTGTTGTGGGCAGTGGTGTAGCTCTGTGGGAGTGGTGTGGGCAGTGGTGTAGTGCTGTGGGAGTGGTGTGGGCAGTGGTGTAGCGCTGTGGGAGTGGTGTGGGCAGGGTGTATTGCTGTATGAGTTGTGTGCACAGAGGTGTAGTGCTGTGGGAGTGTTGTGGGCAGTCGTGTAGCGCTGTGGGAGTGGTGTGGGCAGAGGTGTAGCACTATGGGAGTGGTGTGGGCAGTGGTGTAGCGCTGTCGGAGTGGTGTGGGCAGTGGTGTAGTGCTGTGGGAGCGGTGTGTTCAGTGGTGAAGCGCTGTGGGAATGGTGTGGGAAGCGGTGTAGCGCTGTCGGAGTGGTGTGGGCAGTGGTGTAGTGCTGTGGGAGTGGTGTGGGCAGTGGTGAAGCACTGTGGGAGTGGTGTGGGCAGTGGTCTAGCGCTGTGGGAGTGATTTGGGCAGTGGTGTAGCGCTGTGGGAGTGGTGTGGACAGTGGTGTAGTGCTGTGGGAGTGGTGTGGGCAGTGGTGTAGCGCTGTGGGAGTGATGTGGGCAGTCGTGTAGCGCTGTGAGAGTGTTGCGGGCATTAGTGTATCGCTGTGGGAGTGGTGTGGGCAGTGGTGTAGCGCTGTGGGATGTGTGTGGGCAGTGGTGTAGTGCAGTGGGAGTGGTGTGGGCAGTGGTGTAGCACTATTTGTGTGGTGTGGGCAGTGGTGTATCGCTGTGGGAGAGGTGTAGGCAGTGGTGTAGCGCTGTGGGTGTGGTGTGGGCAGTGGTGTAGTGCAGTGGGAGTGGTGTGGGAATTAATGTATCGCTGTGGGAGTGGTGTGTGCAGTGGTTTAGCGCTGTGGGATGTGTGTGGGCAGTGGTGTAGTGCAGTGCGAGTGGTGTGGGCAGTGGTGTAGCACTATTTGTGTGGTGTGGGCAGTGGTGTAGCGCTGTGGGTGTGGTGTGGGCAGTGGTGTAGTGCTGTGAGAGTGGTCTGTGCATTGGTTAAATGCGGCGGGAGTGGTGTGGGCAGTGGTGTAGCGCTGTGGGGGTGGTGTGGGCAGTGGTGTAGTGCTGTGGGAGTGATGTGGGCAGTGGTGTAGTGCTGTGGGTGTGTTGTGGGCAGTGGTGTAGTGCTGTGGGAGTGATGTGGGCAGTGGTGTAGTGCTGTGGGTGTGTTGTGGGCAGTGGTGTAACGCTGTGGGAGTCGTGTGGGCAGTGGTGTAGCGCTGTGGGAGTGGTGTGGGCAGTTGTGTAGCGCTGTGGGAGTGGTGTGCGCAGTGGTGCAGCGCTGTGGGAGTGGTGTGGGCAGTGGTGTAGCGCTGTAGGAGTGGTGTGGGCAGTGGTGCAGCGCTGTGGGAGTGGTGTGGGCAGTGGTGTAGCGCTGTGGGAGTGGTGTGGGCAGTGGTGTAGTGCTGTGGGAGTGGTTTGGTAAGTGGTGTAGTGCTGTGGGAGTGGTGTGGGCAGTGGAGTAGCGCTGTGGGAGTGGTGTGGGCAGTGGTGTGGTGCCGTGGGAGTGGTGTGGGCAGTGAGTTGGCGCTGTGGGAGTGGTGTGGGCTTTGGTCTAGCGCTGTGGGAGTGGTGTGGGCAGTGGTGAAGTGCTGTGGGAGTGGTGTGGGCTTTGGTGTAGCGCTGTGGGAGTGGTGTGGGCAGTGGTGTAGCGCTGCGGGAGTTGTGTGGGTGGTGGTGTAGTGCTGTGGGAGTGTTGTGGGATGTCGTGTAGCGCTGTGGGAGTGGTGTGGGCAGTGGTGTAGCGCTGTGAGAGTGGTGTGGGCAGTGGTGTAGCGCTGTGGGAGTGGTGTGAGCAGTGGAGTAGCGCTGTGGGAGTGGTGTGGGCAGGAGTGCAGTGCTGTGGGAGTTGTGTGGGCAGTGGTGTGGTGCTGTGGGAGTGGTGTGGGCAGTGAGTTGGCGCTGTGGGAGTGGTGTGGGCAGTGGTGTAGCGCTGTGGGAGTGGTGTGGGCAGTGGTGTAGCGCTGTCGGAGTGTTGTGGGTTGTGGTGTAGCGCTGTGGGAGTGGTGTGGGCATTGGTTAAATGCGGCGGGAGTGGTGTGGGCAGTGTTGTAGCGCCAAGGGAGTGGTGTGGGCAGTGGTGTAGCGCTGTCGGAATGGTGTGGGCAGAGGTGAAGCGCTGTGGGAGTGGTGTGGGGAGCGGTGTAGCGCTGTCGGAGTGGTGTGGGCAGTGGTGTAGTGCTGTGGGAGTGGTGTGGGCAGTGGTGAAGCGCTGTGGGAGTGGTGTGGGCAGTGGTCTAGCGTTGTGGGAGTGATGTGGGCAGTGGTGAAGCGCTGTGGGAGTGGTTTGGACAGTGGTGTCGTGTTGTGGGAGTGGTGTGGGCAGTGGTGTAGCGCTGTGGGAGTTGTGTGGGCAGTGGTGTACCGCTGTGGGATGTGTGTCGGCAGTGGTGTAGTGCTGTGGGAGTGGTGTGGGCAGTGGTGTAGCCCTGTTTGTGTGGTGTGGGCAGTGGTGTAGCGCTGTGGGAGAGGTGTAGGCAGTGGTGTAGCGCTGTGGGAGAGATGTAGGCAGTGGTTTAGCACTGTTTGTGTGGTGTGGGCAGAGGTGTAGCGCTGTGGGAGTGATGTGGGCAGTGGTGTAGCGCTGTGGGGGTGGTGTGGGCAGTGGTGTAGCGCTGTGGGATTGATTTGGGCAGTGGTGTAGCACTGTTTGTGTGGTGTGGGCAGAGGTGTAGAACTGTGGGGGTGGTGTGGGCAGTAGTGTAGAACTGTGGGAGTGGTCTGTGCATTGGTTAAATGCGGCGGGAGTTGTGTGGGCAGTGGTGTAGCGCTGTGGGGGTGGTGTGGGCAGTAGTGTAGTGCTGTGGCAGTGGTGTGCGCAGTGGTGTAGCGCTGTGGGGGTGGTGTGGGCAGTAGTGTAGTGCTGTGTGAGTGGTGTGCGCAGTGGTGTAGCGCTGTGGGGGTGGTGTGGGCAGTAGTGTAGTGCTGTGGGAGTGGTGTGGGCAGTGGTGTAACGCTGTGGGAGTGGTTTGGGCAGTGGTGTAGCGGTGTGGGATTGGTGTGTGCAGTGGTGTAGCGCTTTGGGAGTGGTGTGGGCAGTGGTGTAGCGGTGTGGGATTGGTGTGTGCAGTGGTGTAGCGCTGTGGGAGTGGTGTGGGCAGTGGTGTAGCGCTGTGGGTGTGGTTTAGGCAGTGGTGTAGCGCTGTGGGTGTGGTGTAGGCAGTGGTGTAGCGCTGTGGGAGTGGTGTGGGCAGTGGTGTAACGCTGTGGGTGTGGTGTAGGCAGTGGTGTAGCGCTGTGGGTGTGGTGTAGGCAGTGGTGTAGTGCTGTGGGAGAAGTTTGGTAAGTGGTGTAGTGCTTTGGGAATGGTTTGGGAAGTGGTGTAGTGCTGTGGGAGTGGTTTGGGCAGTGGTATAGCGCTGTGGGAGTGGTTTGGGCAGTGGTGTAGCGTTGCGGGAGTGGTGTGGGCAGTGGTGTAGCGCTGTGGGAGTGATGTGGGTTGTGGTGTATTGCTGTGGGAGGGGTGTGGGCAGTGGTGTAGCGCTGTGGGAGTGGTGTGAGCAGTGGTGAAGTGCTGTGAGAGTGGTGTGTGCAGTGTTGTAGCGCTGTGGGTGTGGTGTGGGCAGTGGTGTAGCGCTGTGGGAGTGGTGTGTGCTGTGGTGTAGTGCTGTGGGAGTGGTGTGGGCAGTGGTGTAGCGCTGTGGGAGTGGTGTGGGCAGTGGTGAAGTGCTGTGGGAGTGGTGTGGGCAGTGGTGTAGCGCTGTGGGAGTGGTGTGGGTTGTGGTGTAGTGCTGTGGGGGTGGTGTGGGCAGCGGTTAAGTGCTGTGGGAGTGGTGTGGGCAGTGGTGTAGCGCTGTGGGAGTAGTGTGGGTTGTGGTGTAGCGCTGTGGGAGTGGTGTGGGTTGTGGTGTAGTGCTGTGGGAGTGGTGTAGCGCTGTGGGAGTGGTGTGTGCAGTGGTGTAGCGCTGTGGGAGTGGTGTGGGCAGTGGTGTAACGCTGTGGGTGTGGTGTAGGTAGTGGTGTAGCGCTGTGGGAGTGGTTTGGGCAGTTGTGTAGTGCTGTGGGAGTGGTTTGGTAAGTGGTGTAGTGCAGTGGGAATGGTTTGGGAAGTGGTTTAGAGCTGTGGGAGTGGTGTGGGCAGTGGTGTAGCGCTGTGGGAGTGGTGTGGGCAGTGGTGAAGTGCTGTGGGAGTGGTGTGGGTTGTGGTGTAGTGCTGTGGGAGTGGTGTGGGCAGTGGTGTAGTGCTGTGGGAGTGGTGTGGGCAGTGGTGTAGTGCTGTGGGAGTGGTGTGGGCAGTGGTGAAGTGCTGTGGGAGTGGTGTGGGTTGTGGTGTAGCGCTGTGGGAGTGGTGTGGGCAGTGGTGTAGCGCTGTGGGAGTGGTGTGGGCAGTGGTGTAGTGCTCTGGGAGTTTTGTGTGCAGTGGTGTAGTGCTGTGGGTGTGGTGTGGGCAGTGGTGTAACACTATGGGAGTGGTGTGGGCAGTGGTGTAGCGCTGTGGGAGAGGTGTGGGCAGTGGTGTAGCGCTGTGGGAGAGGTGTGGGCAGTGAGGTGGCGCTGTGGGAGTGGTGTGTGCAGTGGTGTAGCGCTGTGGGTGTGTTGTGGGCATTAGTGTAGCGCTGTGGGAGTGGTGTGGGTTGTGGTGTAGCACTGTGGGAGTGGTGTGGGCAGTGGTGTAGCGCTTAGGGAGAGGTGTAGGCAGTGGTGTAGCGCTGTGGGAGTGGTGTGTGCAGTGGTGTAGCTCTGTGGGAGTGTTGTGGGCAGTGGTGTAACACTGTGGGAGTGGCATGGTCAGTGGTGTAGCGCTGTGGCAGTGATGTGGGCAGTGGTGTAGCGCTGCGGGAGTGGTGTGGGCAGTGGTGTAGCGCTGTGGGAGTGGTGTGGGATGTGGTGTAGCGCTGTGGGGGTGGTGGGGGCAGTGCTGTAGTGCTGTGGGAGTGGTGTGGGCAGTGGAGTAGCGATGTGGGAGTCTTGTGGGCAGTGGTGTGGTGCTGTGGGAGTGGTGTGGGCAGTGGTGAAGTGCTGTGGGAGTGGTGTGGGCAGTGGTGTAGCGCTGCGGGAGTGGTGTGGGCAGTGGTGTAGCGCTGTGGGAGTGGTGTGGGATGTGGTGTAGTGCTGTGGGAGTGGTGTGGGCAGTGGAGTAGCGCTGTGGGAGTCTTGTGGGCAGTGGTGTGTTGCTGTGGGAGTGGTGTGGGCAGTGGTGAAGTGCTGTGGGAGTGGTGTGGGCAGTTGTGTAGCGCTGTGGGACTGTTTTGGGCAGTGGTGTAGCGCTGTGGGAGTGGTGTGGGTTGTGGTGTAGTGCTGTGGGAGTGGTGTGGGTTGTGGTGTAGTGCTGTGGGAGTGGTGTGGGCAGTGGTGAAGTGTTGTGGGAGTGGTGTGGGCAGTGTTGTTGTGCTGTGGGAGTGTTGTGGGCAGTGGAGTAGCGCTGTGGGAGTGGTGTGGGCAGTGGTGTCTTGCTGTGGGAGTGGTGTGGGCAGTGGTGTAGGGCTGTGGGAGTGGTCTGGGCAGTGTTGTAGCGCTGTGGGTGTGGTGTGGGCAATGGTGTAGCGCTGTGGGAGTGGTGTGTGCTGTGGTGTAGTGCTGTGGGAGTGGTGTGGGCAGTGGTGTAGCGCTGTGGGAGTGGTGTGGGCAGTGGTGAAGTGCTGTGGGAGTGGTGTGGGCAGTGGTGTAGCGCTGTGGGAGTGGTGTGGGTTGTGGTGTAGTGCTGTGGGGGTGGTGTGGGCAGCGGTTAAGTGCTGTGGGAGTGGTGTGGGCAGTGGTGTAGCGCTGTGGGAGTAGTGTGGGTTGTGGTGTAGCGCTGTGGGAGTGGTGTGGGTTGTGGTGTAGTGCTGTGGGAGTGGTGTAGCGCTGTGGGAGTGGTGTGTGCAGTGGTGTAGCGCTGTGGGAGTGGTGTGGGCAGTGGTGTAACGCTGTGGGTGTGGTGTAGGTAGTGGTGTAGCGCTGTGGGAGTGGTTTGGGCAGTTGTGTAGTGCTGTGGGAGTGGTTTGGTAAGTGGTGTAGTGCAGTGGGAATGGTTTGGGAAGTGGTTTAGAGCTGTGGGAGTGGTGTGGGCAGTGGTGTAGCGCTGTGGGAGTGGTGTGGGCAGAGGTGAAGTGCTGTGGGAGTGGTGTGGGTTGTGGTGTAGTGCTGTGGGAGTGGTGTGGGCAGTGGTGTAGTGCTGTGGGAGTGGTGTGGGCAGTGGTGTAGTGCTGTGGGAGTGGTGTGGGCAGTGGTGAAGTGCTGTGGGAGTGGTGTGGGTTGTGGTGTAGCGCTGTGGGAGTGGTGTGGGCAGTGGTGTAGCGCTGTGGGAGTGGTGTGGGCAGTGGTGTAGTGCTCTGGGAGTTTTGTGTGCAGTGGTGTAGTGCTGTGGGTGTGGTGTGGGCAGTGGTGTAACACTATGGGAGTGGTGTGGGCAGTGGTGTAGCGCTGTGGGAGAGGTGTGGGCAGTGGTGTAGCGCTGTGGGAGAGGTGTGGGCAGTGAGGTGGCGCTGTGGGAGTGGTGTGTGCAGTGGTGTAGCGCTGTGGGTGTGTTGTGGGCATTAGTGTAGCGCTGTGGGAGTGGTGTGGGTTGTGGTGTAGCACTGTGGGAGTGGTGTGGGCAGTGGTGTAGCGCTTAGGGAGAGGTGTAGGCAGTGGTGTAGCGCTGTGGGAGTGGTGTGTGCAGTGGTGTAGCTCTGTGGGAGTGTTGTGGGCAGTGGTGTAACACTGTGGGAGTGGCATGGTCAGTGGTGTAGCGCTGTGGCAGTGATGTGGGCAGTGGTGTAGCGCTGCGGGAGTGGTGTGGGCAGTGGTGTAGCGCTGTGGGAGTGGTGTGGGATGTGGTGTAGCGCTGTGGGGGTGGTGGGGGCAGTGCTGTAGTGCTGTGGGAGTGGTGTGGGCAGTGGAGTAGCGATGTGGGAGTCTTGTGGGCAGTGGTGTGGTGCTGTGGGAGTGGTGTGGGCAGTGGTGAAGTGCTGTGGGAGTGGTGTGGGCAGTGGTGTAGCGCTGCGGGAGTGGTGTGGGCAGTGGTGTAGCGCTGTGGGAGTGGTGTGGGATGTGGTGTAGTGCTGTGGGAGTGGTGTGGGCAGTGGAGTAGCGCTGTGGGAGTCTTGTGGGCAGTGGTGTGTTGCTGTGGGAGTGGTGTGGGCAGTGGTGAAGTGCTGTGGGAGTGGTGTGGGCAGTTGTGTAGCGCTGTGGGACTGTTTTGGGCAGTGGTGTAGCGCTGTGGGAGTGGTGTGGGTTGTGGTGTAGTGCTGTGGGAGTGGTGTGGGCAGTGGTGAAGTGTTGTGGGAGTGGTGTGGGCAGTGTTGTTGTGCTGTGGGAGTGTTGTGGGCAGTGGAGTAGCGCTGTGGGAGTGGTGTGGGCAGTGGTGTCTTGCTGTGGGAGTGGTGTGGGCAGTGGTGTAGGGCTGTGGGAGTGGTCTGGGCAGTGGTGTAGCGCTGTGGGAGTGGTGTGGGCAGTGTTGTAGCGCTGTGGGAGTGGTGTGGGCAGTGGTGTAGTGCTCTGGGAGTGTTGTGTGCAGTGGTGTAGCGCTGTGGGGGTGGTGTGGGCAGTGGTGTAGCGCTGTGGGAATGGTTTGGGAGGTGAGGTGGCGCTGTGGGAGAGGTGTGGGCAGTGGTGTAGCGCTGTGGGAGTGGTGTGGGCAGTGGTGTAGCGCTGTGGGAGTGGTGTGCGCAGTGGTCTAGTGCTGTGGGATTGGTGTGGGCAGTGGTGTATCGCTGTGGGATTGGAATGGGCAGTGGTGTAGTGCTATGGGAGTGGTGTGGGCTCTGGTCTAGCGCTGTGGGAGTTGTGTGGGCAGTGGTGTATCGCTGTGGGAGTGGTGTGTGCTGTGGTGTAGTGCTGTGGGAGTGGTGTGGGCAGTGGTGTAGCGCTGTGGGAGTGGTGTGGGCAGTGGTGAAGTGCTGTGGGAGTGGTGTTGGCAGTGGTGTAGCGCTGTGGGAGTGGTGTGGGTTGTGGTGTAGTGCTGTGGGGGTGGTGTGGGCAGTGGTGAAGTGCTGTGGGAGTGGTGTGGGCAGTGGTGTAGCGCTGTGGGAGTAGTGTGGGTTGTGGTGTAGCGCTGTGGGAGTGGTGTGGGTTGTGGTGTAGTGCTGTGGGAGTGGTGTGGGCAGTGGTGAAGTGCTGTGGGAGTGGTGTGGGTTGTGGTGTAGTGCTGTGGGAGTGGTGTGGGCAGTGGTGTTGCGCTGTGGGAGTGGTGTGGGTTGTGGTGTAGTGCTGTGGGAGTGATGTGGGATGTGGTGTAGTGCTGTGGGAGTGGTGTAGCGCTGTGGGAGTGGTGTGTGCAGTGGTGTAGCGCTGTGGGAGTGGTGTGGGCAGTGGTGTAACGCTGTGGGTGTGGTGTAGGTAGTGGTGTAGCGCTGTGGGAGTGATTTGGGCAGTTGTGTAGTGCTGTGGGAGTGGTTTGGTAAGTGGTGTAGTGCTGTGGGAATGGTTTGGGAAGTGGTTTAGCGCTGTGGGAGTGGTGTGGGCAGTGGTGTAGCGCTGTGGGAGTGGTGTGGGCAGTGGTGAAGTGCTGTGGGATTGGTGTGGGTTGTGGTGTAGTGCTGTGGGAGTGGTGTGGGTTGTCGTGTAGCGCTGTGGGAGTGGTGTGGGCAGTGGTGTAGCGCTGTGGGAGTGGTGTGGGCAGTGGTGTAGTGCTGTGGGAGTGGTGTGGGCAGTGGTGAAGTGCTGTGGGAGTGGTGTGGGTTGTCGTGTAGCGCTGTGGGAGTGGTGTGGGCAGTGGTGTAGCGCTGTGGGAGTGGTGTGGGCAGTGGTGTAGTGCTCTGGGAGTGTTGTGTGCAGTGGTGTAACGCTGTGGGGGTGTTGTGGGCAGTTGTGTAGTGCTGTGGGTGTGGTATGGGCAGTGGTGTAACACTATGAGAGTGGTGTGGGCAGTCATGTAACGCTGTGGGGGTGGTGTGGGCAGTGGTGTAGCGCTGTGGGAGAGGTGTGGGCAGTGGTGTAGCGCTGTTGGAGAGGTGTGGGCAGTGAGGTGGCGCTGTGGGAGTGGTGTGTGCAGTGGTGTAGCGCTGTGGGTGTGTTGTGGGCATTAGTGTAGCACTGTGGGAGTGGTGTGGGCAGTGGTGTAGCGCTTAGGGAGAGGTGTAGGCAGTGGTGTAGCGCTGTGGGAGGGGTGTGGGTTGTGGTGTATTGCTGTGGGAGTGGTGTTGGTAGTGGTTAAGTGCTGTGGGAGAGGTATGGGTTGTTGTGTAGCGCTGCAGGAGTGGTGTTGGCATTGGAGTAGCTCTGTGGGCAGTGGTGCAGCGCTGTGGGACTAGTGAGGGCTGTGGTGTAGTGCTGTGGGAGTGGTGTGGGCAGTGGTCTAGCGCTGTGGGAGTGATGTGGGCAGTGGTGTAGCGCTGTGGGAGTGGTGTGGGTTGTGGTGTAGCGCTGTGGGAGTGGTGTGGGTTGTGTTGTAGCGCTGTGGGAGTGGTGTGGGCAGTGGTGTAGCGCTGTGGGAATGGTGTGGGCAGTAGTGTAGTGCTGTGGGAGTGGTGTGGGTTGTGGTGTAGTGCTGTGGGAGTGGTTTTGGCAGTGGTCAAGCGCTATGGGAGTGGTTTGGGCAGTGGTGTAGCGCTTAGGGAGAGGTGTAGGCAGTGGTGTAGCGCTGTGGGAGGGGTGTGGGTTGTGGTGTATTGCTGTGGGAGTGGTGTGGGCAGTTGTGTAACGCTCTGGGAGTGGTGTGGGCAGTGGTGTAGCGCTGCGGGGGTGGTGTGGGCAGTGTTTTAGTGCTGTGGGAGTGGTGTGTGCTGTGGTGTAGTGCTGTGGGAGTGGTGCGGGCAGTGGTGTAGTGCTGTGGGAGTGGTGTGTGCAGTGGTGTAGCTCTGTGGGAGTGTTGTGGGCAGTGGTGTAACACTGTGGGAGTGGCATGGTCAGTGGTGTAGCGCTGTGGCAGTGATGTGGGCAGTGGTGTAGCGCTGCGGGAGTGGTGTGGGCAGTGGTGTAGCGCTGTGGGAGTGGTGTGGGATGTGGTGTAGCGCTGTGGGGGTGGTGTGGGCAGTGCTGTAGTGCTGTGGGAGTGGTGTGGGCAGTGGAGTAGCGCTGTGGGAGTCCTGTGGGCAGTGGTGTGGTGCTGTGGGAGTGGTTTGGGCAGTGGTGAAGTGCTGTGGGAGTGGTGTGGGCAGTGGTGTAGCGCTGCGGGAGTGGTGTGGGCAGTGGTGTAGCGCTGTGGGAGTGGTGTGGGATGTGGTGTAGTGCTGTGGGAGTGGTGTGAGCAGTGGTGTAGCGCAGTGGGAGTGGTGTGGGCAGTGGAGTAGCGCTGTGGGAGTCTTGTGGGCAGTGGTGAAGTGCTGTGGGAGTGGGGTGGGCAGTGTTGTTGTGCTGTGGGAGTGGTGTGGGCAGTGGAGTAGCGCTGTGGGAGTGGTGTGGGCAGTGGTGTCTTGCTGTGGGAGTGGTGTGGGCAGTGGTGTAGGGCTGTGGGAGTGGTCTGAGCAGTGGTGTAGCGCAGTGGGAGTGGTGTGGGCAGTTTTGTAGCGCTGTGGGAGTGGTGTGGGCAGTGGTGTAGTGCTCTGGGAGTGTTGTGTGCAGTGGTGTAGCGCTGTGGGGGTGGTGTGGGCAGTGGTGTAGCGCTGTGGGAATGGTTTGGGAGGTGAGGTGGCGCTGTGGGATAGGTGTGGGCAGTGGTGTAGCGCTGTGGGAGTGGTGTGGGCAGTGGTGAAGCGCTGTGGGAGAGGTGTGGGCAGTGGTGTAGCGCTTAGGGAGAGGTGTAGGCAGTGGTGTAGCGCTGTGGGAGGGGTGTGGGTTGTGGTGTATTGCTGTGGGAGTGGTGTGGGCAGTTGTGTAACGCTCTGGGAGTGGTGTGGGCAGTGGTGTAGCGCTGCGGGGGTGGTGTGGGCAGTGTTGTAGTGCTGTGGGAGTGGTGTGTGCTGTGGTGTAGTGCTGTGGGAGTGGTGCGGGCAGTGGTGTAGTGCTGTGGGAGTGGTGTGTGCAGTGGTGTAGCTCTGTGGGAGTGTTGTGGGCAGTGGTGTAACACTGTGGGAGTGGCATGGTCAGTGGTGTAGCGCTGTGGCAGTGATGTGGGCAGTGGTGTAGCGCTGCGGGAGTGGTGTGGGCAGTGGTGTAGCGCTGTGGGAGTGGTGTGGGATGTGGTGTAGCGCTGTGGGGGTGGTGTGGGCAGTGCTGTAGTGCTGTGGGAGTGGTGTGGGCAGTGGAGTAGCGCTGTGGGAGTCTTGTGGGCAGTGGTGTGGTGCTGTGGGAGTGGTGTGGGCAGTGGTGAAGTGCTGTGGGAGTGGTGTGGGCAGTGGTGTAGCGCTGCGGGAGTGGTGTGGGCAGTGGTGTAGCGCTGTGGGAGTGGTGTGGGATGTGGTGTAGCGCTGTGGGGGTGGTGTGGGCAGTGCTGTAGTGCTGTGGGAGTGGTGTGGGCAGTGGAGTAGCGCTGTGGGAGTCTTGTGGTCAGTGGTGTGGTGCTGTGGGAGTGGTGTGGGCAGTGGTGAAGTGCTGTGGGAGTGGTGTGGTCAGTTGTGTAGCGCTGTGGGAGTGTTTTGGGCAGTGGTGTAGCGCTGTGGGAGTGGTGTGGGTTGTGGTGAAGTGCTGTGGGAGTGGTGTAGGCAGTGGTGAAGTGCTGTGGGAGTGGTGTGGGCAGTGTTGTTGTGCTGTGGGAGTGGTGTGGGCAGTGGTGTCTTGCTGTGGGAGTGGTGTGGGCAGTGGTGTAGGGCTGTGGGAGTGGTCTGGGCAGTGGTGTAGCGCTGTGGGAGTGGTGTGGGCAGTGTTGTAGCGCTGTGGGAGTGGTGTGGGCAGTGGTGTAGTGCTCTGGGAGTGTTGTGTGCAGTGGTGTAGCGCTGTGGGGGTGGTGTGGGCAGTGGTGTAGCGCTGTGGGAATGGCTTGGGAGGTGAGGTGGCGCTGTGGGAGAGGTGTGGGCAGTGGTGTAGCGCTGTGGGAGTGGTGTGGGCAGTGGTGTAGCGCTGTGGGAATGGTGTGGGCAGTGGTGTAGCGCTATGGGTCTGTTGTTGGCAGTGGTCAGTGCTGTGGGAGTGGTGTGGGCATTGGTTTAATGCGGCGGGAGTGGTGTGGCCAGTGGTGTAGCGCTGTGGGAGTGGTGTGGGCAGTGGTGTAGCGCTGTGGGAGTGGTGTGCGCAGTGGTCTAGTGCTGTGGGATTGGTGTGGGCAGTGGTGTATCGCTGTGGGATTGGAATGGGCAGTGGTGTAGTGCTATGGGAGTGGTTTGGGCAGTGTTGTTGCGCTGTAGGAGTGGTGTGGGCAGTGGTGTAGTGCTATGGGAGTGGTGTGGGCTCTGGTCTAGCGCTGTGGGAGTTGTGTGGGCAGTGGTGTATCGCTGTGGGTGTGGTGTGGGCAGTGGTGTAGTGCTATGGGAGTGGTGTGGGCAGTGGTGTAGCGCTGTAGGAGTGGTGTGGGCAATGGTGTATTGCTGTTGGAGTGGTGTGGGCAGTGGTGTAGCGCTGTGGCAATTGTGTGGGCAGTGTTGTAGCGCTGTGGGACTGATGTGGGTTGTGGTGTAGAGCTGCGGGAGTGGTGTGGGCAGTGGTGTAGCGCTGCGGGACTGGTGTGCGCAGTTGTGTAGCGCTGTGGGAGTGGTGTGGGGTGTGGTGTAGTGCTGTGGGAGTGGTGTGGGCATTGGTGTAGCGCTGTGGTATGGTGTGGGCAGTGGTGTCGCGCTGTGGGAGTGGTGTGGGCAGTGGTGTAGTGCTGTGGAAGTGGTGTGGGTTGTGGCGTAGCGCTGTGGGAGTGGTGTGGGCAGTGGTGTAGCGCTGTGGGAGTGTTGTAGGCAGTGGTGTAGTGCTGTGGGGGTAGTGTGGGCAGTGGTGTATTGCTATGGGAGTGGTGTGGGCAGTGGTGTCGTGCTTTGGGAGTAGTGTGGACAGTGGTGTAGCGCTGCTGGAGTGGTGTGGGAAGTGGTGTAGCGCTGTGGCAGTGGTGTGTGCACTGGTGTAGCATTGTGGTAGTGGTGTGTGTAGTGGTGTAGCACTGTGTGTGTGGTGTGGTCACTGGTGTAGCGTTGTGTGAGTGCTGTGGGCAGTGGTGTAGCGCTGTGGGAGTGGTGTGGGTTGTGGATTAGTGCTGTTGGAGTGGTGTGGGTTGTGGTGTAGTGCTGTGGGAGTGGCGTGAGCAGTGGTGTAGCGCTGCGGGAGTGTTGTGGGCAGTGGTGTAGCGCTGTGGGAGTGGTGTGGGCAGCGGTGTAGTGCTGTGGGAATGGTGTTGGAAGTTGTGTAGCACTGTGGGAGTGGTGTGGGCATAGGTGTAGTGCTGTCGGTGTGGTGTGGGCAGTGGTGTTGTGCTGTGGGAGTGGTGTGGGCAGTGGTGTACTGCTGCGGGGATGATGTGGGCAGTTGTGTTATGCTGCTGGAGTGGTGTGGGCAGCGGTGTAGAGCTTTGGGAGTGGTTTGGGCAGGGGTGTAGTGATGTGGGAGTGTTGTTGGCAGTGATGTAGCGCTGTGGGAGTGGTGTGGGCAGTGGTGTAGAGCTGTGGGAGTGGTGTGGGCAGTGGTGTAGCGCTGTGGGAGTGGCGTGGGCAGTGGTGTAGCACTGTGGTAGTATTGTAGGAGTGGTGTAGCGCTGTGGGAGTGGGGTGGTCAGTGGTGTAGCGCTGTGGGAGTGGGGTGGGCAGTGGTGTAGTGCTGTGAGAGTTGTGTGGTGTAAACAATTTAAACAGTGACCCATTATAAACACTATATTAACAGTGCCCCCATCATAAACATGATTTAAACAGTGTCCCATCATAAACACTATTTAAACAGTTAGCCACCATAAACCCTATATAAATAGTGCCTCAGTCATAAACAACATTTAAACAGTGCCGCCATCATAAAGACTATATAAACAGTGCCCCATCTTAGACAATATATAAACAGTGCCCCCATCATAAACACTATTTAAACAGTGCCCCCATCATAAACACTATATAAACAGTTCCCCCATCATAAACACTATATAAACAGTTCCGCCATCTTAAACACTATATAAACAGTGCCCAATCTTAAACACTATATAAACAGTGCCCCCATCATAAACACTATATAAACAGTGCCCCGATCATAAACACTGTTTAAGCAGTGCCCCCATCATATACACTACATAAACAGTTCCGCCATAATAAACACTATATAAACAGTACCCCCATCATAAACACTATATAAAAAGTGCCCCCATCATAAACACTATTTAAACAGTGTCCCATCATAAACACTATTTAAACAGTTAGCCACCATAAACCCTATATAAATAGTGCCTCAGTCATAAACACTATTTAAACAGTGCCGCCATCATAAAGACTATATAAACAGTGCCCCTTCTTAAACAATATATAAAAAGTGCTCCCATCATAAACACGATTTAAACAGTGCCCCCATCATAAACACTATATAAACAGTGCCCCCAACATAAACACTATTTAAATAGTGCCCTCATCATAAACACTATATAAACAGTGCCCCATCATAAACACTATATAAACAGTGCCCCCTACATAAACACTATTTAAATAGTGCCCCCATCATAAACACTATATAAACAGTGCCCCCATCATAAACAATATTTAACCAGTGCCCCATCATAAACACTATATAAACAGTGCCCCCATCATAAACAATATTTAAACAGTGCCCCCAGCATAAACACTATTTAAATAGTGCCCCCATCATAAACACTATATAAACAGTGCCCCCATCATAAACAATATTTAAACAGTGACCCCATCATATACACTATATAAACAGTGCCCCCATCATAAACAATATTTAAACAGTTCCCCCAACATAAACACTATTTAAATAGTGCTCCCATCATAAACACTATATAAACAGTGCCTCATCATAAACACTACTTAAACAGTGCCCCATCATAAACACTATATAAACAGTGCCCCCATCATAAACACTATTTAAACAGTGCCCCCATCATAAACACTATATAAACATTGCCCCATCATAAACACTATATAAACAGTGCCCCCATCATAAATACTATCTTAACAGTGCCCCATCATAAACACTATTTAAACATTGCCGCCATCATAAAGACTATATAAACAGTGCCCCATCTTAGAGAATATATAAACAGTGCCCCCATCATAAACACTATTTAAACAGTGCCCCCATCATAAACACTATATAAACAGTTCCCCCATCATAAACACTATATAAACAGTTCCGCCATCTTAAACACTATATAAACAGTGCCCAATCTTAAACACTATATAAACAGTGCCCCCTACATAAACACTACTTAAATAGTGCCCCCATCATAAACACTATATAAACAGTGCACCCAACATAAACACTATTTAAATAGTGCCCCCATCATAAACACTATATAAACAGTGCCCCCATCATAAACACTATATAAACAGTGCCCCCATCATAAACACTGTTTAAACAGTGCCCCCATCATAAACACTATATAAACAGTTCCGCCATCATAAACACTATATAAACAGTACCCCCATCATAAACACTATGTAAAAGTGCCCCCATCATAAACACTATTTAAACAGTGCCACATCATAAACACTATTTAAACAGTTAGCCACCATAAACCCTATATAAATAGTGCCTCAGTCATAAACACTATTTAAACAGTGCCGCCATCATAAAGACTATATAAACAGTGCCCCATCTTAAACAATATATAAACAGTGCTCCCATCATAAACACGATTTAAACAGTGCCCCCATCATAAACACTATATAAACAGTGCCCCCAACATAAACACTATTTAAATAGTGCCCTCATCATAAACACTATATAAACAGTGCCCCATCATAAACACTATATAAACAGTGCCCCCAACATAAACACTATTTAAATAGTGCCCCCATCATAAACACTATATAAACAGTGCCCCATCATAAACACTATATAAACAGTGCCCCCATCATAAACACTATTTAAACAGTGCCCCCATCATAAACACTATATAAACAGTGCCCCCATCATAAACAATATTTAAACAGTGCCCCATCATAAACACTATATAAACAGTGCCCCCATCATAAACAATATTTAAACAGTGCCCCCAACATAAACACTATTTAAATAGTGCCCCCATCATAAACACTATATAAACAGTGCCCCCATCATAAACAATATTTAAACAGTGACCCCATCATATACACTATATAAACAGTGCCCCCATCATAAACAATATTTAAACAGTGCCCCCAACATAAACACTATTTAAATAGTGCCCCCATCATAAAAACTATATAAACAGTGCCCCCATCAAAAACACTATTTAAACAGTGCCCCCATCAAAAACACTATATAAACAGTGCCCCATCATAAACACTATTTAAACAGTGCCCCATCATAAACACTATACAAACAGTGCCCCACCATAAACACTATTTAAACAGTGCCCCCGTCATAAACACTATATAAACAGTGCCCCCATCATAAACACTATTTAAACAGTGCCTCATCATAAACACTACTTAAACAGTGCCCCATCATAAACACTATATAAACAGTGCCCCCATCATAAACACTATATAAACAGTGCCCCCATCATAAACAGTATATAAACATTGCCCCATCATAAACACTATATAAACAGTGCCCCCATCATAAATACTATATAAACAGTGCCCCATCATAAACACTATTTAAACAGTGACCCCATCATAAACACTATATAAACAGTGCCCCCATCATAAATTCTAATTAAACAGTGCCCCCATCATGTACACTATATAAACAGTGCCCCCATCATAAACACTATTTAAACAGTGCCCCCATCATAAACTCTGTATAAACAGTGCCCACATCATAAACACTATTTAAACAGTGCCCCCATCATATACACTTTTTAAACAGTGCCCCCATCATAAACACTATATAAACAGTGCCCCATCATTAACACTATATAAACAGTGCCCCCATTATAAACGCTATATAAACAGTGCCCCATCATAAGCACTATTTAAACAGTGCCCCCATCATAAACACTATTTAAACAGTGCTCCATCATATACAGTCTTTAAAATGTTACCCATCATAAACCCTATACAAACAGTGCCCCAACATAAACACTATTTAAACAGTGCCCCATCATAAACACTATATAAACAGTGCCCCATCATAAACACTATTTAAACAGTGCCCCATCATATACACTATTTAAACAGTGCCCCATCATAAACATTATTTAAACAGTGCCCCATCATAAACACTATATAAACAGTGCCCCCATCATAAACACTATATAAACAGTGGCCCCATCATAAACACTATATAAACAGTGCCCCCATCATAAACACTATATAAACAGTGCCCCCATCATAAACACTATTTAAACAGTGCCCCCATCAAAAACACTATATAAACAGTGCCCCCATCATAAGCACTATTTAAACAGTGCCCCCATCAAAAACACTATATAAACAGTGCCCCCATCATAAACACTATATAAACAGTGCCCCCATCATAAACACTATTTAAACAGTGCCCCCATCAAAAACACTATATAAACAGTGCCCCCATCATAAACACTATTTAAACAGAGCCCCCATCATAAACACTATTTAAACAGTGCCCCCATCAAAAACACTATATAAACAGTGCCCCCATCATAAACACTATTTAAACAGTGCCCCATCATAAACACTATACAAACAGTGCCCCATCATAAACACTATTTAAACAGTGCCCCCATCATAAACACTATATAAACAGTGCCCCCATCATAAACACTATTTAAACAGTGCCTCATCATAAACACTATATAAACAGTGCCCCATCATAAACACTATTTAAACAGTGCCTCATCATAAACACTACTTAAACATTGCCCCATCATAAACACTATATAAACAGTGCCCCCATCATAAACACTATTTAAACAGTGCCCCCATCATATACACTATATAAACAGTTCCCCCATCATAAACACTATATAAACAGTGCCCCCATCATAAATACTATATAAACAGTGCCCCATCATAAACACTATTTAAACAGTGCCTCATCATAAACACTACTTAAACATTGCCCCATCATAAACACTATATAAACAGTGCCCCCATCATAAACACTATTTAAACAGTGCCCCCATCATAAACACTACATAAACATTGCCCCATCATAAACACTATATAAACAGTGACCCCATCATAAACACTATATAAACAGTGCCCCCATCATAAATTCTAATTAAACAGTGCCCCCATCATGTACACTATATAAACAGTGCCCCCATCATAAACACTATTTAAACAGTGCCCCCATCATAAACTCTGTATTATCAGTGCCCACATCATAAACACTATTTAAACAGTGCCCCCATCATATACACTATTTAAACAGTGCCCCCATCATAAACACTATTTAAACAGTGCCCCCATCATAAACACTATATAAACAGTGCCCTTCATAAACTTTATTTAAACAGTGATGTGCACTGTCCCAGGACTGAATTGAAATTCTGTCCCCATCTCTGTGCTGTGCACTGTCCGTTGACTGGCTTTAAATTATAGCCCCATCGCTGTGCTATGCATTGCCCCAGGATTGACTTTAAATTATGGCGCCAACAATTTGCTGTGCACTGTCCCAGGACTGACTTTAAATTCTGTCCCCAGCACTATTTAAACAACAATATATAGACAGTGCCCAATCAAAAACAGAATATAAACAGTACCCCATCATTAACACTATTTAAACTGCTTTAATGGAGCACTGATTAAATAGTGATTATGATGGCGCACTGTTTAAATAGAGTTTATGATGGGGCACTGTTTATATAGTGTTTATGATGGGGGCACTGTTTATATAGTGTTTATGATGTGGGCACTGTTTAAATAGTGTTTATGATGGGGGCACTGTTTAAATAGGGTTTATGATGGGGCACTGTTTATACAGTTTAAAAAAAAACATTCATAACACCAACGAAATCAACAACAACCTCAATATTGAAAATCTTCATCAAACTCAACGACCTCAACTTTGAAAAACATCAACAAATTCAACAACAACCTCAACTTTTAAAAATACAAACAAGTTCAACAAAAAACATTGATAACACCAACAAATTCAACAACAACCTCAACAAGTTAAAACACCAACAAATTCAACAACAACCTCAACTTTAAAAAATACAAAAAAGTTCAAAAAATAACATTGATAACACCAACAAATTCAACAACAACCTCAACATTGAAAAACACCAACAAATTCAACAACAACCTCAACATTGAAAATCACCAACAATTCCAACAACAAACTCAACATTGAAAAACACCAACAATTTGAACAACAACCTTAACTTTTAAAAGTATAAACAAGTCCAACAAAAAAACATTGAAAAACACCAACAAATTCAAGAACAACCTCAACATTGAAAAATACGAAACAGTTCAATAAATAACATTGATAACACCAACAAATTCAACATCAACCTCAATATTGAAAATCACCAACAAATTCAACAACCTCAAGTCTTAATATCACCAACAAATTCAGCAACAACCTCAACTTTGAAAAACACAAAAAAGTTCAAAAAAACCAGTCATAACACCAACAAATTCAACAACAACCTGAATATTGAAAATCACCAACAAATTCAACGACCTCAACATTGAAAAACACCAACAAAATGAACAACAATCTCATCATTGAAAAACACCAATAAATTCAACAACCTCAACATTGAAATGCACCAACAATTTGAACAACAACTTCAACATTGAAAAATATCAACAATAACAACAACAACCACAACATTGAAAAACACTTAACAAATTCAACAACCCCAACACTGAATATCACCAACAAATTCAGCAACAACCTCAACTTTGAAAAACACAAAAAAGTTCAAAAAAAATCATTCTGAACACCAACAAATTCAACATCAACCTCAACATTGAAAAACAACAAATTCAACAACAACCTCAACGTTCAAAAATACAAAAAAGATCAAAAAATAACATTGATAACACCAACATATTCAACAACAACCTCAATATTGACAATCATCAACAATACCAACAACAAACTCAACATTGAAAAACTCCAACAATTTCAACAACAACCTCAATATTGAAATTCCCAACAAATTCAACAACAACCTCAACTTTTAAAAGAACACAGAAGTCAACAAAATAAACGTTGATAACACCAACAAATTTAACAACAACCTCAATATTGAAAATCACTGACAAATTCAACAACCTCAACACTGAACATCTCCAACAAATTCAGCAACAAACTCAACATTGAAAAACACCAACAAATTCAACAACAACCTCAACTTTGAAAATACAAAAAGTTTCAAAAAAATAACATTGATAACACCAACATATTCAACAACAACCTCAATATTGACAAATATCAACAATACCAACAACAAACTCAACATTGAAAAACTCCAACAAATTCAACAACAACCTCAGCTTTTAAAAGTACAAAAAAGTTGAACAAAATAAAAGTTGATAACACCAACAAATTTAACAACAATCTAAATATTGAAAATCTCCAACAAATTCAATGACCTCAACTTTGAAAAACACCAACAAATTCAATGACAACCTCAACTTTAAAAAATACAAACAAGTTCAACAAAAAACATTGATAACACCAAAAATTTCAACAAGAAACTCAATGTTGAAAATCACCAACAAATTCAACAACAACCTCAACTTTCAAAAATACAAAAAAGTTCAAAAAGTAACATTGTTAACATCAACAAGTTCAACAACAACCTCAATATTCATAATCACCAACAAATTCAACAACTTCAACTTTGAAAAATATAAAAAAGTTCAACAGAAAAAAACATTGATAACACCAACTAATTCAACAACAACCACAACTTTCAAATGTACAAAAAAGTCGAAAAAAGAACGTTGATAACACCAACAAATTCAACAACAACCTCAACATTGAAAAACACCAACAAATTCAAAATCAAACTCAACTTTTAAAAGTACAAAAATGTTCAACAAATTAAACATTGATAACACCAATAAATTCAGCAACAAACTCAACTTTGAAAATCAGCAACAAATTCAAAAATCTCAACATTTAAATACACCAACAAATTCAACAAGAACCTTAACTTTTAAAATTAAAAACAAGGTCAACAAAAAACATTGATAACACCAACAAATTCAACAACAAACGCAATATTGAAAAACACCAACAAATTCAACAACAACCTCAACGTTGAAAAACACCAACAAATTGAACAACAACCTCAATATTGAAAATCACCAACAAATTCATCAACCTCAACATTGAATATCACCAGCAAATTCGCAACAACCTCAACTTTGAAAAACAGAAAAAAGTTTTTAAAAAACCATTCATAACACCAACAAATTCAACAACAACCTTAATATTGAAAATCACCAACAAATTCAACGACCTCAACTTTGAAAAATACCAACAAATTCAACAACAACCTCAATATTGAAAAACACCAACAAATTCAACAACAACCTCAATATTGAAAATCACCAACAAATTCAACGACCTCAACTTTGAAAAACACCAACAAATTTAAAATCAACCTCAACATTTAAAAGTACAAAAAAGCTCAACAAAAATAACATTGATAACACCAACAAATTAAACAACAAACTCAATATTGAAAATCACCAACAAATTCAACAACATCAACATTGAAATACACAAAAAGTTAAAAAAAAAACAATCATAACACAAACAAATTTAACAACAGCCTCAATATTGAAAATCAACAACAAATTCAACGACTTAACTTTGAAATACGCCAACAAATTCAACAACAACCTCAATATTGAAAATCACCAAAAGATTCAACAACCTCAGCACTGAATGTCACAAACAAATTTGCAACAATCTCAACTTTGAAAAACACAAAATGTTCAAAAAAAACGATTCATAACAACAAAAAATTCAACAACAAACTCAATATTGAAAATGACCAACAAATTCAACAACATCAACATTGAAAAATACAAAAAAGTTAAAAAAAAACCATTCATAACATCAACAAATTCAACAACAACCTCTACATTGAAAATCACCAACACATTCAACAACCTCAACAATGAATATCAACAACAAATTCAAAATCAACCTCAATTTTTAAAAGTACAAATAAGTTCAACAAAATAAACATTGATAACACCAATAAATTCAGCAAAAACCACAACTTTGAAAAACACAAAAAAGTAAAAAAAAAACCATTGATAACACCAACAAATTCAACAACAACCTCAATATTGAAAATCACCAACAAATTCAACGACCTCAACGTTGAAGAACATCAATAAATTCAACAACAACCTCAACATTGATAACACCAAAAGATTCAACAACAAACTCAAATTTGAAAATCACCAACAAATTCAACAACATCAACATTGAACAAAACAAAAAGTTAAATAAAAACCATTCATAACATCAACAAATTCAACAAGAACCTCAATATTGAAAATCACCAACAAATTCAATGACCTCAACCTTGAAAAACGCCAACAAATTCAACAACAACCTCAACTTTTAAAAATACAAACAAGTTCAACAAAAATAACATTGATAACACCAACAAATTAAACAACAACCTCAATATTGAAAATCAACAACAAATTCAACAACAACCTCAATATTGAAAAGCGACAACAAATTCAGCAACAACCTCAATATTGAAAATCACCAACAAATTCAACAACCTCAACAATGAATATCAACAACAAATTCGCAACAACCTCGACTTTTAAAAACACAAAAAAGTAAAAAAAAATATTCATAACACGAACAACTTTAATATCAAAAATCACCAACAAATTCAACGACCTAAACTTTGAAAACCACCAAGAAATTCAGCAACAACCACAACTATTAAAAATACAAACAATTTCAACAAAAAAAACTTCAATATTGAAAATCAACAACAAATTCAACGACATCAACTTGGAAAAACATCAGTAAATTCAACAACAACCTCAATATTGAATGTCACCAACAAATTCAACAACCTCAACTTTGAAAAACACAAAAAAGTTCAAAATAAAACATTCATAACACCAACAAATTCAACAACAACCTCAACATTGAAAAACGCCAACAAATTCATCAACAACCTCAGTATTGAAAATCACCAGCAAATTCAACAACCTCAACAATGAATATCACGAACAAATTCACAACAACATCAACTTTGAAAAACACAAAAAAGTTTAAAAAAACCATTCATAACACCAACAAATTCAACAACAACCTCAATATTGAGAAACACCAACAAATTCAACAACAACCTCAACATAGAAAAATGCCAACAAATTCAACTACAACCTCAATATTGAAAATCACCAACAAATTTAACAACAACCTCATCATTGAAAAGCACCAACAAATTCAACAACAACCTCAACTATGAAAAACACCAAAAAATTCAACAACAACCTCATCATTGAAAAACACCAACAAATTCAACAACAACCTCAACATTGAAAATCACCAACAAATTAAACAACCTCAACACTGAATATCACAAACAAATTCACAACAACCTCAACTTAGAAAAACACAAAAAAGTTTAAAGAAAACAGTCATAACAACAACAAAATCAACAAAAACCTTAATATTGAAAATCACCAACAAATTCAATGACCTCAACATTGAAAACACCAATAAATTCAACAATAATCTCAACATTGTAAAACACCAACAAATTCAACTACAACCACAATATTGAAAATCACCAACAAATTCAACAACCTCAACATTGAAAAACACAATAAAGTTCAAAAATAACCATTAATAACACCAACAAATTCAACAACAACCTTAGTATTGAAAATCACCACCAAATTCAACGACCTCAACTTTGAAAAATACCAACAAATTCAACAACAACCTCAACATTGAAAAACGCCAACAAATTCAACAACAACCTCAACATTGAAAATCACCAAAGAATTCAACAACTTTAACAATGAATATCACCAACAAATTCGCAACAACCTCAACGTTGAAAAACACAAAAAAGTATTCAGAACACCAACAAATTCAACAACAACCTCAACTTTTAAAAATACAAACAAGTTCAACAAAAATAACATTGATAACACCAACAAATTAAACAACAAACTCAATATTGAAAATCACCAACTTATTCAACAACATCAACATTGAAAAACACAAAAAGTTCAAAATAAAAAATTCATAACACCAACAAATTTAACAACAACCTCAATATTGAAAATCAACAACAAATTCAACAACAACCTCAACATTGAAAATCACCAACAAATTCAACGACCTCAACTTTGAAAAACACCAACAAATTCAACAACAACCTCAACATTGAAAATCACCAACAAATTCAACAACTTCAACAATGAATATCAACAACAAATCCGCAACAACCTCAACTTTGAAAGACACAAAAATGAAATAAAAAACCATTCATAACACCAACAACTTTAATATCGAAAATCACCAACAAATTCAGCAACAACCTCAATATTGAAAATCACCAACAAATTCAACAACAACCTCAACATTGAAAAATAACAACAAATTTAACAACAACCTCAACAATGAAAGCACCAAAAAACTCAACAAAAGCCCCACCATTGAAAAACACCAACAAATTCAACAACAACCTCAACATTGAAAAACACCAACAAATTCAACAACAATCTCAATATTGAAAATCACCAACAAATTCAACAACAACGTAAACATTGCAAAAAGCCAAAAAATTCAAAAACTGAATATCACCAACAAATTCAGCAACAACCTCAACTTTGAAAAACACAAAAAAGTTAAAAAAAACCATTGAAAATCAGCAACAAATTCAACGACCTCAACTTTGAAAAACACAAACAAATTCAACAACAACATCAACAATGAAAAACACCAACAAATTTAACAACAACCTAAACATTGAAAAACACCAACAAATGCAACAACAACCTCAACATTGAAAAACACCAACAAATTCAACAACAAGCTCAATATTGAAAATCACCAACAAATTCAACAACCTCAACACTGAATATCACCAAGAAATTCAGCAACAACCTCAACTTTGAAAAACACAAAAAAGTTAAGAAAAAACCATTCATAGCACCAACAAATTCACCAAGAACCTCAATATTGAAAAGCACCTACAAATTCAATGACTTCAACCTGAAAAACACCAACAAATTAAACAACCTAAACTTTTAAAAATACAACCAAGTTCAACAAAAAGACATTGATTATACCAACAAATTCAACAACCACCTCAACATTGAAAAACACCAACAAATTCAACAACAAGCTCAACGTTGAAAAGCACCAACAAATTCAACAACAATCTGAACATGGAAAAATGCCAACAATTTCAACAACAAGCTCAATATTGAAAATCCCAACAGATTCAACAATAACCTCAACTTTGAAAAGTACAAAAAAGTTCAACAAAATAAACGTTGATAACACGAACAAATTCATCAACATCCTCAATATTGAAAATCATCTGCAAATTCAACAACCTCAACATTGAAAAACACAAAACAGTTCAAAAGAAAACAGTGATAACACCAACAAGTTCAACAACATCCTTAACTTTTAAAAATACAAACAAGTTCAACAATGAAAAACACCAAAAAATTCAACAACAACCTGAACATTGAAAAACGCCAACAAATTCAACAACCTCAATATTGAAAATCTCCAACAAGTTCAACAACCTCAGCACTGAATATCACAAACAAATTCAACAACAACCTCAACTTTTTAAAATACTAACAAGTTCAACAAAAAACATTGATAACACCAACAAATTCAACAACAACCTCAACAATGAAAAACACCAACAACTTCAACAACAACCTCAACAATGAAAAACACCAACAAATTCAACAACAACCTCAACAATGAAAAACACCAACAAATTCAACAACAACCTCAACATTGAAAAACACCAACAAATTCAACAACAAGCTCAATATTCAAAATCACCAACAAATTCAACAACCTCAACACTGAATATCACCAACAAATTCAGCAACAACCTTAACTTTGAAAAACACAAAAAAGTTTAAAAAACAACATTCAAAACACCTACAAATTCAACAACAACCACAATATTGAAAATCACCAACAAATTCAAAGGCCTCGACTATGATAACACCTACAAATTAAACAACAACCTCAACTTATAAAAATACAAACAAGTTTAACAAAAAAAACATTGATAACTCCAACAAATTCAACAACAAAATCAATATTGAAAATCACCAACAAATTCAAAAACAACCTCAACATTGAAAAACACCAACAAATTCAACAACCTCAACATATTCAACACCAACAAAATCAACAACCTCAACAAATTCAACAATATCCTTAACTTATAAAAATACAAACATGTTCAACAACAACCTCAACAATGAAAAATAGCAAAAAATTCAACAATAACCGCAACATTGAAAAATACCAACAAATTCAACAACAACCTCAATATTGAAAATCACCAACAAAATCAGCAACAACGTCAACTTTGAAAAACACAAAAAAGTTTTTAAAATAAAACATTCATAACACCAACAAATTCAACAACAACCTCAATATTCAAATTCACCAACAAATTCAACGACCTCAACTTTGAAAAACACCAACAAATTAAACAACAACCTCAACATTTAAAACTACAAAAAAGTTCAACAAAGTAAACATTGATAATACCAATAAATTCCAGAAGAACCACAACTTTTAAAAATACAAACAAATTCAACAATATAAACATTGATGACCCTATCCAATTCAACAACAACCAAAACATTTAAAATCACCAAGAAATTCAGCAAGCTCAACACTGAAAAACACAAAGAAATTCAACAACATCAACATTGAAAAACAATTTAAAAATTCAGCAACAACCTCAAATTTTAAAACTACAAAAAAGTTCAACAAAATATAGATTGACAACACCAACAAATTCAACTACAACCTCAACATTGAAAAACACCAATAAATTCAACAACAACCTCAACTTTTAAAAATACAAACAAGTTCAACAAAAAAAACATTGATAACTCCAACAAGTTCAACAATAAACTCAATATTGAAAATCACCAACAAATTCAAAAACAACCTCAACATTGAAAAACGCCAACAAATTCAACAACAAACCCAATATTGAAAATCACCAACAAATTCAACGACCTCAACTTTGAAAAACACCAACAAATTCAAGAACAACCTCAATTTTTAAAATTACAACCACGTTCAACAAAAAAACATTGAAAATCACCAACAATATTCAACAACAACCTCAACATTGAAAATCACCAACAAATTCAACAAGAACTTCATCATTGAAAAACACCAACCAATTCAACAACAACCTCAACTTTTAAAAGCACTAAAAAGTTGAAAAAAGCCATTGATAACACCACCAAATTGAACAACAAACTCGATATTTAAAATCACCAACAAATTCAACACCCACCTCATCAGTGATAAACACCAACAAATTCAACAATAACCTCAACTTTTAAAAGTACAAAAAAGTTGAAAAAAAAACATTGATAACACCAACAAAATCAACAACAACCTCAACAATGAACAGCAACAAAAAATTCAACAACAACCTCAACAATGAAAAACGCCAACAAATTCAACAACAACTTCAACAATGAAAAGCAACCAACAAATTTAAAATCAACCTCAACCTTTAAAATTACAATTAAGTTCAACAAAATAAACATTGATAACATCAATAAGTTCTGCAGAAACCTCAACTTTGAAAAACACAAAAAGTTCAAATAAAATCATTGATAACCCCAACAAATTCTACAGCAACAGCAATATTAAAAATCACCAACCAATTCAACGACCTCAACTTTGAAAAACACCAACAAATTCAACAACATCCTCAACTTTTAAAAATACAAACAAGTTCAACAAAAAAATTGATAACACCAACAAATTCAACAACATCCTCAACAATGAAAAACACCAACAAATTCAACAACAGCCTCAACAATTAAAAACACCAAAAAATAGAACAACAATCGCAACATTGAAAAATACCAACAAATTCAACAACAACCTCAACATTGAAAAATACAAAACAGTTCAAAAAATAACATTGATAACACCAACAAATTCAACAACAACCTCAACATTGAAAAACACCAACAAATTCAACAACAAGCTCAACATTGAAACGCACTAACAAATTCAACAACTTCAACATTGAATAATAGAAAACAGTTCAAAAAATTACATTGATAACACCAACAAATTCAACAACAAACTCAACAATGAAAAACACCAACAAATTCAACAACACCCTCAACATTGAAAAATACCAACAAATTCTACATCAACTTCAATTTCAAAAAATAACATTGATAACGCCAACAAGTTCAACACAACCTCAACGTTAAAAAACGCCAACAATTTCAATAACAACCTCAATATTGAAAATCCCCAGCAAATTCAACAGCATCAACATTGAAAAAAACCAACAAATTCAACAACAACCTCAATATTGAAAATCACCAACAATTTCAACGACGTCAACTTTGAAAAACATCAACAAATTAAACAACAACCTCAACATTTAAAAGCACAAATAAGTTCAACAAAATAAACATTGATGACACTGTCCAATTCAACAACAACCGCAACATTTAAAATCACCAAAAAATTCAACAACAACCTCAAAAATGAAAAACACCAATAAATTCAAAATCAACTTCAACTTAAAAAAGTACAAAAAAGTTCAACAAAATAAATAATTGAAAACACCAATAATTTCAGCAACAACCTCAACTTTGAACGACACAAAAAAGTTCAAAAGAAACCATTGATAACACCATCAAATTCAACAACAACGTCAATATTGAAAATCACCAACAAATTCAACAATAACCTCAATATTGAAATTCACCAACAAAATCAACAACAACCTCATCTTTTAAAAGTACAAAAAAGTTATAAAAAGAACATTGATAACACCATCAAATTCAACAACAACCTCAACATTGAAAAACAACATCAAATTTAACAACAACCTCAACGATGAAAAACAACAAAACATTCAAAATCAACATCAACGTTTATAAGTACAAAAAAGTTCAACAAAATAAACAGTGATTAAACCAATAAATTCAGCAACATCCTCAACTTTGAAAAACACAAAAAAGTTCAAAAAAAACCATTGATAACACCATCAGATTCAACAACAACCTCAACATTGAAAAACAACATCAAATTTAACAACAACCTCAACAATGAAAACACCAACAAATTCAACAAAAACCTCACCATTGAAAAACACCAACAAATGGAACAACAAGCTCAACATTGAAAAACGCCAACCAATTCAACAACAACCTCAACATTGAAAAACGCCAACAAATTCAACGACAACCTCAACAATGAAAAACACCAAAACATTCAAAATCAACCTCAACGTTTAAAAGTACAAAAAAGTTCAACAAAATAAACAGTGATAAAACCAATAAATTCAGCAACAGCCTCAACAATGAAAAACACCAAAAAATTGAACAACAATCGCAACATTGAAAAATACCAACAAATTCAACAACAACCCCAATATTGAAATTCACCAACAAATTCAACAACAAACTCAATATTGAAATTCACCAACAAATTCAACAACCTCAGTATTGAAAATCACCAACAAATTCAATAACAAACTCAACTTTTAAAAGTACAAAAAAGTTGAAAAAAGAACATTGATAACACCATCAAATTCAAAAACAACCTCAACATTGAAAAACAACATCAAATTTAACAACAACCTTATCAATGAAAACACCAACTAATTCAACAAAAGCCTCACCATTGAAAAACACCAACAAATTCAACAACAACCTCAACAATGAACAGCACCAACAAATTCAACATCAACCTCAACAATGAAAAACAACCAACAAATTCAAAATCAACCTCAACGTTTAAACGTACAAAAAAGTTCAACAAAATAAACATTGATAACATCAATAAATTCAGCAAAAACCTCAACTTTGAAAAACACAAAAAATTTCAAAAAAACCATTGATAACCCCATCAAATTCAACAGCAACAAATTCAACTACAAACTCAACATTGAAAAATATCAACAAATTCAACAACAACTTCAACTTTTAAAAATACAAAAAAGTTCGAAAAATAACATTGATAACACCAACAAGTTTAACAACAACATCAACATTGAAAAACATCAACAATTTCAACAACAACCTCATTATTGAAAATCCAAACAATTTCAACAACAACCTCAACTATTTAAAGTACCATAAAGTTCAACAAAATAAAAGATGATAACACCAACAAATTCAGCAACAACTTCAATATTGAAAATCACCAGCAAATTCAACAACCTAAACATTGAAAAACACAAAACAGTTCAAAAGATAACATTGACAACACCAACAAATTCAACAACATCAACATTGTAAAACACCAACCAAATCAACAACAACCTCAATATTGAAAATCCCAAACAAATTCAACAACCTCAACTTTGAAAAACATCAACAAATTAAACAACAACCTCAACATTTAAAAGTACAAAAAAGTTCAACAAAATGAACAGTGAAAACACCAATAAATTCAACAACGACCACAACTTTTAAAAATACAAACAAGTGCAACAAAATAAACATTGAAGACACTATCCAATTCAACAACAACCTCAACATTTAAAATCACCAATAAATTCACCCACCTAAACACTGAATATCACCAACGAGTTCAACAACAACATCAACATTGAAAAACATCAACAAATTTAACAACAACCTCAACATTGAAAATCACCAACAAATTCAACAACAACCTCATCATTGAAAAACACCAACAAATTCAACATCAACCTCAACTTTTAAAAGTACTAAAAAGTTGAAAAAAGCCATTGATAACACCAACAAATTGAACAACAACCTCAATATTGAAAATCACCAACAAATTCAACAACAACCTCAACATTGAAAAATACAAAAAGTTCAAACAATAACATTAATAACACCAACAAATTCAACAACAACCTCAATATTGAAAATCACCAACAAAATTCAACAACCTCAACATTGAAAAACGCCAACAAATTCATCAACAACCTCAACTTTGAAAAACACAAAAAAGTTCAAAAAAACCATTGATAACACCAACAAATTCAACAACAACCTCTATATTGAAAATCACCAACAAATTCAATGACCTCAACTTTGAAAAACAACATCAAATTTAACAACAATCCCAACAATGAAAACACCAACAAATTCAACAACAACATCAATAATGAACAGCACCAAGAAATTCAACAACAACCTCAACATTGAAAACCACCAAAAAATTCAACAACAAGCTCAACATTGAAAAACAACCAACAAATTCAAAATCAACCTCAAAGTTTAAACGTACAAAAAAGTTCAACAAAATAAATATTCATAACATCAATAAATTCAGCAAAAACCTCAACTTTCAAAAACACAAAAAAGTTCAAAAAATAGCATTGATAACCCCAACAAATTCAACAGCAACAGCAATATTGAAAATCACCAACCATTTCAACGACCTCAACTTTCAAAAACACCACCAGATTCTACAACATCCTCAACTTTTAAAAATACAAACAAGTTCAACAAAAAAATTGATAACACCAACAAATTCAACAACATCCTCAACAATGAAAAACACCAACAAATTCAACAACAACTCAACATTGAAAAATACAAAACAGTTCAAAAAATAACATTGATAACACCAACAAATTCAACAACTTCAACATTGAAAAACATCAACAAATTCAACTACAAACTCAACATTGAAAAATACCAACAAATTCAACAACAATTTAACTTTGAAAAATACTAAAAAGTTCGAAAAATAACATTGATAACACCAACAATTTCAACAACAACCTCAATATTGAAAATTCAGACAATTTCAACAACAACCCCAACTATTAAAAGTACCAAAAAGTTCAACAAAACAAACGTTGATAACACCAACAAATTCAGCAACAACCTCAATATTGAAAATCAGCAACAAATTCAACAACCTCAACATTGAAAAACACCAACAAATTCAACAACCTCAACATTGAAAAACACAAAACAGTTGAAAAGATAACATTGATAACACCAACAAATTCAACAACATCAACATTGTAAAACACCAACCAAATCAACAACAACCTCAGTATTGAAAATCACCAACAAATTCAACGACCTCAACTTTGAAAAACATCAACAAATTAAACAACAACCTCAACATTTAAAAGTACAAAAAAGTTCAACAAAATGAACAGTGAAAACACCAACAAATTCAACAACATCGTCAACATTGAAAAACACCAACAAATTCAACAACAACTCAACATTGAAAAATACAAAACAGTTCAAAAAATAACATTTATAACACCAACAAATTCAACAACAACCTCAACATTGAAAAACATCAAAAAATTCAACAACAAACTCAACATTGAAAAACATCAACAATTTCAACAATAACCTCAACATTGAAAAATACCAACAAATTCAACAAAAATTTAACTTTGAAAAATACTAAAAAGTTCGAAAAATAACATTAATAACACCAAAAAATTTAACAACAACCTCAACATTGAAAAACGCCAAAAATTTCAACAACAACCTCAATATTGAAAATCCAGACAATTTCAACAACAACCTCAACTATTAAAAGTACCAAAAAGTTCAACAAAATAAACGTTGATAACACCAACAAATTCAGCAACAACTTCAATATTGAAAATCACCAGCAAATTCAAGAACCTCAACATTGAAAAACACAAAACAGTTGAAAAGATAACATTGATAACACCAACAAATTCAACAACATCAACATTGTAAAACACCAACCAAATCAACAACAACCTTAATATTGAAAATCACCAACAAATTCAATGACCTCAACTTTGAAAAACATCAACAAATTAAACAACAACCTCAACATTTAAAAGTACAAAGAAGTTCAACAAAATGAACAGTGAAAACACCAATAAATTCAACAACGACCACAACTTTTAAAAATACAAACAAGTTCAACAAAATAAACATTGAAGACACTGTCCAATTCAACAACAACCTCAACATTTAAAATCACCAATAAATTAACCCATCTAAACACTGAGTATCACCAACAAATTCAACAACAACATCAACATTGAAAAACATCAACAAATTTAACAACAACCTCAACATCGAAAATCACCAACAAATTCAACAACAACCTCATCATTGAAAAACACCAACAAATTCAACATCAACCTCAACTTTTAAAAGTACTAAAAAGTTGAAAAAAGCCATTGATAACACCAACAAATTGAACAACAACCTCAATATTGAAAATCACCAACAAATTCAACAACAACCTCAACATTGAAAAATACAAAAAAGTTCAAAAAATAACATTAATAACACCAACAAATTCAACAATAACCTCAACATTGAAAAACGCCAACAAATTCATCAACAACCTCAACTTTGAAAAACACAAAAAAGTTCAAAAAAACCCATTGATAACACCAACAAATTCTACAACAACCTCAACATTGAAAAACAACATCAAATTTAACAACAACCTCAACAATGAAAACACCAACAAATTCAACAAAAACCTCAACAATGAACAGCACCAAGAAATTCAACAACAACCTCAACATTGAAAACCGCCAACAAATTCAACAACATCCTCAACAATGAAAAACAACCAACATATTCAAAATCAACCTCAACGTTTAAACGTACAAAAAAGTTCAACAAAATAAACATTGTTAACATCAATAAATTCAGCAAAAACCTCAATTTTGAAAAGCACAAAAAAGTTCAAAAAATACCATTGATAACCCCAACAAATTCAACAGCAACAGCAATATTGAAAATCACCAACCAATTCAACGACCTCAACTTTCAAAAACACCAACAGATTCAACAACATCCTCAACTTTTAAAAATACAAAGTTCAACAAAAAAATTGATAACACCAACAAATTCAACAACATCCTCAACAATGAAAAACACCAACAAATTCTACAACAACCTCAACATTGAAAAACACCAACAAATTCAAAAACAACTCAACATTGAAAAATACAAAACAGTTCAAATAATAACGTTGATAACACCAACAAATTCAACAACAACCTCAACATTGAAAAACATCAACAAATTCAACAACAAACTCAACATTGAAAAACACCAACAAATTCAACTACAAACTCAACATTGAAAAATACCAACAAATTCAACAACAATTTAACTTTGAAAAATACTAAAAAGTTCGAAAAATAACATTGATAACACCAACAAGTTTAACAACAACATCAACATTGAAAAACACCAACAATTTCAACAACAACCTCAATATTGAATATCCAGACAATTCAACAACAACCTCAACTATTAAAAGTACCAAAAAGTTCAACAAAACAAACATTGATAACACCAACAAATTCATCAACAACCTCAATATTGAAAATCACCAGCAAATTCAACAACCTCAACATTGAAAAACACAAAACAGTTCAAAAGAAAACATTGATAACACCAACAAATTCAACAACATCAACATTGAAAAACACCAACAAATTAAACAACAACCTCAACATTTAAAAGTACAAAAAAGTTCAACAAAATGAACAGTGAAAATACCAATAAATTCAACAACGACCACAACTTTTTAAAATACAAACAAGTTCAACAAAATAAACATTGATGACACTGTCCAATTCAACAACAACCTCAACATTTAAAATCACCAATAAATTCACCAACCTAAACACTGAATATCACCAACAAGTTTAACAACAACCTCAATATTGAAAATCAACAACAAATTCTACAACAACCTCAACATTGAAAATCACTAACAAATTCAACAACAACCTCATCAGTGATAAACACCAACAAATTCAACAATAACCACAACTTTTAAAAGTACAAAAAAGTTTAAAATAGAACATTGATAACACCAACAAATTCAACAAAAACCTCAACAATGAACAGCAACAAAAAATAAAACAACAACCAGAACATTGAATAACGCCGACAAATTCAACAACAACTTCAACAATGAAAAACAACCAACAAATTCCAAATCAACCTCAACCTTTAAAATTACAAATAAGTTCAACAAAATAAACATTGATAACATTAATAAATTCTGCAAAAACCTCAACTTTGAGAAACACAAAAATGTTCAAATAAAACAATTGATAACCCCAACAAATTCAACAACAACAGCAATATTAAAAATCACCAACCAATTCAACGACCTCAACTTTGAAAAACACCAACAAATTCAACAACATCCTCAACTTTTAAAAACACAAACAAATTCAACAACAACCTCAACTTTTACATGTACTAAAAAGTTGAAAAAAGCCATTAATAACACCAACAAATTGAACAACAACCTCAATATTGAAAATCACCAACAAATTCAACAACAACCTCAACATTGAAAAACGCCAACAAATTCAACAACAACCTTAATATTGAAAATCACCAAAAAATTCAACAACCTCAACTTTGAAAAACACAAGAAATTTCAAAAAAACCCATTGATAACACCAATAAATTCAACAACAACCTCTATATTGAATATCACCAACAAATTCAACGACCTCAACTTTGAAAACCACCAACAAATTCTACAACAACCTCAACATTGAAAAACAACATCAAATTTAACAACAACCTCAACAATGAAAACACCAACTAATTCAACAAAAACTTCACCATTGAAAAACACCAACAAATTCAACAAAAACCTCAACAATGAACAGCACCAAGAAATTCAACAACAACCTCAACATTGAAAACCACCAACAAATTCAACAAAATCCTCCACAATGAAAAACAGCCAACATATTCAAAATCAACCTCAACGTTTAAACGTACAAAAAAGTTCAACAAAATAAACATTGATAACATCAATAAATTCAGCAAAAACCTCAACTTTGAAAAACACAAAAAAGTTCAAAAAAAACCATTGATAACCCCAACAAATTCAAGAGCAACAGCAATATTGAAAATCTCCATCCAATTCAATGACCTCAACTTTCAAAAACAACAACAGATTCAACAACATCCTCAACTTTTAAAAATACAAACAAGTTCAACAAAAAAATTGATAACACCAACAAATTCAACAACATCCACATCAATGGAAAAACACCAACAAATTCAACAACAACCTCAACGTTGAAAAACGCCAACAAATTCAACTACAACCTCAACATTGAAAAATACAAAACAGTTCAAAAAATAACATTGATAACACCAACAAATTCAACAACAACCTCAACATTGAAAAACATCAACAAATTCTACAACAAACTCAACATTGAAAAACACCAACAAATTCAACTACAAACTCAACATTGAAAAATACCAACAAATTCAACAACAACTTCAACTTTGAAAAATACTAAAAAGTTCGAAAAATAACATTGATAACACCAACAAATTCATCAACAAACTCAATATTGAAAATCACCAGCAAATTCAACAACCTAAACATTGAAAAACACAAAACAGTTCAAAAGAAAACATTGATAACACCAACAAATTCAACAACATCAACATTAAAAAACACCAACCAATTCAACAACAACCTCAATATTGAAAATCTCCAACAAATTCAACGACCTCAACTTTGAAAAACACCAACAAATTAAACAACAACCACAAAATGTAAAAGTACAGAAAAATTCAACAAAATGAACAGTGAAAAAAACCAATAAATTCAACAACGACCACAACTTTTAAAAATACAAACAAGTTCAACAAAATAAACATTGATGACACTGTCCAATTCAACAACAACCTCAACATTAAAAATCACCAACAAATTCAACAACAACCTCAACAATGAAAAACACCAACAAATTCAAAATCAACTTCAACTTTAAAAAGTACAAAAAAGTTCAACAAAATAATTAATTAATAACACCAATAATATCAGCAACAACCTCAACTTTGAACAACACAAAAAAGTTCAAAAAAAACCATTGATAACACCATCAAATTCGACAACAACGTCAATATTGAAAATCACCAACAAATTCAACAAAAAACTCAAAATTGAAAACCACCAACAAATTCAACAACAACCTCAACATTTAAAAGTACAAAAAAGTTGAATAAAGAACATTGATAACACCATCAAATTCAACAACAACCTCAACATTGAAAAACAACATCAAATTTAACAACAACCTGAACAATGAAAACACCAACAAATTCAACAGAAACCTCACCATTGAAAAAAACCAACAAATGCAACAACAAGCTCAACATTGAAAAACTCCAACAATTCAACAACAACCTCAACAATGAAAAACACCAAAACGTTCAAAATCAACCTCAACGTTTACAAGTACAAAAAAGTTCAACAAAATAAACAGTGAAAAAACCAATAAATTCAGCAACATCCTCAACTTTGAAAGACACAAAAAAGCTCAAAAAAAACCATTGAAAACACCAACAAATTCAACAAAAACCTCACCATTGAAAAACACCAACAAATTCAACAACAACCTCACCATTGAAAAACACCAAGAAATTCAACAACAAGGTCAACATTGAAAACCGCCAACAAATTCAACAACAACCTCAACAATGGAAAACAACCAACAAATTCAAAATCATCCTCAACGTTTAAACGTACAAAAAAGTTCAACAAAATAAACATTGATAACATCAATAAATTCAGCAAAAACCTCAACTTTGAAAAACACAAAAAAGTGCAAAAAAATCCATTGATAACCCCAACAAATTAAACAACAACCTCAACATTGAAAAACGCCAACAAATTCAACAACAACCTCAACCTTGAAAAGTACAAAAAAGTTCAAAAAAGAACTTTCATAACACCAAAAAGTTCAAGAACAACCTCAATATTGAAAATCACCAACAAATTCAATAACCTCAGCATTAAAAAACACCAACAAATTCAACAATGACCTTAACTTTTAAAAATACAAGCCAGTTCAACAAAAGACATTGATAACACCAACAAATTCAACAACAACCTCAACATTGAAAAACACCAACAAATTCAAAAACAAACTCAACAATGCAAAACACCAAAAAATTCAACAACAATGGCAATATTGAAAAATATAAAAAAGTTCAAAAAATAACATTGATAATGCTAACAAAATCAACAACAAACTCACTATTGAAAATCATCAACAAATTGAACAATATCAACATTGAAAATCGCCAACAAATTCAACAACAACCTCAACATTTAAAAGAAGAGAAAAAGTTCAAAAAAAACATTGATAACACCAACAAATTCAACAACATCAACATTAAAAAACACCAACCAATTCAACAACAACCTCAATATTGAAAATCTCCAACAAATTCAACGACCTCAACTTTGAGAAACACCAACAAATTAAACAACAACCACAAAATGTAAAAGTACAAAAAAATTCAACAAAATGAACAGTGAAAAAAACCAATAAATTCAACAACGACCACAACTTTTAAAAATACAAACAAGTTCAACAAAATAAACATTGATGACACTGTCCAATTCAACAACAACCTCAACATTAAAAATCACCAATAAATTCAACAACAACCTCAACAATGAAAAACACCAACAAATTCAAAATCAACTTCAACTTTAAAAAGTACAAAAAAGTTCAACAAAATAATTAATTAATAACACCAATAATATCAGCAACAACCTCAACTTTGAACAACACAAAAAAGTTCAAAAAAAACCATTGATAACACCATCAAATTCAACAACAACGTCAATATTGAAAATCACCAACAAATTCAACAAAAACCTCAAAATTGAAAACCACCAACAAATTCAACAACAACCTCAACATTTAAAAGTACAAAAAAGTTGAATAAAGGACATTGATAACACCATCAAATTCAACAACAACCTCAACATTGAAAAACAACATCAAATTTAACAACAACCTGAACAATGAAAACACCAACAAATTCAACAGAAACCTCACCATTGAAAAAAACCAACAAATGCAACAACAAGCTCAACATTGAAAAACTCCAACAATTCAACAACAACCTCAACAATGAAAAACACCAAAACGTTCAAAATCAACCTCAACGTTTACAAGTACAAAAAAGTTCAACAAAATAAACAGTGAAAAAACCAATAAATTCAGCAACATCCTCAACTTTGAAAGACACAAAAAAGCTCAAAAAAAACCATTGAAAACACCAACAAATTCAACAAAAACCTCACCATTGAAAAACACCAACAAATTCAACAACAACCTCACCATTGAAAAACACCAAGAAATTCAACAACAAGGTCAACATTGAAAACCGCCAACAAATTCAACAACAACCTCAACAATGGAAAACAACCAACAAATTCAAAATCATCCTCAACGTTTAAACGTACAAAAAAGTTCAACAAAATAAACATTGATAACATCAATAAATTCAGCAAAAACCTCAACTTTGAAAAACACAAAAAAGTGCAAAAAAAACCATTGATAACCCCAACAAATTAAACAACAACCTCAACATTGAAAAACGCCAACAAATTCAACAACAACCTCAACCTTGAAAAGTACAAAAAAGTTCAAAAAAGAACTTTCATAACACCAAAAAGTTCAAGAACAACCTCAATATTGAAAATCACCAACAAATTCAATAACCTCAGCATTAAAAAACACCAACAAATTCAACAATGACCTTAACTTTTAAAAATACAAGCCAGTTCAACAAAAGACATTGATAACACCAACAAATTCAACAACAACCTCAACATTGAAAAACACCAACAAATTCAAAAACAAACTCAACAATGCAAAACACCAAAAAATTCAACAACAATGGCAATATTGAAAAATATAAAAAAGTTCAAAAAATAACATTGATAATGCTAACAAAATCAACAACAAACTCACTATTGAAAATCATCAACAAATTGAACAATATCAACATTGAAAATCGCCAACAAATTCAACAACAACCTCAACATTTAAAAGAAGAGAAAAAGTTCAAAAAAAACATTGATAACACCAACAAATTCAACAACATCAACATTAAAAAACACCAACCAATTCAACAACAACCTCAATATTGAAAATCTCCAACAAATTCAACGACCTCAACTTTGAAAAACACCAACAAATTAAACAACAACCACAAAATGTAAAAGTACAAAAAAATTCAACAAAATGAACAGTGAAAAAAACCAATAAATTCAACAACGACCACAACTTTTAAAAATACAAACAAGTTCAACAAAATAAACATTGATGACACTGTCCAATTCAACAACAACCTCAACATTAAAAATCACCAACAAATTCAACAACAACCTCAACAATGAAAAACACCAACAAATTCAAAATCAACTTCAACTTTAAAAAGTACAAAAAAGTTCAACAAAATAATTAATTAATAACACCAATAATATCAGCAACAACCTCAACTTTGAACAACACAAAAAAGTTCAAAAAAACCATTGATAACACCATCAAATTCAACAACAACGTCAATATTGAAAATCACCAACAAATTCAACAACAACCTCAACATTTAAAAGTACAAAAAAGTTGAATAAAGAACATTGATAACACCATCAAATTCAACAACAACCTCAACATTGAAAAACAACATCAAATTTAACAACAACCTGAACAATGAAAACACCAACAAATTCAACAGAAACCTCACCATTGAAAAAAACCAACAAATGCAACAACAAGCTCAACATTGAAAAACTCCAACAATTCAACAACAACCTCAACAATGAAAAACACCAAAACGTTCAAAATCAACCTCAACGTTTACAAGTACAAAAAAGTTCAACAAAATAAACAGTGAAAAAACCAATAAATTCAGCAACATCCTCAACTTTGAAAGACACAAAAAAGCTCAAAAAAAACCATTGAAAACACCAACAAATTCAACAAAAACCTCACCATTGAAAAACACCAACAAATTCAACAACAACCTCACCATTGAAAAACACCAAGAAATTCAACAACAAGGTCAACATTGAAAACCGCCAACAAATTCAACAACAACCTCAACAATGGAAAACAACCAACAAATTCAAAATCATCCTCAACGTTTAAACGTACAAAAAAGTTCAACAAAATAAATATTCATAACATCAATAAATTCAGCAAAAACCTCAACTTTGAAAAACACAAAAAAGTGCAAAAAAACCCATTGATAACCCCAACAAATTCAACAGCAACAGCAATATTGAAAATCACCAACCAATTCAACGACCTCAACTTTCAAAAACACCAACAGATTCTACAACATCCTCAACTTTTAAAAATACAAAGAAGTTCAACAAAAAAATTGATAACACTAACAAATTCAACAACATCCTCAACAATGAAAAACACCAACAAATTCTACAACAACCTCAACATTGAAAAACACCAACAAATTCAACAACAACCTCAACATTGAAAAACATCAACAAATTAAACAACAAGCTCAACATTGAAAAATACCAACAAATTCAACTACAAACTCAACATTGAAAAATACCAACAAATTCAACAACAACTTCAACTTTGAAAAATACTAAAAAGTTCGAAAAATAACATTGATAACACCAACAAGTTTAACAACAACCTCAACATTGAATAATGCCAACAATTTCAACAAAAACCTCAATATTGAAAATCCAAACAATTTCAACAACAACCTCAACTATTAAAAGTACCAAAAAGTTCAACAAAATAAATGTTGATAACACCAACAAATTCATCAACAACCTCAATATTGAAAATCACCAGCAAATTCAACAACCTCAACATTGAAAATCACAAAACAGTTCCAAAGAAAACACAGATAACAACAACAAATTCAACAAGATCAACATTGAAAAACAACAACCAATTCAACAACAACCACAATATTGAAAATCACCAACAAATTCAACGACCTCAACTTTGAAAAACACCAATAAATTAAACAACAACCTCAACATGTAAAAGTACAAAAAAGTTAAACAAAATGAACAGTGAAAAAAACCAATAAATTCAACAACGACCACAACTTTTAAAAATACAAACAAGTTCAACAAAATAAACATTGATGACACTGTCCAATTTAACAACAACCTCAACATTTAAAATCACCAATAAATTCACCAACCTAAACACTGAATATCACCAACAAGTTCAACAACAACATCAACATTGAAAAACATCAACAAATTTAACAACAATCGCAACATTTAAGATCAGCAAAAAATTCAACAACAACTTGAACATTGAAAAACACCAACAAATTAACGATCAACCTCAACAATGAAAATACCAAAAAATTCAACAAAAATCTCCCCATTAAAAAACACCAACAAATTCAACAACAACCTCAATATTGAAAAATACCAACAAATTCAACAACAACCTCAACATTGAAAAACACCAACAGATTCAACAACCTCAACACTGAATATCACCAACAAATTCAGCAACAAACTTATCGTTGAAAAACACAAAAAAGTTTAAAAACAAAACCATTGATAACACCAGCAAATTCAATAACGTCAATATTGAAATTCACCAACAAATTCAACGATCTCATCTTTGAAAAACACCATCAAATGCAACAACAACCTCAACTTATAAAACTACAAAAATTTTCAATAAAATAAACAGTGACAAAACCAACAAATTCAACTACAACCGCAATATTGAAAATCACAAACAAATTTAAAAACAACCTCAACAATGAAAACACCAACAAATTCAACAAAAACTTCAACTTTATAAAATACAAACAAGTTGAACAAAAAAAACATTATTACACCAACAAATTCAACAACAACCTCAACAATGAAAAACACCAACAAATTCAACAACAACCGCAACATTTAAAAACACCAACAAATTCAACAACAACCTCAATATTGAAAATCACCAACAAATTCAACAACCTCAATATTGAAAATCACCAACAAATTCAACAACAACCTCGACATAGAACACCAAGAAATTCAACTACATCCTCAATGTTGAAAATCACGAACAAATGCAAGAACCTCAACATTGAAAAACACCAACAAATTTAACAACCAACTCAACAATGGAAAGACCAGAAAATTCAACACAACCTCACCATTGAGAAACACCAACAACTTCAATAAGAACCTCAACACTGAAAAACACCAACAACTTCAAGACCATGCTCAACAATGATATAAAAGAAAATATTCAACAACAACCTGAACATTGAAAAATACAAAAAAGTTCAAAAAATAACATTAGTAACACCAACAAATTCAACAACAACCTCAATATTGAAAATCACCAACACAATTCAACAACCTCAACATTGAAAAACGCCAACAAATTCAACAACAACCTCTATATTGAAAATCACCAACAAATTCAACGACCTCAACTTTGAAAAACACCAACAAATTCAACAACAACCTCAACTTTTAAAAATACAAACAAGTTCAGCAAAAAAAACATTGATTACACCAACAAATTCAACAAGAAACTCAACATTGAAACATACCATCCAATTCAACAACAACGTCATCAATGAAAAAAACAAATTCAACAACAACCTCAACTTTTAATAGTACAAAAAAGTTGAAAAAAGAACATTGATAACACCAACAAATTCAACAACAACCTGAACAATGAAAAACACCAAAAAATTAAACAACAGCCTCAACATTGAAAGACGCCAACAAATTCAACGACAACCTCAACAATGAAAAACACCAACATTTTCAAAATCAACCACAACTTTTAAAATTACAAAAAAGTTCAACAAAATAAACATTGATAACACCAAATGAATTTAGTCACAACCTAAACTTTGAAAATCACCAACAAATTAAACAACCTCAACATTGAAAAACACCAACCACTTCAACAACAACCTTAACTTTTAAAAATACACACAAGTTCAACAAAAAACATTGATAACACCAACAAATTCAACAACAACCTCAACAATGAAAATCACCAACAAATTCAACAACAACGTCAACCTTGAAAAACACCAACAAATTCAACAACATCCGCAACATTGAAAAACACCAACAAATTCAACAACCTCAACACTGAATATCACCAACAAATTCAGCAACAACCTCAACGTTGAAAAACACAAAAACGTTTTAAAAAAAAACCATTGATAACACCAGCAAATTCAACAACAACCTCAATATTGAAATTCACCAACAAATTCAACGACCTCAACTTTGAAAATCACCAACAAATTTAACAACAACCTCAACTATGAAAAACACCAAAAAATTCAACAACAACCTCATCATTGAAAAACACCAACAAATTCAACAACAACCTCAACATTGAAAATCTCCAACAAATTCAACAACCTCAACACTGAATATCACCAACAAATTTGGAGCAACTTCAACTTTGAAAAACACAAAAAAGTATAAAAAAAACCCATTCATCAAACGAACAAATTCAACAATAAGCTTAATGTTGAAAATCACCAACAAATTCAACGACCTAAACTTTGAAAAACACCAACAAATTCAACAACAAACAACATTTAAAAATACAAACAAATTAAAAAAAAAAACAATAATAACACTAACTAATTGAACAACAAACTCAATATTGAAAATCACCAACAAATTCACAACATAAACATTGAAAAACACCAACAAATTCAACAACAACCTCAACTTTTAAAAATACAAACAAGTTCAACAAAAAAGACATTGATAACACGCACAAATTCAACAACAAACTCAATATTGAAAATCACCAACAAATTCAACAACATTAACATTGAAAAACATCAATAAATTCAACAACAACCTCAACATTGATAACACCAACAAATTCAACAACAAACTCAATTTTGAAAATTACCAACAAATTCAACAACATTAGCATTGAAAAAAACAAAAAAGTTCAAAAAAAACCATTCATAACACCAACAAATTCATCAACAACCTCAATATTGAAAATCACCAACAAATCCAACTACCTCAATATTTAAAAACACCAAAAAATTAAACAACAACTTCAACTTTTAAAAATACAAACAAGTTAAAAAAAAAAACCTTGATAACACCAACAAATTCAACAACAAACTCAATGTTGAAAATCAGACAACAAATTCAAAAACATCAACATTTAAAAACATCAACAAATCCAACAACCTCATTTTTAAAAATACAAAAAAGTTCAAAAAATAACATTGATACACCAACAAATTCAACAACAACCTCAAAAATGAAAAACACCAACAAATTCAAAATCAACCTCAACTTTTAAAAGTACAAAAAAGTTCAACAAAATAAACATTGATAACACCAATGAATTCAGCAACAACCTCAACTTTGAAAATAACTAACAAATTAAACAACCTCAACATTGAAAAACACCAACCACTTCAACAACAACCTTAACTTTTAAAAATACACACAAGCTCAACAAAAAACATTGATAACACCAACAGATTAAACAACCTCAACACTGAATATCACCAACAAATTCAGCAACATCCCCAACGTTGAAAAACACAAAACATTTTTTTAAAAAAACCATTGAAAACACCAGCAAATTCAACAAAAAAGTCAATATTGAAATTCACCAACAAATTCAACGACCTCAACTTTGAAAATCACCAACAAATTCAACAAGAACCTCATCATTGAAAAGCACCAACAAATTCAACAACAACCTCAACTATGAAAAACACCAACAAATTCAACAACAACCTCATCATTGAAAAACACCAACAAATTCAACAACAACCTCAACATTGAAACACACCAACAAATTCAGCAACAACCTCAACAAGGAAAACGACAACAAAATCAACAACAACCTCATCATTGAAAAACACCAACAAATTCAACAACAACCTCAACATTGAAACACACCAACAAATTCAACAACAACCTCAACAAGGAAAACGACAACAAAATCAACAACAACCTCCACAATGAAAAACAACAACGAATTCAAAAACAATCTCAACAATGAAAAACACGAAAAAATTCAACAACAACCGCAACATTTAAAGAAAATAAAAAATTCAACAACAACCGCAACATTGAAAAACACCAACAAACTCAACAACAACCTCAATATTGAAAATCACCAACAAATTAGACAACCTCAACACTGAATATCACCAACAAATCCAGCAACAACCTCCACTTTGAAAAACACAAAAAAGTTAAGAAAAAAACCCTTCATGACACCAACAAATTCAACAACAACTTAAACATTGAAAAACACCAACAAATTAAACAACAACCTCAACCTTTAAAAGTAAGAAAAGTTCAACAATATAAACATTGATAACACCAATAAATTCAACAACAACCACATCGTTTAAAAATACAAACAAGTTCAACAAAATAAACATTGATGACACTATCCAATTCAACAACAACCTCAACATTTAAAATCACCAACAAATTCAGCAACCTCAACACTGAATATCACCAACAAATTCAACAACAACATCAACATTGAAAAACAATAAAAAATTCAGAAACAACCTCAACTTTTAAAACTGCAAAAAATTTCAACGAAATAAACATTGACAAAACCAACAAATTGAACTACAACCTCAATATTGAAAATCAAAAAGAAATTCAACAACAACCTCAACATTGAAAAACACCAACAAATTTAACAACAAACTCAACAATGAAATAACCAAAAATTTCAACAAAAACCTCACCATTGAAAAACACCAACAAATTCAACAACAACCTCAACATTGAAAAAGACAAAAAAACTCAACAACAACCACAACATTGAAAAATACCAACAATTTCAACAACAACCTCAGAATTGAAAAATACAAAAAAGTTCAAAAAATAACATTGATAACACCAACAAATTCAAGAACAACCTCAATATTGAAAATCACCAACAAATTCAACAACAACCTCAGCAATGAAAAATGACAACAAATTCAACAATAACCTCAACAATGAAAAATAACAACAAATTCAACAACAATCCCAACAATGAAAAATACCAACAAATTCAACAACAACCTCAACTTTGAAAAATACAACAAAGTACAAAAAATAACATTGATAACACCAACAAATTCAACAACAACCTCAACATTGAATATCACCAACAAATTCAACGACCTCAACTTTGAAAAACACCAACAAGTTCAACAACCTCAACTTTTAAAAAAACAAACAAGTTCCCCAAAAAAATATTGATAACACCAACAAATTCAACAACAAACTCAATATTGTTAATCACCAACAATTTCAACAACAACCTCTACATTGAAAAACAGCAAAAAATCCAACAAAAACCTCAACTTTTAAAAGTACATTAAAGTTGCAAGAAGATCATTGATAACACCATCAAATTCAACAACAACCTCAATATTGAAAATCACCAACCAAATTAGCAACCTCAACATAGAAAAACACCAACAAATTCAACAACAACCTCAACACTGAATATCACCAACAAATTCATCAACAACCTCAGTATAGAAAATCACCAGCAATTTTAAAAGCCTCAACATTGAAAAACACACAAAAGTTAAAAAAATACATTGATAACACCAACAAATTCATCAACAACGTCAACATTTAAAATCACCAACAAATTCAATAACCTCAACAATGAAAATCACCAACAAATTCAACAACAACATCAACTTTGAAAAATGCAAACAAGTTCAACAAAAAAAAATTGATAATGCCAACAATTTGAACAACAACCTCAAAAATGAAAAACACCAACATTTTCAAAATCAACCACAACTTTTAAAATTACAAAAAAGTTCAACAAAATAAACATTGATAACACCAAATGAATTTAGTCACAACCTAAACTTTGAAAATCACCAACAAATTAAACAACCTCAACATTGAAAAACACCAACCACTTCAACAACAACCTTAACTTTTAAAAATACACACAAGTTCAACAAAAAACATTGATAACACCAACAAATTCAACAACAACCTCAACAATGAAAATCACCAACAAATTCAACAACAACGTCAACCTTGAAAAACACCAACAAATTCAACAACATCCGCAACATTGAAAAACACCAACAAATTCAACAACCTCAACACTGAATATCACCAACAAATTCAGCAACAACCTCAACGTTGAAAAACACAAAAACGTTTTAAAAAAAAACCATTGATAACACCAGCAAATTCAACAACAACCTCAATATTGAAATTCACCAACAAATTCAACGACCTCAACTTTGAAAATCACCAACAAATTTAACAACAACCTCAACTATGAAAAACACCAAAAAATTCAACAACAACCTCATCATTGAAAAACACCAACAAATTCAACAACAACCTCAACATTGAAAATCTCCAACAAATTCAACAACCTCAACACTGAATATCACCAACAAATTTGGAGCAACTTCAACTTTGAAAAACACAAAAAAGTATAAAAAAAACCCATTCATCAAACGAACAAATTCAACAATAAGCTTAATGTTGAAAATCACCAACAAATTCAACGACCTAAACTTTGAAAAACACCAACAAATTCAACAACAAACAACATTTAAAAATACAAACAAATTAAAAAAAAAACAATAATAACACTAACTAATTGAACAACAAACTCAATATTGAAAATCACCAACAAATTCACAACATAAACATTGAAAAACACCAACAAATTCAACAACAACCTCAACTTTTAAAAATACAAACAAGTTCAACAAAAAAGACATTGATAACACGCACAAATTCAACAACAATCTCAATATTGAAAATCACCAACAAATTCAACAACATTAACATTGAAAAACATCAATAAATTCAACAACAACCTCAACATTGATAACACCAACAAATTCAACAACAAACTCAATTTTGAAAATTACCAACAAATTCAACAACATTAGCATTGAAAAAAACAAAAAAGTTCAAAAAAAACCATTCATAACACCAACAAATTCATCAACAACCTCAATATTGAAAATCACCAACAAATCCAACTACCTCAATATTTAAAAACACCAAAAAATTAAACAACAACTTCAACTTTTAAAAATACAAACAAGTTAAAAAAAAAAACCTTGATAACACCAACAAATTCAACAACAAACTCAATGTTGAAAATCAGACAACAAATTCAAAAACATCAACATTTAAAAACATCAACAAATCCAACAACCGCATTTTTAAAAATACATAAAAGTTCAAAAAATAACATTGATACACCAACAAATTCAACAACAACCTCAAAAATGAAAAAACACCAACAAATTCAAAATCAACCTCAACTTTTAAAAGTACAAAAAAGTTCAACAAAATAAACATTGATAACACCAATGAATTCAGCAACAACCTCAACTTTGAAAATAACTAACAAATTAAACAACCTCAACATTGAAAAACACCAACCACTTCAACAACAACCTTAACTTTTAAAAATACACACAAGCTCAACAAAAAACATTGATAACACCAACAGATTAAACAACCTCAACACTGAATATCACCAACAAATTCAGCAACATCCCCAACGTTGAAAAACACAAAACATTTTTTTAAAAAAACCATTGAAAACACCAGCAAATTCAACAACAACGTCAATATTGAAATTCACCAACAAATTCAACGACCTCAACTTTGAAAATCACCAACAAATTCAACAAGAACCTCATCATTGAAAAGCACCAACAAATTCAACAACAACCTCAACTATGAAAAACACCAACAAATTCAACAACAACCTCATCATTGAAAAACACCAACAAATTCAACAACAACCTCAACATTGAAACACACCAACAAATTCAGCAACAACCTCAACAAGGAAAACGACAACAAAATCAACAACAACCTCATCATTGAAAAACACCAACAAATTCAACAACAACCTCAACATTGAAACACACCAACAAATTCAACAACAACCTCAACAAGGAAAACGACAACAAAATCAACAACAACCTCCACAATGAAAAACAACAACGAATTCAAAAACAATCTCAACAATGAAAAACACGAAAAAATTCAACAACAACCGCAACATTTAAAGAAAATAAAAAATTCAACAACAACCGCAACATTGAAAAACACCAACAAACTCAACAACAACCTCAATATTGAAAATCACCAACAAATTAGACAACCTCAACACTGAATATCACCAACAAATCCAGCAACAACCTCCACTTTGAAAAACACAAAAAAGTTAAGAAAAAAACCCTTCATGACACCAACAAATTCAACAACAACTTAAACATTGAAAAACACCAACAAATTAAACAACAACCTCAACCTTTAAAAGTAAGAAAAGTTCAACAATATAAACATTGATAACACCAATAAATTCAACAACAACCACATCGTTTAAAAATACAAACAAGTTCAACAAAATAAACATTGATGACACTATCCAATTCAACAACAACCTCAACATTTAAAATCACCAACAAATTCAGCAACCTCAACACTGAATATCACCAACAAATTCAACAACAACATCAACATTGAAAAACAATAAAAAATTCAGAAACAACCTCAACTTTTAAAACTGCAAAAAATTTCAACGAAATAAACATTGACAAAACCAACAAATTGAACTACAACCTCAATATTGAAAATCAAAAAGAAATTCAACAACAACCTCAACATTGAAAAACACCAACAAATTTAACAACAAACTCAACAATGAAATAACCAAAAATTTCAACAAAAACCTCACCATTGAAAAACACCAACAAATTCAACAACAACCTCAACATTGAAAAAGACAAAAAAACTCAACAACAACCACAACATTGAAAAATACCAACAATTTCAACAACAACCTCAGAATTGAAAAATACAAAAAAGTTCAAAAAATAACATTGATAACACCAACAAATTCAAGAACAACCTCAATATTGAAAATCACCAACAAATTCAACAACAACCTCAGCAATGAAAAATGACAACAAATTCAACAATAACCTCAACAATGAAAAATAACAACAAATTCAACAACAATCCCAACAATGAAAAATACCAACAAATTCAACAACAACCTCAACTTTGAAAAATACAACAAAGTACAAAAAATAACATTGATAACACCAACAAATTCAACAACAACCTCAACATTGAATATCACCAACAAATTCAACGACCTCAACTTTGAAAAACACCAACAAGTTCAACAACCTCAACTTTTAAAAAAACAAACAAGTTCCCCAAAAAAATATTGATAACACCAACAAATTCAACAACAAACTCAATATTGTTAATCACCAACAATTTCAACAACAACCTCTACATTGAAAAACAGCAAAAAATCCAACAAAAACCTCAACTTTTAAAAGTACATTAAAGTTGCAAGAAGATCATTGATAACACCATCAAATTCAACAACAACCTCAATATTGAAAATCACCAACCAAATTAGCAACCTCAACATAGAAAAACACCAACAAATTCAACAACAACCTCAACACTGAATATCACCAACAAATTCATCAACAACCTCAGTATAGAAAATCACCAGCAATTTTAAAAGCCTCAACATTGAAAAACACACAAAAGTTAAAAAAATACATTGATAACACCAACAAATTCATCAACAACGTCAACATTTAAAATCACCAACAAATTCAATAACCTCAACAATGAAAATCACCAACAAATTCAACAACAACATCAACATTGAAAAACAATATAAAATTCAGCAACAAACTCAATTGTAAAAACTTCAAAAAAGTTCAACAAAATAAGCATTGACAACACCCACAAATTCTACCACGACCTCAATCTTGAAAATCACCAACAAATTCAACAACAACCTAAATATTGAAAATCAACAACAAATTCAACAGCAACCTCAACAATGAAAACACCAAAAAAAATCAACAACATCCTCACCATTGAAAAACACCAACACTTTCAACAACAACGTCAAATTTTAAAAGTACCAACAAGTTAAAAAAAACATTGATGACACCCACAAATTTAACAACAACCTCAACATTGTAAAACACCAACAAATTCAACAAAAACCTCAATATTGAAAATCACCAACAATTTCAACAAGCTCAACACAGAATATCACCAACAAATTCAGCAACAACCTCAACTTTGAAAAACACAAAGAAGTTCCAAAAAAAAACATTCATCACACCAACAAATTCAACAACAACCTCAATGTTGAAAATTACCAAGAAAATCAATGACCTCAACTTAGAAAAATAACAACAAATTCAACAACAACCTCACCATTGAAAAACACCAATAAATTCAACAACAAACTCAACATTGAAAAACACCATCAAATTCAACAACAACCTCAACATGCAAAAACACCAACAAATTCAACAACAAGCTCAATAATGAAAAACACCAATAAATTCAACTGCAGCCTCAACATTGAAAAAACGCCAACAAATTCAAGAAGCTCAACATTGAATAACACCAACAAATTCAGCAACAACATCAACTTTTAAAAATACAAACAAGTTCAACAAAAAAACATTGATAACACCAACAAATGCAACAGTAAACTCAATGTTGAAAATCACCAACAAATTCAACAACAACCTCAACATTGAAAATCACAAACAAGTAAAACAACAACCTCAACTTTGAAAAGTACAAAAAAGTTGAAAAAAGAACATTGATAACAGCAACAAATTCAACAACAACCTCAATACTGAAAATCACCAACAAATTCAACAACCTCAACATTGAAAACCACCATCAAATTCATCAACCACCTTAAGTTTAAAAAAGATGAACAAGTTCAACAAAAAATATTGTTAAATCCAACAAATTCAACAACAACCTCAGCACTGAAAATCACCAACAAATTCAACAACAACCTCAGCACTGAAAATCACCAACAAATTCAACAACAACCTCAACATGGAAAATCACCAACAAATTCAACAACAACCTCAACAAAGAAAAACACCAAAAAATTCAACAACAACCACAACATTGAAAAATGCAAAGAAGTTCAGATAATAACATTGATAACACCGACAAATTCAACAACAACCTCAACATTGAAAAACTCCAACAAATTCAACAACAAACTCTACTTTTAAAAATACAAACAACTTCAACAATAAAAGTCATTGATACCATCAACAAATTCAACAACAATCTCACTATTGAAAATCAACAGCAAATTCAACAACATCAACATTGAAAAACACCAACAAATTCAACAACAACCTCAACATTGAAAAACTCCAATAAATTCAACAACAACCTCAACATTGAAAAATAGCAACAAATTCAACTACAACCTCAACATTGAAAAATACAAAAAGTACAAAAAATAACATTGATAACAGCAACAAATTAAACAACAACCTCAACATTGAAAAGCACCAAAAAACACAACAACAACCGCATCATTGAAAAATATCAACAAATTCAAAAACAACCTCAACATTGAATAATACAAAAAAGTTTTAAAAATAACATTGATAACACCACAAAATTCAACAACAACCTCAACATTGAAAAACACAAACAAATTCAACTACAACCTCAATGTTGAAAATCACCAACAAATTGAACAACAACCTCAACCTTTTAAAGTACAAAAAAGTTCAAAAAAGTATATTTATGACACCAACAAATTCAACAACAACCTCAATATTGAAAATTACCAACAAATTCAACAACCTCAACATGGAAAAACACCAACGAATTCAACATCAACCTTAACTTTTGAAAATACAAACAAGTTCAACAAAAACCTTAAAATCACCAACAAATTCAACAACCTCAAGATTGAAAAACACCAATAAATTCAACAACAACCTCAACATTGAAAAACACCAACAAATTTATCAACAACCTCAACAATGAAAAACACCAACAAATTCAACAACAACCTCAAGATTGAAAAACGCCAACAAATTCAACAATAACCTCAACAGTGAGAAACACCAAAACATTCAAAATCAACCTCAACTTTTAAAAGTACAAAAAATTTCAACAAAATAAACAGTGATAACACCAATAAATTCAGCAACAACCTCAACTTTGAAAAACACAAAAAATATCAAAAGAAACCATTGATAACATCAACAAATTCAACAACAACTTCAATATTGATAATCACCAACAAATTCAACGTCCTCAACATTGAAAAACGCCAACAAATTCAACAACAACCTCAACATTGAAAAACGGCAACAAATTCAACAACAACCTCATCTTTTAAAAGTACAAAAAAGTTAAAAAAAACATTGATAACAGCTACAAATTGAACAATAACCTCAATATTGAAAATCACCAACAAATTCAAAAATAACCTCAACATTGAAAATATCCATCAAATTCAACACGCACATTAACTTTATAAAAGACGAACAAGTTCAACATAAAACCTTGTTCAATCCAATAAATTCAACAACAACCTCAACATTGAAAATCACCAACAACTTCAACAACAACCTCAACATTGAAAAACGCCAACAAATTCAACAACAAACTCTACTTTTAAAAATACAACCAACTTCAACAAAAAAAGACATTGAAAATCAGCAACAAATTCAACAACAACCTCAACATTGAAAATCACCAACAAATTCAACAACAACCTCAACAAAGAAAAACACCAACAAATTCAACAACAAGCTCAACATTGAAAAATACAAAAAAGTTCGAAAAATTACATTGATAACTCCACCAAATTCGGCAACAACCTCAATATTGAAAAACACCAACAAATTCAACAACAACCTCAAAAATGAAAAACACCAATAAATTCGAAAACAACCGCAACATTGAAAAATACTAAAAAGTTCAAAAAATAACATTGATAACACCAACAACTTCAACAACAACCTCAATATTCAAAATCACCAACAAATTCAACAACAATCTCAACTTTTAAAAATACAAACAATTTCAACAAAAAAACATTGATAACAGCAACAAATTCAACAACAAACTCAATGTTGAAAATCACCAACAAATTCAACAACATCAACTTTGAAAAACACCAACAAATTGAACAACAACCTCAACTTTTAAAAGAAGAGAAAAAGTTCAAAATAAACATTGATAACACCAACAAATTCAACAACAACCTCAACATTGAACAACGCCAACAAATGCAACAACACACTCAACTTTTAAAAACACAAACAACTACAACAACAAAAAAATTCATAACGCCAACAAATTCAACAACAAACTCAATATTGAAAATCACTGACAAATTCAACAACATCAACATTGAAAAACACCAATAAATTCAACAACAACCTCAACATTGAAAAACACCAATAAATTCAACAACAACCTCAACATTGAAAATCACCAACAAATTCAACAACAACTTCAACTTTGATTAATACAAAAAGTTCAAAAAATAACGTTGATAACAGTAACAAATTCAACAACCACCTCATGATTGTAAAACACCAAAAAATTCAACAACAACCACATCATAGAAAAATACAAAAAAGTTCTAAAAATAACATTGATAACACCAACAAATTCAATGGAAACTCAATATTGAAAATCACCAACAAATTCAACAGCAACCACAACATTGAAAAACACCAACAAATTCAGCAAAACCTCAATATTGAAAATCATCAACAAATTCAACAACAACCACAACATTGAAAAACACCAACACATTTAACAACAACCTTAACATTGAAAAACACCAAAAAATTCAACAACAAACTCAACATTTAACAATACAAACAAGTTACACAAAATAAACATTGATGACGCAATCCAATTCAACAACAACCTCAACATTTGAAAGTACAAAAAAGTTAAAAAAAACATTGGTAACACCAACAAATTCAACAACAACCTCCACATTCAAAAACAGCAACACATTCAGCAACAACCTCAACATCGAAAAACATCAACAAATTAAACAACAAATTCAACAATGAAAAACACCAAAAAATTCAACAACAACCTCAACAATGAAAAACACCCAAAAATTCAACAATAACCGCAACATTGAAATATAACAATAAATTCAACAACCTCAACATTGAAAAATGCAAAAAAGTTCAAATAATAACATTGATAACACCAACAACTTCAACAACAACCTCAATATTTAAAATCACCAACAAATTCAACAACAACGTCAACATTGCAAAACAACTACAAATTCAACAACAACCTCAACATGGAAAAACACCTAAAAATTCAACAACAACCGCAATATTGAAATATACCAACAAATTCAAAAACAACCTCAACCTTTAAAAGTATAAAAAAGTTCAAAAAAGAACTTTGATAACACCAACAAATTGAACAACATCCTCAACATTGAAAAACACCAAGAAATTCAACAACAACCTCAACATTGAAAAACACCGACAAATTTAACAACAACCTCAACATTGAAAAAACACCAACAACTTCATCAAACTCAACAATGTAAAACACCAACAAATTCAACAACAACATCACCATTGAAAAACACCAACAAATTCAACTACAATATCAAAATTGCAAAAACAATAAAAAAATTCAGCAAGAACCTCAACTTTGAATATCACCAACAAATTCAACAACCTCAACATTGAAAAACAGCAACAAATTCAACAACAACCTTAACTTTTAAAAATACAAACAAGTACAACAAAAAACATTGATAACATCACCAAATTCAACAACAACCTCAACAATGAAAAACACCAACAAATTCAACAACAACGTCAACATTGAAAAACACCAACAAATTCAAATACAACGTCAACATTGAAAATCACCAATAATCACAACAACAACCTCAACATTGAAAAACGCCAACAAATTCAACAACCTCAACACAATATCACCAACAAATTCGCAACAAATTCAACTTTGAAAAACACAAAAAAGTTTTAAAAAATCCATTCATGACACCGACAAATTCAACAATAAGCTTAATATTGAAAATCACCCACAAATTCAACAACCTCAACTTTGAAAAACACCAACAAATTCAACAACAAACAACTTTTAAAAATACAAACAAGTTCAACAAAATAAACATTGATGACACTATCCAATTCAACAACAACCTCAACATTGAAAAACACCAACAAATTTAACAACAACCTCAACAATGAAAACACCAAAAAATTCAACAAAAACCTCACCAATGAAAAAAACCAACAAATTCAACAACAACCACAACATTGAAAAATACCAACAATTTCAACAACACCCTCAACTTTTATATGACAAAAAAGTTCAACAATATAACCATTGACAACACCAACAAATTCAACTACAACCTCAACTTTCAAAAATACTAAAAAGTACAACCAACTTCAAGAAAAAAAGACATTGATAAGATCAACAAATTCAACAACAACCTCAATGTTGAAAATCACCAACAAATTCAACAACAACCTCAACACTGAAAATCACCTACAAATTCAACAACAACCTCAACAAAGAAAAACACCAACAAATTCAACAACAACCTCAACATTGAAAAATACAAAAAAATTCGAAAAATTACATTGATAACATCAACAGATTCAACAATAACCTCAACATTGAAAAATACAAAAAAGTTCAAAAAATATCATTGATAACTCCACCAAATTCGGCAACAACATCAGTATTGAAAATAACCAACAAATTCGAAAACAACCGCAACATTGAAAAATACTAAAAAGTTCAAAAAATAACATTGATAAAACCAACAAATTCAACAACAACCTCAATATTCAAAATCACCAACAAATTCAACAACAATCTCAACTTTTAATAATACAAACAACTTCAACAAAAAAACATTGATAACAGCAACAAATTCAACAACAAACTCAATGTTGAAAATCACCAACAAATTCAACAACATCAACTTTGAAAAACACCAACAAATTCAACAACAACCTCAAGATTGAAAAACACCAATAAATTCAACAACAACTTCAACATTGAAAAACAGCGACAAATTTAACAACAACCTCAACAATTAAAAACAACAAAAAATTCTTCAAAAACATCAACATTGAAAAACGCCAACAAATTGAACAACAACCTCAACTTTTAAAAGAAGAGAAAAAGTTCAAAATAAACATTGATAACACCAACAAATTCTACAACAACATCAGCATTGAACAACGCCAACAAATGCAACAACACACTCAACTTTTAAAAACACAAACAACTTCAACAAAAAAAAAATTCATAACGCCAACAAATTCAACAACAAACTCAATATTGAAAATCACCGACAAATTCAACAACATCAACATTGAAAAACACCAACAAATTCAACAACAACCTCAACATTGAAAAACACCAATAAATTCAACAACAACCTCCACATTGAAAAACACCAACACTTTCAACAACAACCTCAACATCGAAAAACATCAACAAATTAAACAACAAATTCAACATTGAAAAACACCAAAAAATTCAACAACAACCACAACAATGAAAAACACCATAAAAATTCAACAATCACCACAACATTGAAAAATAACAACAAATTCAACAACCTCAACATTGAAAAATGCAAAAAAGTTCAAATAATAACATTGATAACACCAACAACTTCAACAACAACCTCAATATTTAAAATCACCATCAAATTCAACAACAACCTCAACATTGAAAAACAACTACAAATTCAACAACAACCTCAACATGGAAAAACAACTAAAAATTGAACAACATCCTCAACATTGAATAACACCAAGAAATTCAACAACAACCTCAACATTGAAAAACACCGACAAATTTAACAACAACCTCAACATTGAAAAAACACCAACAACTTCATCAAACCCAACAATGTAAAACACCAACAAATTCAACAACAACATCACCATTGAAAAACACCAACAAATTCAGCAACCTCAACACTGAAAATCACCAACAAATTCAACTACAATATCAAAATTGCAAAAACAATAAAAAAATTCAGCAAGAACCTCAACTTTGAATATCACCAACAAATTCAACAACCTCAACATTGAAAAACAGCAACAAATTCAACAACAACCTTAACTTTTAAAAATACAAACAAGTACAACAAAAAACATTGATAACACCACCAAATTCAACAACAACCTCAACAATGAAAAACACCAACAAATTCAACAACAACGGCAACATTGAAAAACACCAACAAATTCAAATACAATGTCAACATTGAAAATCACCAATAATCACAACAACAACCTCAACATTGAAAAACGCCAACAAATTCAACAACATCCTCAATATTGAAAATCGCCAACAAATTCAACAACCTCAACACTGAATATCACCAACAAATTCGCAACAAATTCAACTTTGAAAAACACAAAAAAGTTTTAAAAAATCCATTCATGACACCGACAAATTCAACAATAAGCTTAATATTGAAAATCACCCACAAATTCAACAACCTCAACTTTGAAAAACACCAACAAATTCAACAACAAACAACTTTTAAAAATACAAACAAGTTCAACAAAATAAACATTGATGACACTATCCAATTCAACAACAACCTCAACATTGAAAAACACCAACAAATTTAACAACAACCTCAACAATGAAAAGACCAAAAAATTCAACAAAAACCTCACCAATGAAAAACACCAACAAATTCAACAACAACCACAACATTGAAAAATACCAACAATTTCAACAAAACCCTCAACTTTTATATGACAAAAAAGTTCAACAATATAACCATTGACAACACCAACAAATTCAACTACAACCTCAACTTTCAAAAATACTAAAAAGTTCAAAAAATAACATTGATAACACCAAGAAAATGAACCACAACATCCACACTGAAAAACACCAACAAATTCAAGAACAACTTCAACTTTGAAAAATACAAAAAAGTTCAAAAAATAACATTGATAACACCAAAAAATTCAACAACAACCTCAATATTGAAAATCACCAACAAATTCATCAACCTCAACATTGAAAAACACCAAGAAATTCAAGAACAACCTGAAATTTTAAAAATACAAATTTATTCAACAAAATCTTTGATAACACCAACAAATTCAACAACAACCTCAACATTCAAAAACACCAACAAATTCAACAAGAACCTCAACATTGAAAAACACCTACAAATTCAACAACAACCTCAACATTGAAAAAAACCAACAAATTCAACAACAACCTCAACATTGAAAAACACCAACAACTTCAACAACCTTAATATTGAAAGACACCAACAAATTCAACAACAACCTCAAAATTGAAACACGCCAACGAATTCAACAACAACCTCAACCTTTAAAAGTATAAAAAGTTCAAAAAAGAACTTAGATAATACAAAAAATTCAACAACAATCTCAATCTTGAAAATCAGCAAGAAATTCAACAACCTCAACATTGAAAAACAACAACAAATTCAACAACAACCTGAACTTTTAAAAATACAAAAAAGTTTAACAAACAACATTGATCACACCAACAAATTCAACAACAACCTCAACGATGAAAAATATCAAAAAATTCAATAACAACCTCAATATTGAAATACACCAACAAATTTAACAACTTCCTCAACATTGAAAAACACCAACAACTTCAACAACCTCAACAATGAAAAACACCAAAAAATTCAACAACAACCGCAACATTCAAAAATATAAACAAATTCAACACCAACCTCAACATTGAAAAACATCAACAAATTCAACAACAAGCTCAACTTTCAAAAATACAAAAAAGTTCAAAAAATAACATGGATAACACCAACAAATTTAACAACAACCTCAACATTGAAAAACACCAAGAAATATAACAACAACCTAAACAATTAAAAACAACAAAAAATTCATCAAAAACCTGAACATTGTAAAACACCAACAAATTCAACGACAACCTCAATATTGAAAGACACCACAAGTTCAACAACAACCTCAACATTGAAAAACACCAACAACTTCAACAATCTCAACAATGAATAACACCAAAAAATTCAACAACAACCGTAACATTGTAAAGTACAAAAAAGTTCAAAAAACAAAGTTGATAACACCAACAAATTCAACAACAAACTCAACGTTCAAAATCACCAACAAATTCAACATCAACATTGAAATACACCAAAAAATTCAACAACAACCTCAACATTGAAAAAAACCAACAAACTCATCAACAAGATCAACTTTCAAAAATACAAAAAAGTTCAAAAAATAACATTGATAACAGCAACCAATTCAACAACAACCTCAACATTGAAAATCACCAACAAGTTCAACAGCAACCTCAACTTTTAACAGAAGAGAAAAAGTTCAAAAAAAACATTGATTACACCAACAAATTCAACAATAACCTCAATATTGAAAGACAGGAACAAATTCAACAACAACCTCAATATTGAAAGTCAACAACCAATTCAACAAAAACCTCAATATTTAAAATCACCAACAAATTCAACATCAACATTGAAAAACACCAACAAATTCAAGAACAACCTCAACATTAAAAAAATACAACAAATTCATCAACAAGCTGAACTTTCAAAAATACAAAAAAGTTCAAAAAATAACATTGATAACAGCAACAAATTCAACAACAACGTCAACATTGAAAAGCACTAACAAATTCAACATCAACGTCAACATTGAAAAATGCAACGAAGTTCAAAAAATAACAATGATAACACCAGCAAATTCAACAAAAAACTCAATATGGGAAATCACCAAAAAATTCAACAACATCAACAGTGCAAAAAACCAACAAATTAAACAACAAACTCAACATTGAATAACAACAATAAATTCAACAACAAACAGAACATTGAAAAACACCAACATATTAAACAACAAGCTCAACTTTCAAAAATACGAAAAAGTTCAAAGAAGAACATTGATAACACCAACAAATTGAACAACATCCTCAGAATTGAAAATCATCAACAAATTCAACATCCTCAACATTGAAAAACACCAACAAATTCAACAACAACCACAACATTGAAAAACACCAACAAATTTAACAACAACGTCAACAATGATAAACACCAATAAATTTAACAAAAAACTCAACATTGAAAAACAATAACAAATTCAACAACAACCTCAACCTTTAAAAGTAGATAACAGTTGAAAAAATAACGTTGATAATACCAACAAATTCAACAACAACTTCAATATTGAAAATAACAAACAAATTCAACAACCTCAACATTGAACAACACCTACAAATTCAACAACAACCTCAACATTGAATAACACCTACAAATTCAACAACAACCTCAACATTGAAAAACACCAGAAAATTCAACATCAACCGCAACATTGAAAAATAGCAACAATTTCAACAACAACCTCAACATTGTAAAATACAAAAAAGTTCAAAAAATATAGTTGATAACACCAACAAATTCAACAACAAACTCAATATTGAAAACCAACATAAATTCAACAACATCAACATTGAAAAAAACCAACAAATGCAACAACAGCCGCAACATTGAAAAAAACCAACACATTCATCAACAAGCTAAACTTTCAAAAATACAAAAATGTTCAAAAAATAACATGGATAATAGTAACAAATTCAATAACAACCTCAACATTGAAAAACACCAACAACATTTAACAACAACCTCAACAATTAAAAACAACAAAAAATTCAACAAAAACCTCAATATTCAAAATCACCAACAAATTCAACAACAACCTCAACTTTTAAAAGAGAAAAAGTTCATAAAAACATTGATAACGCCAACAAATTCAACAATAACCACATAATTGAAAGACACCAGCATATTCAACAACAACCTCAATATTGAAAGTCACCAACAAATTCAACAACAACCTAAATATTGAAAGACACCAACATATTCAACAACAACCTCAATATTGAAAGACACCAACAACTTCCACAACAACCTCAACATTGAAAAACGCCAACAAATTCAACAGCAATCTCAACCGTTAAAAGTACAAAAAAGTTCTAAAAAGATATTTGATAACACCAAAAAAGTTAACAACAACCTCAATATTGAAAATCACCAACAAATTCAACAACCTCAACATTGAAAAACACCAAAAAATTCAACAACAACCTCAATATTGAAAATCACCAACTAATTCAACAACCTCAACAATAAAAAACAACAACAAATTCAACAACAACCTCAATATTGAAAGACACCAACAAATTCAAGAACAAACTCAATATTGAAAAACATCAACAAATTCAACAACCTCAACATTGTAAAACAGCAACAAATTCAACAACAAACTCAACATTGAAAAAAACCAACAGATTCATCACAAGCTGAACTTTTAAAAGAAGAGAAAAAGTTCAAAAAATAACATTGATAACACCAACAACTTCAAAAATAACCTCAATGTTGAAAGACAGGAACAAATTTAACAACAAACTCAATATTGAAAGTCAACAATAAATTCAACAACAACCTCAATATTGAAAGACACCAACAAATTCAACAACAAACTCAACATTGAAAAACGCCAACAAATTAAACAACAATCTCAACATTAAAAAAAACACCAACAACTTCAACAACCTTAATATTGAAAGACACGAACAAATTCAACAACAACCGCAACATTGAAAAACACCAACAAATTCAACAACAACCTCAACCTTTAAAAGTACAAAAAAGTTCAAAAAAGAACTTTGATAACACCTATAAATTCAACAACAACCTCAACATTGAAAAACACCAATAAATTCAACAACAACCTGAACTTTGAAAAACTCCAACAAATTCAACAACAACCTCAACATTGAAAAACACCAAAAAATTCAACAACAACCACAACATTGAAAAATACAAAAAAGTTCAATACATAACATTGATAATGCCAATAAATTCAACAACAAACTCAATATTGAATATCACAAACAACTTCAACAATTTCAACATTGAAAAACACAAACAAATTGAACAACAACCTAGCATTGAAAAACACTAACAAATTCAACAACAAAATCAACTTTTAAAAACACCAACAAATTCAACAACATCAACATTGCAAAAAACCAACAAATTAAACAACAACCTCAACATTGAATAACAACAAAAAATTCAACAACAAACACAACATTGAAAAACACCAACATATTCAACAACAAGCTCAACTTTCAAAAATACAAAAAAGTTCAAAAAAGAACATTGATAACACTAACAAATTCAACAACAACCTCAATATTGAAAATCACCAACAAATTCAACAACCTCAGCATTGAAAAATACAAAAAAGTTCAAAAAATAACATTGATAACACCAACAACTTCAACAACCTCAACAATTAAAAACACCAAAAAATTCAACAACAACCGCAACATTGAAAAACACCAACAAATTCAACAACAACCTCAACATTGAAATACACCAACAAATTCAACTCCATCTTCAACTTTGAATAATACAAAAAAGTTCTAAAAAATAACATTGATAACAGCAACAAATTCAACAACAACCTGAAGATTGAAAAACACCAACAAATTCAGCAACAACCTCAACATTGAAAATTTCCAACAAATTCAACAACCTCAACATTGAAAAATACAAAAAAGTCCAAAAAATAACATTGATAACACGAACAAATTCAACATCAACCTCAACATTGAAAAATGCAAAGAAGTTCAAAAAATTACATGGATAACACCAACAAATTCAAAAACAACCTCAATATTGAAAATCACCAACTAATACAACAACAACCACGACATTGAATTACGCCAACAAATTCAACAACAAACTCAACTTTTAAAAATGCAAACAACTTCAACAAAAAAACATGGATAACACCATCAAATTCAACAAAAAACACAATATTGGAAATCACCAACAAATTGAACAACATCAACATTGCAAAAACCAACAAATTAAACAACAACCTCAATATTGAAAATCACCAACAAATTCAATAACCTCAGCACTGAAAATCACCAACAAATTCAACAATAACCTTAACTTTTAAAAATGCAAACAAGTTCAACAAAAGACATTGATAAAACCAACAAATTCAACAACAACCTCAACAATGTAAAACTTCAACAAATTCAACAACCACCTCAACATTGAAAAACACCAACAAATTCAACAATCAACTCAATATTGAAAAATACAAAAAAGTTCAAAAAATAACATTGATAACGCCAACAAATTCAAAAACAACTTCAACATTGAAAAACACCAACAAATTTATCAACAACCTCAACAATTAAAGACAACAACAATTTCAACAAAAACATCAATATTGAAAGTCTCCAACAAATTCAACAACAACCTCAATATTGAATGACACCAACAACTTCAACAACAACCTGAACATTGAAAAACGCCAACAAATTCAACAACCTCAATATTGAAAATCTCCAACAAGTTCAACAACCTCAGCACTGAATATCACAAACAAATTCAACAACAACCTCAACTTTTAAAAATACAAACAACTTCAAAAAAAAACATTGATAACACCAACAAATTCAACAAAAAACTCAATATTGGAAATCACCAACAAATTCAACAACATCAACATTGCAAAAAACCAACAAATTAAACAACAACCTCAACATTGAAAAACACCAACAAATTTATCAACAACCTCATCAATTAAAAACAACATAAAATTCCACAAAAACTTCAATATTGAAAATCACCAACAAATTCAACAACAACCTCAACTTTTAAAAGAAGAGAAAAAGTTCAAAAAAAAATTCATAACACCAACAAATTCAACGACCTCAATATTGAAAGACACCAAAAAATTCAACAGCAACCTCAATATTGAAAGTCACCAAAAAATTCAACAACAACCTCAATAGTGAATGACACCAACAAATTCAACAACAATCTCAACCTTTAAAAGTACAAAAAAGTTCAAAAAAGAACTTTGATAACACCAAAAAATTCAACAACAACCTCAATATTGAAAATCACCAACAAATTCAACAAACACAACATTGAAAAACATCAACAAATTCAAGAAGAACGTTAACTTTTAAAAATACAAACAAGTTCAACAAAAGACATTGAAAACACCAAGAAATTCAACAAACAACCTCAACAGTGCAAAACACCAACAAATTCAACAACAACCTCAACATTGAAAAACACCAACAAATTCAACAATAACATCAACATTGAAAAAACACCAACAACTTCAACAACCTCAACAATTAAAAACACCAAAAAATTCAACAACAACCGCAACATTGAAAACAACAAAAAAGTTCAAAAAATAAAATTGATAACGCCAACAAATTCAACAACAAACTCAATGTTGAAAATAACCAACAAATTCAACAATATCAACATTGAAAAACACCAACAAATTCAACAACCTGAACATTGAAAAACACCAACAAATTCAACCAGAACCTCAAAATTGAAAAACACCCACAAATTCAGCAACAACCTCAACATTGAAAAATACCAACAAATTCAACAACCTCAACATTGAAAAATACAAGAAAGTCCAAAAAATAACATTGATAACACCATTGATTCAACAACAACCTCAATATTGAAAATCACGAACAAATTCAACAACAACCTCAACATTGAAAAACACCAACAAATTAAACAGCAACCTCAACATTGAAAAATGCAAATTCAAAAAATAACATTGATAACACCAACAAATTCAACAACAAGCTCAATATTGAAAATCACCAACAAATTCAACAACAACCTCAACATTGAAAAACGTCAAAAAATTCAACAACAAACTCAACTTTAAAAATACAATAAACTTCAACAAAAAAACATTGATAACACCAACAAATTCAACAAAAATCTCAATATTGGAAGTCACCAACAAATTCAACAACATCAACATTGCAAAAAACCAACAAATTAAACAACAACCTCAACATTGAATAACAACAACAAATTCAACAACAACCTCAACATTGAAAAACGCCAACAAATTCACCAACAACCTCAACCTTGAAAAGTACAAAAAAGTTCAAAAAAGAACTTTCATAACACCAAAAAATTCAAGAACAACCTCAATATTGAAAATCAACAACAAATGCAATAACATCAGCATTAAAAAACACCAACAAATTCAACAATAACCTTAACTTTAAAAATACAAGCCAATTCAACAAAAGACATTGATAACACCAACAAATTCAACAACAACCTCAACAATGAAAAACTCCAACAAATTCAACAACAACCTCAACATTGAAAAACACCAACAAAATCAAAAACAAACTCAACATTGAAAAAACACCAACAACTTCAACAAACTCAACAATGCAAAACAACCGAAAATTCAACAGCAACGGCAATATTGAAAAATATAAAAAAGTTCAAAAAATAACATTCATAATGCCAACAAAATCAACAACAAACTCATTATTGAAAATCACAAACAAATTGAACAATATCAACATTGAAAATCGCCAACAAATTCAAAAACAACCTCAACATTTAAAAGAAGAGAAAAAGTAACAAAAAAACATTGATAACACCAACCAATTCAACAGCCTCAATATTGAAAGTCACCACCAAATTCAACAACAACCTCAATATTGAAAGACACCAACAAATTCAACTACAACCTCAATATTGAAAGACAACAACAAATTCAACAACAACCTCAACATTGAAAAACGCCAGCAACTTCAACAGCCTCAACAACGAAAAACACCAAAAAATTCAACAACAGCCTTAACATTGAAAAATACAGAAAATTCAAAAGTTATCATTGATAATAACCAACAAATTCAACAACAAACTCAATATTTATAATCACCAACAAATTCATCAAAATCAACATTGAAAAACACAAACAAATACAACAACAACTCCAACATTGAAAAACACCACTAAATTCAACAACAACCTCAACATTGAAAATCACGAACAAATTCAACAACAACCTCAGCATTGAAAAAAACCAACAAATTCAACAACAACCTCAAATTTCAAAAATATAATAAATGTTCAAAAAATAACATTGATAACAGCAACAAATTCAGCAATAACCTCAACATTGAAAAACAGCAACAAATTCAACAACAACCTCAACATTGAAAAACAGCAACAAATTCAACTACAACCTCAACAATGAAAAACACCAACAAATTCAACAACAACCTCAACATTCAAAAATACCAACAAATTTAACAACAACCTCAACAATTAAAAACAACAAAAAATTCAACAGAAACCTCAATATTGAAAATCATCAACAAATTCAACAACAACCTCCACTTTTAAAAGAAGAGAAAAAGTTCAAAAAAAACATTGATAACACCAACAAATTCACCGACCTCAATGTTGAAAGACACCAACAAATTCAACAACAACCTCAATATTAAAAGTCACCACCAAAATCAACAACAACCTCAATATTGAAAGACACCAACAAATTCAAAAACAACCTCAACATTGAAAAACGCCAACAAATTCAACAAAAACCTCAACCTTTAAATGTACAAAAAAGTTCAAAAAAGATCATTGATAAAACCAAAAAATTCAACAACAACCTCAATATTGAAAATCACCAACAAATTCAACAACCTCAACATTGAAAAACACCAATAAATTCAACAACAACCTCAACATTGAAAAACACCAAAAAAATCAACAACAACCGCAACATTGAAAAATACAAAAAGTTCAATACATAACATTGATAATGCCAATAAATTCAACAACAAACTCAATATTGAATATCACAAACCACTTCAACAATATCAACATTGAAAAACACAAACAAATTCAACAACAACCTCAGCATTGAAAAACACTAACAAATTCAACAACAACCTAAACATTGAACAACACCAACAATTTCAACATCAACCTCAACATTGAAAAATGCAAAGAAGTTCAAAAAATAACATTGATAACATCAACAAATTCAACAACAACCTCAATATTGAAATACATCAACAAATTCAACAACAAACTCAACATTGAAAAACGCCAACAAATTCAACAGCAAACTCAACTATTAAAAATACAAACAACTACAACGAAAAAAAATGATAACACCAACAAATTTAACAAAAAACTCAATATTGGAAATCACCAACAAATTCAACAACATCAACATTGCAAAAAATCAACAAATTCAACAACAACTTCAACATTGAAAAACAACAATAAATTCAACAACAACCACAGCATTGAAAAACACCAACTAATTCAACACCAAATTCAACATTGAAAAACACAAAAAAGATCAAAAAATAACGTTAATAACACCAACAAATTCAACAACAACCTTAATTTTGAAAATGACTAACAAATTCAACAACATCAACAGTGAAAAACACCAACAAATTCAACAAGCTCAACTTTCTAAAATACAATGAAGTTCAAAAAATAACATTGATAACAGCAACAAATTCAACAACAACAACAACGTTGAGAAACACCAACTAATTCAACTACAACCTCAACAATTAAATACGCCAAAAACTTCAACAACAACCGCAACACAGAAAAATACCAACAAATTCAACAACAACCTCAACATTGAAAAATACAAAAAATTTCAAAAAATAACATTGATAACACCAACAAATTCAACAACAAACTCAATATTGAAAATCACCAACAATTTCAGCAAAATCAACATTGAAAACACCAACAAATTCAACTACAACCTCAACATTGAAAAATACAAATAAATTCAACAACAACCTCAACATTGAAAAACACCAACAAATTCCACATCAACCTCAACATTGAAAAATGCAAAGAAGTTCCAAAAATAACATTGATAACACCAACAAATTCAACAACAAGCTCAATATTGAAAATCACCAACAAATTCAACAACAACCTCAACATTGAAAAACGTCAACAAATGCAACAACAAACTCAACTTTTAAAAATACAAACAACTTCAACAAAAAAACATTGATAACACCAACAAATTCAACAAAAATCTCAATATTGGAAGTCACCAACAAATTCAATAACATCAACATTGCAAAAAACCAACAAATTAAACAACAACCTCAACATTGAATATCAACAACAAATTCAACAACAACCTCAACATTGAAAAACGCCAACAAATTCAACAACAACCTCAACCTTGAAAAGTACAAAAAAGTTCAAAAATGAACTTTCATAACACCAATAAATTCAAGAACAACCTCAATATTGAAAATCACCAACAAATTCAATAACATCAGCATTAATAATTACCAACAAATTCAACAATAACCTTAACTTTTAACAATACAAGCCAGTTCAACAAAAGACATTGATAACACCAACAAATTCAACAACAACCTCAACAATGAAAAACTCCAACAAATTCAACAACAACCTCCACATTGAAAACAGCAACAAAATCAAAAACAAACTCAACATTGAACAAACACCAACAACTTCAACAAACTCAACAATGCAAAACAACAGAAAATTCAACAGCAACGACAATATTGAAAAATATTAAAAAGTTCAAAAAATAACATTCATAATGCCAACAAAATCAAAAACAAACTCACTATTGAAAATCACCAACAAATTGAACAATATCAACATTGAAAATCGCCAACAAATTCAAAAACAACCTCAACATTTAAAAGAAGAGAAAAAGTTCCAAAAAAATTGATAACACCAACCAATTCAACAACAACCTCAATATTGAAAGTCACCACCAAATTCAACAACAACCTCAATATTGAAAGACACCAACAAATTCAACAACAACCTCAATATTGAATGACAACAATCAATTCAATAACAACCTCAACATTGAAAAACACCAGCAACTTCAACAGCCTCAACAACGAAAAACACCAACAAATTCAACAACAGCCTTAACATTAAAAAATACAGAAAATTCAAAAGTTATCATTGATAATAACCAACAAATTCAACAACAAACTCAATATTTATAATCACCAACAAATTCATCAAAATCAACATTGAAAAACACCAACAAATACAACAACAACTCCAATATTGAAAAACACCACTCAATTCAACAACAACCACAACATTGAAAATCATGAACAATTTCAACAACAACCTCAGCATTGAAAAAAACACCAACAAATTCAACAACAACCTCAACTTTCAAAAATATAATAAATGTTCAAAAAATAACATTGATAACAGCAACAAATTCAGCAATAACCTCAACATTGAAAAACAGCAACAAATTCAACGAAAACCTCAACATTCAAAAATACCAACAAATTTAACAACAACGTCAACAATTAAAAACAACAAAAAATTCAACAGAAACCGCAATATTGAAAATCATCAACAAATTCAACAACAACCTCCACTTTTAAAAGAAGAGAAAAAGTTCAAAAGAAACATTGATAACACCAACGAATTCACCGATCTCAATATTGAAAGACACCAACAAATTCAACAACAACCTCAATATTAAAAGTCACCACCAAAATCAACAACAACCTCAATGTTGAAAGACACCAACAAATTCAAAAACAACCTCAACATTGAAAAACGCCAACAAATTCAACAACAACCTCAACCTTTAAATGTACAAAAAAGTTCAAAAAAGATCATTTATAAAACCAAAAAATTCAACAACAACCTCAATATTGAAAATCACCAACAAATTCAACAACCTCAACATTGAAAAACACCAATAAATTCAACAACAACCTGAACTTTGAAAAATACAAAAAAGTTCAATACATAATTGATAATGCCAATAAATTCAACAACAAACTCAATACTGAATATCACAAACAACTTCAACAATATCAACATTGAAAAACACAAACAAATTCAACAACAACCTCTGCATTGAAAAACACTAACAAATTGAACAACAACCTAAACATTGAAAAACATCGACATATTCAACATCAACCTCAACATTGAAAAATGCAAAGAAGTTCCAAAAATAACATTGATAACACCAACAAATTCAATAACAACCTCAACATTGAAAAACGTCAACAAATTCAACAACAAACTCAAATTTTAAAAATACAAACAGCTTCAACAAAAAAACATTGATAACACCAACAAATTCAACAAAAATCTCAATATTGGAAGTCACCAACAAATTCAACAACATCAACATTGCAAAAAACCAACAAATTAAACAACAACCTCAACATTGAATAACAACAACAAATTCAACAACAAACTCAACATTGAAAAATACAAAAAAGTCCAAAAAATAACATTGATAACAGCAACAAATTCAACAACAACCTCAACATTGAAAATCAGCAACAAATTCAACTACAACCTCAACAATGAAAAACACCAACAAATTCAACAACAACCTCAACATTCAAAAATATCAACAAATTTAACAACACCCTCAACAATTAAAAACAAAAAATTCAACAGAAACCTCAATATTGAAAATCATCAACAAATTCAACAACAACCTCCACTTTTAAAAGAAGAGAAAAAGTTCAAAAAAAACATTGATAACACCAACGAATTCACCGATCTCAATATTGAAAGACACCAACAAATTCAACAACAACCTCAATATTAAAAGTCACCACCAAAATCAACAACAACCTCAATGTTGAAAGACACCAACAAATTCAAAAACAACCTCAACATTGAAAAACGCCAACAAATTCAACAACAACCTCAACCTTTAAATATACAAAAAAGTTCAAAAAAGATCATTGATAAAACCAAAAAATTCAACAACAACCTCAATATTGAAAATCACCAACAAATTCAACACCCTCAACATTGAAAAACACCAATAAATTCAACAACAACCTGAACTTTGAAAAACTCCAACAAATTCAACAGCAACCTCAACATTGAAAAACACCAAAAAATTCTACAACAACCGCAACATTGAAAAATACAAAAAAGTTCAATACATAACATTGATAATGCCAATAAATTCAACAACAAACTCAATATTGAATATCACAAACAACTTCAACAATATCAACATTGAAAAACACTAACAAATTCAACAGCAACTTCAAAATTGAAAAACACCAACAAATTCAACATCAACCTCAACATTGAAAAATGCAAAGAAGTTCAAAAAATAACATTGATAACACCAACAAATTCAACAACAAGCTCAATATTGAAAATCACCAACAAATTCAATAACAACCTCAACATTGAAAAACGTCAACAAATTCAACAACAAACTCAACTTTTAAAAATACAAACAACTTCAACAAAAAAACATTGATAACACCAACAAATTCAACAAAAATCTCAAATTGGAAGTCACCAACAAATTCAACAACATCAACATTGCAAAAAACCAACAAATTAAACAACAACCTCAACATTGAATAACAACAACATATTCAACAACAACCTCAACATTGAAAAACGCCAACAAATTCACCAACAACCTCAACCTTGAAAAGTACAAAAAAGTTCAAAAAAGAACTTTCATAACACCAAAAAATTCAAGAACAACCTCATTATGGAAAATCACCAACAAATTCAATAGCTTCAGCATTAAAAAACGCCAACAAATTCAAAAATAACCTTAACTTTTAACAATACAAGCCAGTTCAACAAAAGACATTGATAACACCAACAAATTCAACTACAACCTCAACAATGAAAAACTCCAACAAATTCAACAACAACCTCAACATTGAAAAACACCAACAAATTCAAAAACAAACTCAACATTGAAAAAACACCAACAACTTCAACAAACTCAACAATGCAAAACAACAAAAAATTCAACAACAACGCAATATTGAAAAACATAAAGAAGTTCAAAAAATAACATTGATGATAATAAAATAAACAACCAACTCGCTATTGAAAATCATCAACAAATTGAACAATATCAACATTGAAAATCGCCAACAAATTCAAAAACAACCTCAACATTTAAAAGAAGAGAAAAAGTTCAAAAAAAACATTGATAACACCAACCAATTCAACGACCTCAATATTGAAAGACACCAACAAATTCAACAACAACCTCAATATTGAAGACAAAAACAAATTCAACAACAACCTCAACATTGAAAAACACCAGCAACTTCAACAACCTCAACAACGAAAAACACCAAAAAATTCAACAACAGCCTTAATATTGAAAAATACAGAAAATTCAAAAGTTATCATTGATAATAACCAACAAATTCAACAACAAACTCAATATTTATAATCACCAACAAATTCATCAAAATCAACATTGAAAAACACCAACAAATACAACAACAACTCCAATATTGAAAAACACCACTAAATTCAACAACAACCTCAACATTGAAAATCACGAACAAATTCAACAACAACCTCAGCATTGAAAAAAACCAACAAATTCAACAACAACCTCAAATTTCAAAAATATAATAAATGTTCAAAAAATAACATTAATAACAGCAACAAATTCAGCAATAACCTCAACATTGAAAAACAGCAACACATTCAACTATAACCTCAACAATGAAAAACACCAACAAATTCAACAACAACCTCAACATTCAAAAATACCAACAAATTTAACAATAACCTCAACAATTAAAAACAACAAAAAAATCAACAGAAACCGCAGTATTGAAAATCATGAGCAAATTCAACAACAACCTCCACTTTTAAAAGAAGAGAAAAAGTTCAAAAAAAACATTGATAACACCAACAAATTCATCGACCTCAATATTGAAAGACAACAACAACTTCAACAACAACCTCAATATTAAAAGTCACCACCAAAATCAACAACAACCTCAATGTTGAAAGACACCAACAAATTCAAAAACAACCTCAACATTGAAAAACGCCAACAAATTCAACAACAACCTCAACTTTTAAATGTACAAAAAAGTTCAAAAAAGATCATTGATAAAACCAAAAAATTCAACAACAACCTCAATATTGAAAATCACCAACAAATTCAACAACCTCAACATTGAAAAGCACCAATAAATTCAACAACAATCTGAACTTTGAAAAACTCCTACAAATTCAACAACAACCTCAACATTGAAAAACACCAAAAAATTCAACAACAACTGCAACATTGAAAAATACAAAAAAGTTCAATACATTACATTGATAATGCCAATAAATTCAACAACAAACTCAATATTGAATATCACAAACAACTTCAACATTATCAACATTGAAAAACACTAACAAATTCAACAACAATCTCAGCATTGAAAAACGCTAGCAAATTCAACAACAACCTAAACATTGAAAAACACCAACAAATTCAACATCAACCTCAACATTCAAAAATACCAACAAATTTAACAATAACCTCAACAATTAAAAACAACAAAAAATTCAACAGAAACCGCAGTATTGAAAATCATGAGCAAATTCAACAACAACCTCCACTTTTAAAAGAAGAGAAAAAGTTCAAAAAAAACATTGATAACACCAACAAATTCATCGACCTCAATATTGAAAGACAACAACAACTTCAACAACAACCTCAATATTAAAAGTCACCACCAAAATCAACAACAACCTCAATGTTGAAAGACACCAACAAATTCAAAAACAACCTCAACATTGAAAAACGCCAACAAATTCAACAACAACCTCAACTTTTAAATGTACAAAAAAGTTCAAAAAAGATCATTGATAAAACCAAAAAATTCAACAACAACCTCAATATTGAAAATCACCAACAAATTCAACAACCTCAACATTGAAAAGCACCAATAAATTCAACAACAATCTGGACTTTGAAAAACTCCTACAAATTCAACAACAACCTCAACATTGAAAAACACCAAAAAATTCAACAACAACCGCAACATTGAAAAATACAAAAAAGTTCAATACATTACATTGATAATGCCAATAGATTCAACAACAAACTCAATATTGAATATCACAAACAACTTCAACATTATCAACATTGAAAAACACTAACAAATTCAACAACAATCTCAGCATTGAAAAACGCTAGCAAATTCAACAACAACCTAAACATTGAAAAACACCAACAAATTCAACATCAACCTCGACATTGAAAAATGCAAAGAAGTTTTAAAAATAACATTGATAACATCAACAAATTCAACAACAACCTCAATATTGAAAACCATCAACAAATGCAACAACAACCTCAACATAGAAAAACGCCAATAAATTCAACAGCAAACTCAACTTTTAAAAATACAAACAACTTCAACAAAAAAAAAATGATAACACCAACAAATTTCACAAAAGCTCAATATTGGAAATCACCAACAAATTCAACAACATTAACATTGCAAAAAACAAACAAATTAAACAACAACCTCAACATTGAAAAACGCCAACAAATTCAACAACAACCTCAACCTTGAAAAGTACAAAAAAGTTCAAAAAAGAACTTTCATAACACCAAAAAGTTCAAGAACAACCTCAATATTGAAAATCACCAACAAATTCAATAACCTCAGCATTAAAAAACACCAACAAATTCAACAATGACCTTAACTTTTAAAAATACAAGCCAGTTCAACAAAAGACATTGATAACACCAACAAATTCAACAACAACCTCAACATTGTAAAACACCAACAAATTCAACAAAAACCTCAATATTGAAAATCACCAACAATTTCAACAAGCTCAACACAGAATATCACCAACAAATTCAGCAACAACCTCAACTTTGAAAAACACAAAGAAGTTCCAAAAAAAAACATTCATCACACCAACAAATTCAACAACAACCTCAATGTTGAAAATTACCAAGAAAATCAATGACCTCAACTTAGAAAAATAACAACAAATTCAACAACAACCTCACCATTGAAAAACACCAATAAATTCAACAACAAACTCAACATTGAAAAACACCATCAAATTCAACAACAACCTCAACATGCAAAAACACCAACAAATTCAACAACAAGCTCAATAATGAAAAACACCAATAAATTCAACTGTAGCCTCAACATTGAAAAACGCCAACAAATTCAAGAAGCTCAACATTGAATAACACCAACAAATTCAGCAACAACATCAACTTTTAAAAATACAAACAAGTTCAACAAAAAAACATTGATAACACCAACAAATGCAACAGTAAACTCAATGTTGAAAATCACCAACAAATTCAACAACAACCTCAACATTGAAAATCACAAACAAGTAAAACAACAACCTCAACTTTGAAAAGTACAAAAAAGTTGAAAAAAGAACATTGATAACACCAACAAATTCAACAACAACCTCAATGCTGAAAATCACCAACAAATTCAACAACCTCAACATTGAAAACCACCATCAAATTCATCAACCACCTTAAGTTTAAAAAAGATGAACAAGTTCAACAAAAAATATTGTTAAATCCAACAAATTCAACAACAACCTCAGCACTGAAAATCACCAACAAATTCAACAACAACCTCAGCACTGAAAATCACCAACAAATTCAACAACAACCTCAACATGGAAAATCACCAACAAATTCAACAACAACCTCAACAAAGAAAAACACCAAAAAATTCAACAACAACCACAACATTGAAAAATGCAAAGAAGTTCAGATAATAACATTGATAACACCGACAAATTCAACAACAACCTCAACATTGAAAAACTCCAACAAATTCAACAACAAACTCTACTTTTAAAAATACAAACAACTTCAACAATAAAAGTCATTGATACCATCAACAAATTCAACAACAATCTCACTATTGAAAATCAACAGCAAATTCAACAACATCAACATTGAAAAACACCAACAAATTCAACAACAACCTCAACATTGAAAAACTCCAATAAATTCAACAACAACCTCAACATTGAAAAATAGCAACAAATTCAACTACAACCTCAACATTGAAAAATACAAAAAGTACAAAAAATAACATTGATAACAGCAACAAATTCAACAACAACCTCAACATTGAAAAGCACCAAAAAACACAACAACAACCGCATCATTGAAAAATATCAACAAATTCAAAAACAACCTCAACATTGAATAATACAAAAAAGTTTTAAAAATAACATTGATAACACCACAAAATTCAACAACAACCTCAACATTGAAAAACACAAACAAATTCAACTACAACCTCAATGTTGAAAATCACCAACAAATTGAACAACAACCTCAAACTTTTAAAGTACAAAAAAGTTCAAAAAAGTATATTTATGACACCAACAAATTCAACAACAACCTCAATATTGAAAATTACCAACAAATTCAACAACCTCAACATGGAAAAACACCAACGAATTCAACATCAACCTTAACTTTTGAAAATACAAACAAGTTCAACAAAAACCTTAAAATCACCAACAAATTCAACAACCTCAAGATTGAAAAACACCAATAAATTCAACAACAACCTCAACATTGAAAAACACCAACAAATTTATCAACAACCTCAACAATGAAAAACACCAACAAATTCAACAACAACCTCAAGATTGAAAAACGCCAACAAATTCAACAATAACCTCAACAGTGAGAAACACCAAAACATTCAAAATCAACCTCAACTTTTAAAAGTACAAAAAATTTCAACAAAATAAACAGTGATAACACCAATAAATTCAGCAACAACCTCAACTTTGAAAAACACAAAAAATATCAAAAGAAACCATTGATAACATCAACAAATTCAACAACAACTTCAATATTGATAATCACCAACAAATTCAACGTCCTCAACATTGAAAAACGCCAACAAATTCAACAACAACCTCAACATTGAAAAACACCAACAAATTCAACAACAACCTCATCTTTTAAAAGTACAAAAAAGTTAAAAAAAACATTGATAACAGCTACAAATTGAACAATAACCTCAATATTGAAAATCACCAACAAATTCAAAAATAACCTCAACATTGAAAATATCCATCAAATTCAACACGCACATTAACTTTATAAAAGACGAACAAGTTCAACATAAAACCTTGTTCAATCCAATAAATTCAACAACAACCTCAACATTGAAAATCACCAACAACTTCAACAACAACCTCAACATTGAAAAACGCCAACAAATTCAACAACAAACTCTACTTTTAAAAATACAACCAACTTCAACAAAAAAAGACATTGAAAATCAGCAACAAATTCAACAACAACCTCAACATTGAAAATCACCAACAAATTCAACAACAACCTCAACAAAGAAAAACACCAACAAATTCAACAACAAGCTCAACATTGAAAAATACAAAAAAGTTCGAAAAATTACATTGATAACTCCACCAAATTCGGCAACAACCTCAATATTGAAAAACACCAACAAATTCAACAACAACCTCAAAAATGAAAAACACCAATAAATTCGAAAACAACCGCAACATTGAAAAATACTAAAAAGTTCAAAAAATAACATTGATAACACCAACAACTTCAACAACAACCTCAATATTCAAAATCACCAACAAATTCAACAACAATCTCAACTTTTAAAAATACAAACAATTTCAACAAAAAAACATTGATAACAGCAACAAATTCAACAACAAACTCAATGTTGAAAATCACCAACAAATTCAACAACATCAACTTTGAAAAACACCAACAAATTGAACAACAACCTCAACTTTTAAAAGAAGAGAAAAAGTTCAAAATAAACATTGATAACACCAACAAATTCAACAACAACCTCAACATTGAACAACGCCAACAAATGCAACAACACACTCAACTTTTAAAAACACAAACAACTACAACAACAAAAAAATTCATAACGCCAACAAATTCAACAACAAACTCAATATTGAAAATCACTGACAAATTCAACAACATCAACATTGAAAAACACCAATAAATTCAACAACAACCTCAACATTGAAAAACACCAATAAATTCAACAACAACCTCAACATTGAAAATCACCAACAAATTCAACAACAACTTCAACTTTGATTAATACAAAAAGTTCAAAAAATAACGTTGATAACAGTAACAAATTCAACAACCACCTCATGATTGTAAAACACCAAAAAATTCAACAACAACCACATCATAGAAAAATACAAAAAAGTTCTAAAAATAACATTGATAACACCAACAAATTCAATGGAAACTCAATATTGAAAATCACCAACAAATTCAACAGCAACCACAACATTGAAAAACACCAACAAATTCAGCAAAACCTCAATATTGAAAATCATCAACAAATTCAACAACAACCACAACATTGAAAAACACCAACACATTTAACAACAACCTTAACATTGAAAAACACCAAAAAATTCAACAACAAACTCAACATTTAACAATACAAACAAGTTACACAAAATAAACATTGATGACGCAATCCAATTCAACAACAACCTCAACATTTGAAAGTACAAAAAAGTTAAAAAAAACATTGATAACACCAACAAATTCAACAACAACCTCCACATTCAAAAACAGCAACACATTCAGCAACAACCTCAACATCGAAAAACATCAACAAATTAAACAACAAATTCAACAATGAAAAACACCAAAAAATTCAACAACAACCTCAACAATGAAAAACACCCAAAAATTCAACAATAACCGCAACATTGAAATATAACAATAAATTCAACAACCTCAACATTGAAAAATGCAAAAAAGTTCAAATAATAACATTGATAACACCAACAACTTCAACAACAACCTCAATATTTAAAATCACCAACAAATTCAACAACAACGTCAACATTGCAAAACAACTACAAATTCAACAACAACCTCAACATGGAAAAACACCTAAAAATTCAACAACAACCGCAATATTGAAATATACCAACAAATTCAAAAACAACCTCAACCTTTAAAAGTATAAAAAAGTTCAAAAAAGAACTTTGATAACACCAACAAATTGAACAACATCCTCAACATTGAAAAACACCAAGAAATTCAACAACAACCTCAACATTGAAAAACACCGACAAATTTAACAACAACCTCAACATTGAAAAAACACCAACAACTTCATCAAACTCAACAATGTAAAACACCAACAAATTCAACAACAACATCACCATTGAAAAACACCAACAAATTCAACTACAATATCAAAATTGCAAAAACAATAAAAAAATTCAGCAAGAACCTCAACTTTGAATATCACCAACAAATTCAACAACCTCAACATTGAAAAACAGCAACAAATTCAACAACAACCTTAACTTTTAAAAATACAAACAAGTACAACAAAAAACATTGATAACATCACCAAATTCAACAACAACCTCAACAATGAAAAACACCAACAAATTCAACAACAACGTCAACATTGAAAAACACCAACAAATTCAAATACAACGTCAACATTGAAAATCACCAATAATCACAACAACAACCTCAACATTGAAAAACGCCAACAAATTCAACAACCTCAACACAATATCACCAACAAATTCGCAACAAATTCAACTTTGAAAAACACAAAAAAGTTTTAAAAAGTCCATTCATGACACCGACAAATTCAACAATAAGCTTAATATTGAAAATCACCCACAAATTCAACAACCTCAACTTTGAAAAACACCAACAAATTCAACAACAAACAACTTTTAAAAATACAAACAAGTTCAACAAAATAAACATTGATGACACTATCCAATTCAACAACAACCTCAACATTGAAAAACACCAACAAATTTAACAACAACCTCAACAATGAAAACACCAAAAAATTCAACAAAAACCTCACCAATGAAAAAAACCAACAAATTCAACAACAACCACAACATTGAAAAATACCAACAATTTCAACAACACCCTCAACTTTTATATGACAAAAAAGTTCAACAATATAACCATTGACAACACCAACAAATTCAACTACAACCTCAACTTTCAAAAATACTAAAAAGTACAACCAACTTCAAGAAAAAAAGACATTGATAAGATCAACAAATTCAACAACAACCTCAATGTTGAAAATCACCAACAAATTCAACAACAACCTCAACACTGAAAATCACCTACAAATTCAACAACAACCTCAACAAAGAAAAACACCAACAAATTCAACAACAACCTCAACATTGAAAAATACAAAAAAATTCGAAAAATTACATTGATAACATCAACAGATTCAACAATAACCTCAACATTGAAAAATACAAAAAAGTTCAAAAAATATCATTGATAACTCCACCAAATTCGGCAACAACATCAGTATTGAAAATAACCAACAAATTCGAAAACAACCGCAACATTGAAAAATACTAAAAAGTTCAAAAAATAACATTGATAAAACCAACAAATTCAACAACAACCTCAATATTCAAAATCACCAACAAATTCAACAACAATCTCAACTTTTAATAATACAAACAACTTCAACAAAAAAACATTGATAACAGCAACAAATTCAACAACAAACTCAATGTTGAAAATCACCAACAAATTCAACAACATCAACTTTGAAAAACACCAACAAATTCAACAACAACCTCAAGATTGAAAAACACCAATAAATTCAACAACAACTTCAACATTGAAAAACAGCGACAAATTTAACAACAACCTCAACAATTAAAAACAACAAAAAATTCTTCAAAAACATCAACATTGAAAAACGCCAACAAATTGAACAACAACCTCAACTTTTAAAAGAAGAGAAAAAGTTCAAAATAAACATTGATAACACCAACAAATTCTACAACAACATCAGCATTGAACAACGCCAACAAATGCAACAACACACTCAACTTTTAAAAACACAAACAACTTCAACAAAAAAAAAATTCATAACGCCAACAAATTCAACAACAAACTCAATATTGAAAATCACCGACAAATTCAACAACATCAACATTGAAAAACACCAACAAATTCAACAACAACCTCAACATTGAAAAACACCAATAAATTCAACAACAACCTCCACATTGAAAAACACCAACACATTCAACAACAACCTCAACATCGAAAAACATCAACAAATTAAACAACAAATTCAACATTGAAAAACACCAAAAAATTCAACAACAACCACAACAATGAAAAACACCATAAAAATTCAACAATCACCACAACATTGAAAAATGACAACAAATTCAACAACCTCAACATTGAAAAATGCAAAAAAGTTCAAATAATAACATTGATAACACCAATAACTTCAACAACAACCTCAATATTTAAAATCACCAACAAATTCAACAACAACCTCAACATTGAAAAACAACTACAAATTCAACAACAACCTCAACATGGAAAAACAACTAAAAATTGAACAACATCCTCAACATTGAATAACACCAAGAAATTCAACAACAACCTCAACATTGAAAAACACCGACAAATTTAACAACAACCTCAACATTGAAAAAACACCAACAACTTCATCAAACCCAACAATGTGAAACACCAACAAATTCAACAACAACATCACCATTGAAAAACACCAACAAATTCAGCAACCTCAACACTGAAAATCACCAACAAATTCAACTACAATATCAAAATTGCAAAAACAATAAAAAAATTCAGCAAGAACCTCAACTTTGAATATCACCAACAAATTCAACAACCTCAACATTGAAAAACAGCAACAAATTCAACAACAACCTTAACTTTTAAAAATACAAACAAGTACAACAAAAAACATTGATAACACCACCAAATTCAACAACAACCTCAACAATGAAAAACACCAACAAATTCAACAACAACGGCAACATTGAAAAACACCAACAAATTCAAATACAATGTCAACATTGAAAATCACCAATAATCACAACAACAACCTCAACATTGAAAAACGCCAACAAATTCAACAACATCCTCAATATTGAAAATCACCAACAAATTCAACAACCTCAACACTGAATATCACCAACAAATTCGCAACAAATTCAACTTTGAAAAACACAAAAAAGTTTTAAAAAATCCATTCATGACACCAACAAATTCAACAATAAGCTTAATATTGAAAATCACCCACAAATTCAACAACCTCAACTTTGAAAAACACCAACAAATTCAACAACAAACAACTTTTAAAAATACAAACAATTTCAACAAAATAAACATTGATGACACTATCCAATTCAACAACAACCTCAACATTGAAAAACACCAACAAATTTACAACAACCTCAACAATGAAAAGACCAAAAAATTCAACAAAAACCTCACCAATGAAAAACACCAACAAATTCAACAACAACCACAACATTGAAAAATACCAACAATTTCAACAAAACCCTCAACTTTTATATGACTAAAAAGTTCAACAATATAACCATTGACAACACCAACAAATTCAACTACAACCTCAACTTTCAAAAATACTAAAAAGTTCAAAAAATAACATTGATAACACCAAGAAAATGAACCACAACATCCACACTGAAAAACACCAACACATTCAAGAACAACTTCAACTTTGAAAAATACAAAAAAGTTCAAAAAATAACATTGATAACACCATCAAATTCAACAACAAACTCAATATTGAAAATCACCAACAAATTCATCAACCTCAACATTGAAAAACACCAAGAAATTCAAGAACAACCTGAAATTTTAAAAATACAAATTTATTCAACAAAATCTTTGATAACACCAACAAATTCAACAACAACCTCAACATTCAAAAACACCAACAAATTCAACAAGAACCTCAACATTGAAAAACACCTACAAATTCAACAACAACCTCAACATTGAAAAATACCAACAAATTCAACAACAACCTCAACCTTTAAAAGTACAAAAATGTTCAAGAATGAACTTTGATAACACCAACAAATTTAGCAACATCCTCAGAATTGAAAATCACCTATAATTTCAACAACAACCTTAAATTTTAAAAATACAAACAAGTTCAACAAAAGACATTGATAACACCAAGAAATTCAAGAACAACCTCAACATTGAAAAACACCAACAAATTCAACAACAACTTCAACTTTGAATAATACAAAAAGTTCAAAAAATAGGGTTGATAACAGCAACAAATTCAACAACCCCCTCATGATTGTAAAACACCAAAAAATTCAACAACAACCTCAACATTGAAAAAAACCAACAAATTCAACAACAACCTCAACATTGAAAAACACCAACAACTTCAACAACCTTAATATTGAAAGACACCAACAAATTCAACAACAACCTCAAAATTGAAACACGCCAACGAATTCAACAACAACCTCAACCTTTAAAAGTATAAAAAGTTCAAAAAAGAACTTAGATAATACAAAAAATTCAACAACAATCTCAATCTTGAAAATCAGCAAGAAATTCAACAACCTCAACATTGAAAAACAACAACAAATTCAACAACAACCTGAACTTTTAAAAATACAAAAAAGTTTAACAAACAACATTGATCACACCAACAAATTCAACAACAACCTCAACGATGAAAAATATCAAAAAATTCAATAACAACCTCAATATTGAAATACACCAACAAATTTAACAACTTCCTCAACATTGAAAAACACCAACAACTTCAACAACCTCAACAATGAAAAACACCAAAAAATTCAACAACAACCGCAACATTCAAAAATATAAACAAATTCAACACCAACCTCAACATTGAAAAACATCAACAAATTCAACAACAAGCTCAACTTTCAAAAATACAAAAAAGTTCAAAAAATAACATGGATAACACCAACAAATTTAACAACAACCTCAACATTGAAAAACACCAAGAAATATAACAACAACCTAAACAATTAAAAACAACAAAAAATTCATCAAAAACCTGAACATTGTAAAACACCAACAAATTCAACGACAACCTCAATATTGAAAGACACCACAAGTTCAACAACAACCTCAACATTGAAAAACACCAACAACTTCAACAATCTCAACAATGAATAACACCAAAAAATTCAACAACAACCGTAACATTGTAAAGTACAAAAAAGTTCAAAAAACAAAGTTGATAACACCAACAAATTCAACAACAAACTCAACGTTCAAAATCACCAACAAATTCAACATCAACATTGAAATACACCAAAAAATTCAACAACAACCTCAACATTGAAAAAAACCAACAAACTCATCAACAAGATCAACTTTCAAAAATACAAAAAAGTTCAAAAAATAACATTGATAACAGCAACCAATTCAACAACAACCTCAACATTGAAAATCACCAACAAGTTCAACAGCAACCTCAACTTTTAACAGAAGAGAAAAAGTTCAAAAAAAACATTGATTACACCAACAAATTCAACAATAACCTCAATATTGAAAGACAGGAACAAATTCAACAACAACCTCAATATTGAAAGTCAACAACCAATTCAACAAAAACCTCAATATTTAAAATCACCAACAAATTCAACATCAACATTGAAAAACACCAACAAATTCAAGAACAACCTCAACATTAAAAAAATACAACAAATTCATCAACAAGCTGAACTTTCAAAAATACAAAAAAGTTCAAAAAATAACATTGATAACAGCAACAATTTCAACAACAACGTCAACATTGAAAAGCACTAACAAATTCAACATCAACGTCAACATTGAAAAATGCAACGAAGTTCAAAAAATAACAATGATAACACCAGCAAATTCAACAAAAAACTCAATATGGGAAATCACCAAAAAATTCAACAACATCAACAGTGCAAAAAACCAACAAATTAAACAACAAACTCAACATTGAATAACAACAATAAATTCAACAACAAACAGAACATTGAAAAACACCAACATATTAAACAACAAGCTCAACTTTCAAAAATACGAAAAAGTTCAAAGAAGAACATTGATAACACCAACAAATTGAACAACATCCTCAGAATTGAAAATCATCAACAAATTCAACATCCTCAACATTGAAAAACACCAACAAATTCAACAACAACCACAACATTGAAAAACACCAACAAATTTAACAACAACGTCAACAATGATAAACACCAATAAATTTAACAAAAAACTCAACATTGAAAAACAATAACAAATTCAACAACAACCTCAACCTTTAAAAGTAGATAACAGTTGAAAAAATAACGTTGATAATACCAACAAATTCAACAACAACTTCAATATTGAAAATAACAAACAAATTCAACAACCTCAACATTGAACAACACCTACAAATTCAACAACAACCTCAACATTGAATAACACCTACAAATTCAACAACAACCTCAACATTGAAAAACACCAGAAAATTCAACATCAACCGCAACATTGAAAAATAGCAACAATTTCAACAACAACCTCAACATTGTAAAATACAAAAAAGTTCAAAAAATATAGTTGATAACACCAACAAATTCAACAACAAACTCAATATTGAAAACCAACATAAATTCAACAACATCAACATTGAAAAAAACCAACAAATGCAACAACAGCCGCAACATTGAAAAAAACCAACACATTCATCAACAAGCTAAACTTTCAAAAATACAAAAATGTTCAAAAAATAACATGGATAATAGTAACAAATTCAATAACAACCTCAACATTGAAAAACACCAACAACATTTAACAACAACCTCAACAATTAAAAACAACAAAAAATTCAACAAAAACCTCAATATTCAAAATCACCAACAAATTCAACAACAACCTCAACTTTTAAAAGAGAAAAAGTTCATAAAAACATTGATAACGCCAACAAATTCAACAATAACCACATAATTGAAAGACACCAGCATATTCAACAACAACCTCAATATTGAAAGTCACCAACAAATTCAACAACAACCTAAATATTGAAAGACACCAACATATTCAACAACAACCTCAATATTGAAAGACACCAACAACTTCCACAACAACCTCAACATTGAAAAACGCCAACAAATTCAACAGCAATCTCAACCGTTAAAAGTACAAAAAAGTTCTAAAAAGATATTTGATAACACCAAAAAAGTTAACAACAACCTCAATATTGAAAATCACCAACAAATTCAACAACCTCAACATTGAAAAACACCAAAAAATTCAACAACAACCTCAATATTGAAAATCACCAACTAATTCAACAACCTCAACAATAAAAAACAACAACAAATTCAACAACAACCTCAATATTGAAAGACACCAACAAATTCAAGAACAAACTCAATATTGAAAAACATCAACAAATTCAACAACCTCAACATTGTAAAACAGCAACAAATTCAACAACAAACTCAACATTGAAAAAAACCAACAGATTCATCACAAGCTGAACTTTTAAAAGAAGAGAAAAAGTTCAAAAAATAACATTGATAACACCAACAACTTCAAAAATAACCTCAATGTTGAAAGACAGGAACAAATTTAACAACAAACTCAATATTGAAAGTCAACAATAAATTCAACAACAACCTCAATATTGAAAGACACCAACAAATTCAACAACAAACTCAACATTGAAAAACGCCAACAAATTAAACAACAATCTCAACATTAAAAAAAACACCAACAACTTCAACAACCTTAATATTGAAAGACACCAACAAATTCAACAACAACCGCAACATTGAAAAACACCAACAAATTCAACAACAACCTCAACCTTTAAAAGTACAAAAAAGTTCAAAAAAGAACTTTGATAACACCTATAAATTCAACAACAACCTCAACATTGAAAAACACCAATAAATTCAACAACAACCTGAACTTTGAAAAACTCCAACAAATTCAACAACAACCTCAACATTGAAAAACACCAAAAAATTCAACAACAACCACAACATTGAAAAATACAAAAAAGTTCAATACATAACATTGATAATGCCAATAAATTCAACAACAAACTCAATATTGAATATCACAAACAACTTCAACAATTTCAACATTGAAAAACACAAACAAATTGAACAACAACCTAGCATTGAAAAACACTAACAAATTCAACAACAAAATCAACTTTTAAAAACACCAACAAATTCAACAACATCAACATTGCAAAAAACCAACAAATTAAACAACAACCTCAACATTGAATAACAACAAAAAATTCAACAACAAACACAACATTGAAAAACACCAACATATTCAACAACAAGCTCAACTTTCAAAAATACAAAAAAGTTCAAAAAAGAACATTGATAACACTAACAAATTCAACAACAACCTCAATATTGAAAATCACCAACAAATTCAACAACCTCAGCATTGAAAAATACAAAAAAGTTCAAAAAATAACATTGATAACACCAACAACTTCAACAACCTCAACAATTAAAAACACCAAAAAATTCAACAACAACCGCAACATTGAAAAACACCAACAAATTCAACAACAACCTCAACATTGAAATACACCAACAAATTCAACTCCATCTTCAACTTTGAATAATACAAAAAAGTTCTAAAAAATAACATTGATAACAGCAACAAATTCAACAACAACCTGAAGATTGAAAAACACCAACAAATTCAGCAACAACCTCAACATTGAAAATTTCCAACAAATTCAACAACCTCAACATTGAAAAATACAAAAAAGTCCAAAAAATAACATTGATAACACGAACAAATTCAACATCAACCTCAACATTGAAAAATGCAAAGAAGTTCAAAAAATTACATGGATAACACCAACAAATTCAAAAACAACCTCAATATTGAAAATCACCAACTAATACAACAACAACCACGACATTGAATTACGCCAACAAATTCAACAACAAACTCAACTTTTAAAAATGCAAACAACTTCAACAAAAAAACATGGATAACACCATCAAATTCAACAAAAAACACAATATTGGAAATCACCAACAAATTGAACAACATCAACATTGCAAAAACCAACAAATTAAACAACAACCTCAATATTGAAAATCACCAACAAATTCAATAACCTCAGCACTGAAAATCACCAACAAATTCAACAATAACCTTAACTTTTAAAAATGCAAACAAGTTCAACAAAAGACATTGATAAAACCAACAAATTCAACAACAACCTCAACAATGTAAAACTTCAACAAATTCAACAACCACCTCAACATTGAAAAACACCAACAAATTCAACAATCAACTCAATATTGAAAAATACAAAAAAGTTCAAAAAATAACATTGATAACGCCAACAAATTCAAAAACAACTTCAACATTGAAAAACACCAACAAATTTATCAACAACCTCAACAATTAAAGACAACAACAATTTCAACAAAAACATCAATATTGAAAGTCTCCAACAAATTCAACAACAACCTCAATATTGAATGACACCAACAACTTCAACAACAACCTGAACATTGAAAAACGCCAACAAATTCAACAACCTCAATATTGAAAATCTCCAACAAGTTCAACAACCTCAGCACTGAATATCACAAACAAATTCAACAACAACCTCAACTTTTAAAAATACAAACAACTTCAAAAAAAAACATTGATAACACCAACAAATTCAACAAAAAACTCAATATTGGAAATCACCAACAAATTCAACAACATCAACATTGCAAAAAACCAACAAATTAAACAACAACCTCAACATTGAAAAACACCAATAAATTTATCAACAACCTCATCAATTAAAAACAACATAAAATTCCACAAAAACTTCAATATTGAAAATCACCAACAAATTCAACAACAACCTCAACTTTTAAAAGAAGAGAAAAAGTTCAAAAAAAAATTCATAACACCAACAAATTCAACGACCTCAATATTGAAAGACACCAAAAAATTCAACAGCAACCTCAATATTGAAAGTCACCAAAAAATTCAACAACAACCTCAATAGTGAATGACACCAACAAATTCAACAACAATCTCAACCTTTAAAAGTACAAAAAAGTTCAAAAAAGAACTTTGATAACACCAAAAAATTCAACAACAACCTCAATATTGAAAATCACCAACAAATTCAACAAACACAACATTGAAAAACATCAACAAATTCAAGAAGAACGTTAACTTTTAAAAATACAAACAAGTTCAACAAAAGACATTGAAAACACCAAGAAATTCAACAAACAACCTCAACAGTGCAAAACACCAACAAATTCAACAACAACCTCAACATTGAAAAACACCAACAAATTCAACAATAACATCAACATTGAAAAAACACCAACAACTTCAACAACCTCAACAATTAAAAACACCAAAAAATTCAACAACAACCGCAACATTGAAAACAACAAAAAAGTTCAAAAAATAAAATTGATAACGCCAACAAATTCAACAACAAACTCAATGTTGAAAATAACCAACAAATTCAACAATATCAACATTGAAAAACACCAACAAATTCAACAACCTGAACATTGAAAAACACCAACAAATTCAACCAGAACCTCAAAATTGAAAAACACCCACAAATTCAGCAACAACCTCAACATTGAAAAATACCAACAAATTCAACAACCTCAACATTGAAAAATACAAGAAAGTCCAAAAAATAACATTGATAACACCATTGATTCAACAACAACCTCAATATTGAAAATCACGAACAAATTCAACAACAACCTCAACAATGAAAAACTCCAACAAATTCAACAACAACCTCAACATTGAAAAACACCAACAAAATCAAAAACAAACTCAACATTGAAAAAACACCAACAACTTCAACAAACTCAACAATGCAAAACAACCGAAAATTCAACAGCAACGGCAATATTGAAAAATATAAAAAAGTTCAAAAAATAACATTCATAATGCCAACAAAATCAACAACAAACTCACTATTGAAAATCACAAACAAATTGAACAATATCAACATTGAAAATCGCCAACAAATTCAAAAACAACCTCAACATTTAAAAGAAGAGAAAAAGTAACAAAAAAACATTGATAACACCAACCAATTCAACAGCCTCAATATTGAAAGTCACCACCAAATTCAACAACAACCTCAATATTGAAAGACACCAACAAATTCAACTACAACCTCAATATTGAAAGACAACAACAAATTCAACAACAACCTCAACATTGAAAAACGCCAGCAACTTCAACAGCCTCAACAACGAAAAACACCAAAAAATTCAACAACAGCCTTAACATTGAAAAATACAGAAAATTCAAAAGTTATCATTGATAATAACCAACAAATTCAACAACAAACTCAATATTTATAATCACCAACAAATTCATCAAAATCAACATTGAAAAACACCAACAAATACAACAACAACTCCAATATTGAAAAACACCACTAAATTCAACAACAACCTCAACATTGAAAATCACGAACAAATTCAACAACAACCTCAGCATTGAAAAAAACCAACAAATTCAACAACAACCTCAAATTTCAAAAATATAATAAATGTTCAAAAAATAACATTAATAACAGCAACAAATTCAGCAATAACCTCAACATTGAAAAACAGCAACATATTCAACTATAACCTCAACAATGAAAAACACCAACAAATTCAACAACAACCTCAACATTCAAAAATACCAACAAATTTAACAATAACCTCAACAATTAAAAACAACAAAAAATTCAACAGAAACCGCAGTATTGAAAATCATGAGCAAATTCAACAACAACCTCCACTTTTAAAAGAAGAGAAAAAGTTCAAAAAAAACATTGATAACACCAACAAATTCATCGACCTCAATATTGAAAGACAACAACAACTTCAACAACAACCTCAATATTAAAAGTCACCACCAAAATCAACAACAACCTCAATGTTGAAAGACACCAACAAATTCAAAAACAACCTCAACATTGAAAAACGCCAACAAATTCAACAACAACCTCAACTTTTAAATGTACAAAAAAGTTCAAAAAAGATCATTGATAAAACCAAAAAATTCAACAACAACCTCAATATTGAAAATCACCAACAAATTCAACAACCTCAACATTGAAAAAACCAATAAATTCAACAACAACCTGAACTTTGAAAAACTCCTACAAATTCAACAACAACCTCAACATTGAAAAACACCAAAAAATTCAACAACAACCGCAACATTGAAAAATACAAAAAAGTTCAATACATTACATTGATAATGCCAATAAATTCAACAACAAACTCAATATTGAATATCACAAACAACTTCAACATTATCAACATTGAAAAACACTAACAAATTCAACAACAATCTCAGCATTGAAAAACGCTAGCAAATTCAACAACAACCTAAACATTGAAAAACACCAACAAATTCAACATCAACCTCGACATTGAAAAATGCAAAGAAGTTTTAAAAATAACATAGATAACATCAACAAATTCAACAACAACCTCAATATTGAAAACCATCAACAAATGCAACAACAACCTCAACATAGAAAAACGCCAATAAATTCAACAGCAAACTCAACTTTTAAAAATACAAACAACTTCAACAAAAAAAAAATGATAACACCAACAAATGTCACAAAAGCTCAATATTGGAAATCACCAACAAATTCAACAACATTAACATTGCAAAAAACAAACAAATTAAACAACAACCTCAACATTGAAAAACGCCAACAAATTCAACAACAACCTCAACCTTGAAAAGTACAAAAAAGTTCAAAAAAGAACTTTCATAACACCAAAAAGTTCAAGAACAACCTCAATATTGAAAATCACCAACAAATTCAATAACCTCAGCATTAAAAAACACCAACAAATTCAACAATGACCTTAACTTTTAAAAATACAAGCCAGTTCAACAAAAGACATTGATAACACCAACAAATTCAACAACAACCTCAACATTGAAAAACACCAACAAATTCAAAAACAAACTCAACAATGCAAAACACCAAAAAATTCAACAACAATGGCAATATTGAAAAATATAAAAAAGTTCAAAAAATAACATTGATAATGCTAACAAAATCAACAACAAACTCACTATTGAAAATCTTCAACAAATTGAACAATATCAACATTGAAAATCGCCAACAAATTAAACAACAACCTCAACATTTAAAAGAAGAGAAAAAGTTCAAAAAAAACATTGATAACACCAACCAATTCAACGACCTCAATATTGAAAGACACCAACAAATTCAACAACAACCTCAATATTTAAAGTCACCACCAAATTCAACAACAACCTCAATATTGAAAGACACAGACAAATTCAACTACAACCTCAATATTGAAAGACAACAACAAATTCAACAACAACCTCAACATTGAAAAACACCAGCAACTTCAACAACCTCAACAACGAAAAACACCAAAAAATTCAACAACAGCCATAACAATGAAAAATACAGAAAATTCAAAAGTTATCATTGATAATAACCAACAAATTCAACAACAAACTCAATATTTATAATGACCAACAAATTCATCAAAATCAACATTGAAAAACACCAACAAATTCAACAACAACCTCAACATTGAAAATCACAAACAAATTCAACAACAACCTCAGAATTGAAAAAAACCAACAAATTCAACAACAACCTCAACTTTCAAAAATATAATAAATGTTCAAAAAATAACATTGATAACAGCAACAAATTCAGCAATAACCTCAACATTGAAAAACAGCAACACATTCTACTACAACCTCAACAATGAAAAACACCAACAAATTCAACAACAACCTCAACATTCAAAAATACCAACAAATTTAACAACAACCTCAACAATTAAAAACAACAAGAAATTCAACAGAAACCTCAATACTGAAAATCATCAACAAATTCAACAACAACCTCCACTTTTAAAAGAAGAGAAAAAGTTCAAAAAAAACATTGATAACACCAACAAATTCATCGACCTCAATATTGAAAGACACCAACAAATTCAACAACAACCTCAATATTAAAAGTCACCACCAAAATCAACAACAACCTCAAAGTTGAAAGACATCAACAAATTCAAAAACAACCTCAACATTGAAAAACGCCAACAAATTCAACAACAACCTCAACCTTTAAATGTACAAAAAAGTTCAAAAAAGATCATTGATAAAACCAAAAAATTCAACAACAACCTCAATATTGAAAAACACCAACAAATTCAACAACAACCAGAACTTTGAAAAACTCCAACAAATTCAACAACAACCTCAACATTGAAAAACACCAAAAAATTCAACAACAACCGCAACATTGAAAAATACAAAAAAGTTCAATACATAACATTGATAATGCCAATAAATTCAACAACAAACTCAATATTGAATATCACAAACAACTTCAACAATATCAACATTGAAAAACACTAATAAATTCAACAACAACCTCAGCATTGAAAAACACCAACAAATTCAACAACAACCTAAATATTGAAAAACACCAACAAATTCCACATCAACCTCAACATTGAAAAATGCAAAGAAGTTCAAAAAATAACATTGATAACACCAACAAATTCAACAACAAGCTCAATATTGAAAATCACCAACAAATTCAACAACAACCTCAACATTGAAAAACGTCAACAAATTCAACAACAAACTCAACTTTTAAAAATACAAACAACTTCAACAACAAAACATTGTTAACACCAACAAATTCAACAAAAATCTCAATATTGGAAGTCACCAACAAATTCAACAACATCAACATTGCAAAAAACCAACAAATTAAACAACAACCTCAACATTGAATAACAACAACAAATTCAACAACAACCTCAACATTGAAAAATGCCAACAAATTCAACAACAACCTCAACCTTGAAAAGTACAAAAAAGTTCAAAAAACAACTTTCATAACACCAAAAAATTCAAGAACAACCTCAATATTGAAAATCACCATCAAATTCAATAACATCAGCATTAAAAAACACCAACAAATTCAACAATAACCTTAACTTTTAACAATACAAGCCAGTTCAACAAAAGACATTGATAACACCAACAAATTCAACAACAACCTCTACAATGAAAAGCACCAAAAAATTAAAACAACAACCTAAACTTTGAAAAACACCATCAAATTCAACTACATCATCAACAATGAAAAAGACAAACAAATTCATCAACAACCTCAACATTCAAAAATACCAACCAATTCAACAAAAACCTCAACAATGAAAAACACAAACAAATTCAACAACAACCTCAATGTTGAAAGACATCAACAAATTCAAGAACAACCTCAACGTTCAAAATTACCAACAAATACAACAACATCCTCAACATTGTAAAACGCCAACAAATTCAACAACAACCTCAATATTGAAAATCACCAACAAAATCAACAAAATCAACATTGAAAAACACCAACAAATTCAACAACAACCTCAACTTTTAAAGAATAGAAAAAGTTCAAAAAAAATATTGATAACACAAACAAATTCAACAACAACCTCAACATTGTAAAACGCCAAGAAATTCAACAACAACCTCAACATTGAAAAACACCAACAAATTCAACAACAACCTCAACATTGAAAAACACCAAAATAATTCAAGAACAACCTCAATATTGATAGTCACCAACAAATTCAACAACAACATGAACATTGAAAAACACCAGCAAATTCAACAACAACCTCAATATTGAAAGACACCAACAAATTCAACAACAACCTCAACATTGAAAATCACCCAACAAATTCAACAACTTCTTCAAAATTGAAAAAACCATCAAATTCAACTACAACCTCAACAATGAAAAACACCAAAAAATTCAACAACAACCGCAACATTGAAAAACACCAACAAATTCAACAACAACCTCAACAATGAAAAACACCAACAAATTCAACAACAACCTAAACATTGAAAATCACCCAACAAATTCAACAAATTCTTCAAAATTGAAAAAACCATCAAATTCAACTACAACCTCAGCAATGAAAAACACCAAAAAATTCAACAACAACCGCAACATTGAAAAACACCAACAAATTCAACAACAACCTCAACAATGAAAAACACCAACAACTTCAACAACAACCTCAGCTTTTAAAAGAAGAGAAAAACTTCAAAAAAAACATTGATAACACCAACAAATTCAACAACAACCTCAACAATGAAAAACACCAACAAATTCAACAACAAGCTCAATATTGAAAGACTTCAACAAATTCAACAACAACCTCAACATTCAAAATCACCAACAAATTCAACAACATACATAATGAAAATTACCAAGCAATTCAACAATAACGTCAACATTGTAAAACGCCAACAAATTCAACAACAACTTCAACATTGAAAAACACCAACAAATTCAACAACAACCTCAACATTTAAAAGAAGAGAAAAAGTTCAAAAAAGATTTTGATAACACCAACAAATTCAACATCATCCCCAGTATTGAAAGTCAACAACAAATTCAACAACAACATCAACATTGAAAAACGCCAATAAATTCAACAAGAACCTCAATATTGAAAATCACCAACAAATTCAACAACAACTTCAACATTTAAAAAAAACCAACAAATTCAACAAGAACCTCAATATTGAAAATCACCAACAAATTCAACAACAACTTCAACATTTAAAAAAAACCAACAAATTCAACTACATTCTCAACAATTAAAAACACCGAAAAATTCAACAACAACCGCAACAGTGAAAAACACCAACAAATTCATCAACAAACTCAACAATGAAAAACACCAACAAATTCAACAACAACCTCAACATTGAAAAACACCAACAACTTCAGCAACCTCAACAATGAAAAACACCAGAAAAATAACAACCGCAACATTGAAAAATACAAAAAAGATCAATAAATAACATTGATAACACCAACAAATACAACAACAACATCAACATTGAAAAATACAAAAAAAGTTCAAAAAATAACATTGATAACACCAACATATTCAACATGAAACACAACATTGAAAATTAACAACAAATTCAACAACAACCTCAATATTGAAAATCACACAACAAATTCAATAACTTCAATATTGAAAATCACCAACAAATTCAACAACAACCTCAACATTGAAAGACACCAACAAATTCAACAACAACCTGAACATTGAAAATCACCCAACAAATTCAACAACTTCTTCAAAATTGAAAAAACCATCAAATTCAACTACAACCTCAACAATGAAAAACACGAACAAATTCTACAACAACCTCAACATTGAAAATCATCAATAAATTTAACAACAACCTCAACATTGAAAAACACCGACAAATTCAACAAAAATCTCAATATTAAAAAAAACCCAACAAATTCAACAAAAAGCTCAACTTTCAAAAATACAATAAATGTTCAAAAAATAACATTGATAACAGCAACAAATTCAACAACAACCTCAACATTGAAAAACACCATCAAATTCAACTACATCTTCAACAATGAAAAAGACAAACAAATTCAACAACAACCTCAACATTGAAAAACACCATCAAATTCAACTACATCTTCAACAATGAAAAAGACAAACAAATTCAACAACAACCTCAACATTCAAAAATAACAACCAATTCAACAACAACCTCAACAATGAAAAACAAAAACAAATTCAACAACAACCTCATCATTGAAAAAGGCCAAAATAATTCAACAACAACCTCAATATTGATAGTCACCAACAAATTCAACAACAACATGAACATTGAAAAACACCAGCAAATTCAGCAACAACCTCAATATTGAAAGACACCAACAAATTCAACAACAACCTCAACATTGAAAATCACCCAACAAATTTAACAAATTCTTCAAAATTGAAAAAACCATCAAATTCAACTACAACCTCAAAAATGAAAAACACCAAAAAATTCAACAACAACCGCAACATTGAAAAACACCAACAAATTCAACAACAACCTCATCAATGAAAAACACCAACAAATTCAACAACAACCTGAACATTGAAAAACACCAACAACTTCAACAACAACCTCAGCTTTTAAATGAAGAAAAAAAGTTCAAAAAAAACATTGATAACACCAACAAATTCAACAACAACCTCAACAATGAAAAACACCAACAAATTCAACAACAAGCTCAATATTGAAAGACTTCAACAAATTCAACAACAACCTCAACATTCAAAATCACCAACAAATTCAACAACATCCATAGTCAAAATTACCAAACAATTCAACAATAACGTCAACATTGAAAAACGCCAACAAATTCAACAACAACCTCAACATTGAAAAACACCAACAAATTCAACAACAACTTCAGCTTTTAAAAGAAGAGCAAAACTTCAAAAAAAACATTGATAACACCAACAAATTCAACAACAACCTCAACAATGAAAAACACCAACAAATTCAACAACAAGCTCAATATTGAAAGAATTCAACAAATTCAACAACAACCTCAACATTCAAAATCACCAACAAATTCAACAACATCCATAGTGAAAATTACCAAGCAATTCAACAATAACGTCAACATTGTAAAAAGCCAACAAATTCAACAACAACCTCAACATTGAAAAACACCAACAAATTCAACAACAACCTCAACATTTAAAAGAAGAGAAAAAGTTCAAAAAAAACTTTGATAACACCAACAAATTCAACATCATCCCCAGTATTGAAAGTCACCAACAAATTCAACAACAACATCAACATTGAAAAACACCAGCAAATTCAACAACAAGCTCAATATTGAAAATCACACAACAAATTCAATAACTTCAATATTGAAAATCACCAACAAATTCAACAACAACCTCAACATTGAAAAACGCCAATAAATTCAACAACAAGCTCAATATTGAAAATCACCATCAAATTCAACAACAACTTCAACATTTAAAAAAAAACAACAAATTCAACTACATTCTCAACAATGAAAAACACCAACAAATTCAACAACAACCTCAACATTGAAAAACACCAACAACTTCAGCAACCTCAACAATGAAAAACACCAGAAAAATAACAACCGCAACATTGAAAAATACAAAAAAGATCAATAACATTGATAACACCAACAAATTCAACAACAACCTCAACGTTGAAAAATACAAAAAAGTTCAAAAAATAACATTGATAACACCAACATATTCAGCATGAAACTCAACATTGAAATTTAACAACAAATTCAACAACAACCTCAAAATTGAAAATCACCAACAAATTCACCAAATTACACATTGAAAAACACGAACAAATTCTACAACAACCTCAACATTGAAAATCATCTATAAATTCAACAACAACCTCAACATTGAAAAACACCGACAAATTCAAGAAATATCTCAATATTAAAAAAAACCAACAAATTCAACAAAAAGCTCAACTTTCAAAAATACAATAAATGTTCAAAAAATAACATTGATAACAGCAACAAATTCAACAACAACATCAACATTGAATAACATCATCAAATTCAACTACAACCTCAACAATGAAAAAGACAAACAAATTCAACAACAACCTCAACATACAAAAATACCAACCAATTCAACAACAACCTCAACAATGAAAAACACAAACAAATTCAACAACAACCTCAATGTTGAAAGACATCAACAAATTCAAGAACAACCTCAACGTTCAAAATTACCAACAAATACAACAACATCCTCAACATTGTAAAACGCCAACAAATTCAACAACAACCTCAATATTGAAAATCACCAACAAATTCAACAACAACCTCAATTTTTAAAGAATAGAAAAAGTTCAAAAAAAACATGAATAACACCAACAAATTCAACAACAACCTCAACATTGTAAAACGCCAAGAAATTCAACAACAACCTCAACATTGAAAAACACCAACAAATTCAACAACAACCTCAACATTGAAAAACGCCAAAATAATTCAACAACAACCTCAATATTGAAAGTCACCAACAAATTCAACAACAACATGAACATTGAAAAACACCAGCAAATTCAACAACAACCGCAAAATTGAAAAACACACGACAAATTCAACAACAACCTGAACATTGAAAAACACCAACAACTTCAACAACCTCAACAAAGAAAAACACATGAAAAAAAAACAACCGCAGCATTGAAAAAATACAAAAAAGTTCAAAAAATAACATTGACAACACCAACAAATTCAACACAACCTCAACATTGAAAAATACAAAAAATTTCAAATAATAACATTGATAACACAAACAAATTCAACAACAAGCTCAATATTGAAAATCAACAATAAATTCACAACCTCAACATTGAAAAACACGAACAAATTGAACAACAACCTCAACATTGAAAAAAACCTACAATTTCAACAAAAAGCTCAACTTTCAAAAATACAATACATGTTCAAAAAATTACATTGATAACAGCAACAAATTCAGCAACAACATCAACATTCAAAAATACCAACCAATTTAACAACAACCTCAACAATGAAAAACACCAACAAGTTCAACAACAACCTCAATATTGAAAGACATCAACAAATTCAAGAACAACCTCAACATTCAAAATTACCAACAAATTCAACAACATCCTTAATATTGAAAATCACCAACAAATTCAACAAAATCAACATTGAAAAACACCAACAATTTCAACAACAACCTCAACAATGAAAAACACCAACAAATTCAACAACAACCTCAATATTGAAAGACATCAACAAATTCAAGAACAACCACAACATTCAAAATTACCAACAAATTCAACAACATCCTCAGTATTTAAAATCACCAACAAATTCAACAAAATCAACACTGAAAAACAGCATCAAATTCAACTACAACCTCAACAATGAAAAAGACAAACAAATTCAACAACAACCTCAACATTCAAAAATACCAACCAATTCAACAACAAGCTCAACAATGAAAAACACAAACAAATTCAACAACAACCTCAACAATGAAAAACACCAACAAATTCAAGAACAACCTCAACGTTCAAAATTACCAACAAATACAACAACATCCTCAACATTGTAAAACGCCAACAAATTCAACAACAACCTCAATATTGAAAATCACCAACAAAATCAACAAAATCAACATTGAAAAACACCAACAAATTCAACAACAACCTCAACTTTTACAAGTATAGAAAAAGTTCAAAAAAAACATCGACAACACAAACAAATTCAACAACAAACTCAACATTCTAAAATGCCAACAAATTCAACAACATCCTCAAGATTGAAAAACACCAACAACTTCAACAACAACCTCAACATTGAAAAACGCCAAAATAATTCAACAACAACCTCAATATTGAAAGTCACCAACAAATTCAACAACAACATGAACATTGAAAAACACCAGCAAATTCAACAACAACCTCAACATTGAATATCACCCAACAAATTCAACAACTTCTTCAACATTGAAAAAACCATCAAATTCAACTAAAACCTCAACAATGAAAAACACCAAAAAATTCAACAACAACCGCAACATTGAAAAACACCAACAAATTCAACAACAACCTGAACATTGTAAAACACCAACAACTTCAACAACCTCAACAATGAAAAACACCAGAATAATCAACAACCGCAATATTGAAAAATACAAAAAAGTTCAAAAAATAACATTGATAACACCAACCAAATTCAACAACAACATCAACGTTTTTAAAATATAAAAAAAGTTCAAAAAATAACATTGATAACAACAACAAATTCAACAGCAAACTCAAAATTGAAAATTAACAACAAATTCAACAACAACCTCAACATTGAAAAGCACCATCACCTTCAACAACAAGCTCAACATTGAAAAACACCAACAACTTCACCAACCTCAACAATGAAAAACACCAGAAAAATCAACAACCGCAACATTGAAAAGTACAAAAAACTTCAAAAAATAATATTAATAACACCAACAAATTCAACAACAACCTCAATGTTGAAAAATACAAAAAAGTTCAAAAAATAACATTGATAACACCAACAAATTCAACAGCAAGCTTAATATTGAAAATTACCAAAAAATTCAACAACAAGCTCAACGTTGAAAAACACCAACAAATTCAACAACAACCTCAACTTTTAAAAGAAGTGAAAAAGTTCAAAAAAAACATTGATAACACCAACAAATTCAACAAAAAAATCATCAATGAAAATCACCAACAAATTCAACAACAACCTCAACATTGAAAAACAACAAAAAATTCAACAACAACCGCAAATCGAAAAAAAATCAACAAATTCAACAACAATCTCATATTTCAAAAATAAAAATACCTCAAAAAATATCATTACTAAAACCAACATATTCAACAACTACCTCAATATTGAAAATCACCAACAAATTCAACAAAATCAACATTTAAAAACACCAACAAATTCAACAACGACTTCAACATTGAAAAACACCAACAAATTTAACATCAATCTCCTCATTGAAAAAAATCCACAAATTCAACGACAAGCTCAATTTTCAAAAGTACAATAAGTGTTCCAAAAATAACATTGATAACAGCAACAAATTCAACAACAACCTCAACATTGAAAAACACCATCAAATTCAACTACATCTTCAACAATGAAAAAGACAAACAAATTCAACAACAACCTCAACATTGAAAAACACCATCAAATTCAACTACATCTTCAACAATGAAAAAGACAAACAAATTCAACAACAACCTCAACATTCAAAAATAACAACCAATTCAACAACAACCTCAACAATGAAAAACAAAAACAAATTCAACAACAACCTCATCATTGAAAAACGCCAAAATAATTCAACAACAACCTCAATATTGATAGTCACCAACAAATTCAACAACAACATGAACATTGAAAAACACCAGCAAATTCAGCAACAACCTCAATATTGAAAGACACCAACAAATTCAACAACAACCTCAACATTGAAAATCACCCAACAAATTCAACAAATTCTTCAAAATTGAAAAAACCATCAAATTCAACTACAACCTCAAAAATGAAAAACACCAAAAAATTCAACAACAACCGCAACATTGAAAAACACCAACAAATTCAACAACAACCTCATCAATGAAAAACACCAACAAATTCAACAACAACCTGAACATTGAAAAACACCAACAACTTCAACAACAACCTCAGCTTTTAAATGAAGAAAAAAAGTTCAAAAAAAACATTGATAACACCAACAAATTCAACAACAACCTCAACAATGAAAAACACCAACAAATTCAACAACAAGCTCAATATTGAAAGACTTCAACAAATTCAACAACAACCTCAACATTCAAAATCACCAACAAATTCAACAACATCCATAGTCAAAATTACCAAACAATTCAACAATAACGTCAACATTGAAAAACGCCAACAAATTCAACAACAACCTCAACATTGAAAAACACCAACAAATTCAACAACAACTTCAGCTTTTAAAAGAAGAGCAAAACTTCAAAAAAAACATTGATAACACCAACAAATTCAACAACAACCTCAACAATGAAAAACACCAACAAATTCAACAACAAGCTCAATATTGAAAGAATTCAACAAATTCAACAACAACCTCAACATTCAAAATCACCAACAAATTCAACAACATCCATAGTGAAAATTACCAAGCAATTCAACAATAACGTCAACATTGTAAAAAGCCAACAAATTCAACAACAACCTCAACATTGAAAAACACCAACAAATTCAACAACAACCTCAACATTTAAAAGAAGAGAAAAAGTTCAAAAAAAACTTTGATAACACCAACAAATTCAACATCATCCCCAGTATTGAAAGTCACCAACAAATTCAACAACAACATCAACATTGAAAAACACCAGCAAATTCAACAACAAGCTCAATATTGAAAATCACACAACAAATTCAATAACTTCAATATTGAAAATCACCAACAAATTCAACAACAACCTCAACATTGAAAAACGCCAATAAATTCAACAACAAGCTCAATATTGAAAATCACCATCAAATTCAACAACAACTTCAACATTTAAAAAAAAACAACAAATTCAACTACATTCTCAACAATGAAAAACACCAACAAATTCAACAACAACCTCAACATTGAAAAACACCAACAACTTCAGCAACCTCAACAATGAAAAACACCAGAAAAATAACAACCGCAACATTGAAAAATACAAAAAAGATCAATAACATTGATAACACCAACAAATTCAACAACAACCTCAACGTTGAAAAATACAAAAAAGTTCAAAAAATAACATTGATAACACCAACATATTCAGCATGAAACTCAACATTGAAATTTAACAACAAATTCAACAACAACCTCAAAATTGAAAATCACCAACAAATTCACCAAATTACACATTGAAAAACACGAACAAATTCTACAACAACCTCAACATTGAAAATCATCTATAAATTCAACAACAACCTCAACATTGAAAAACACCGACAAATTCAAGAAATATCTCAATATTAAAAAAAACCAACAAATTCAACAAAAAGCTCAACTTTCAAAAATACAATAAATGTTCAAAAAATAACATTGATAACAGCAACAATTTCAACAACAACATCAACATTGAATAACATCATCAAATTCAACTACAACCTCAACAAAGAAAAAGACAAACAAATTCACCAACAACCTCAACATACAAAAATACCAACCAATTCAACAACAACCTCAACAATGAAAAACACAAACAAATTCAACAACAACCTCAATGTTGAAAGACATCAACAAATTCAAGAACAACCTCAACGTTCGAAATTACCAACAAATACAACAACATCCTCAACATTGTAAAACGCCAACAAATTCAACAACAACCTCAATATTGAAAATCACCAACAAATTCAACAACAACCTCAATTTTTAAAGAATAGAAAAAGTTCAAAAAAAACATGAATAACACCAACAAATTCAACAACAACCTCAACAATGAAAAACACCAACAAATTCAACAACAAGCTCAATATTGAAAGACTTCAACAAATTCAACAACAACCTCAACATTCAAAATCACCAACAAATTCAACAACATACATAATGAAAATTACCAAGCAATTCAACAATAACGTCAACATTGTAAAACGCCAACAAATTCAACAACAACTTCAACATTGAAAAACACCAACAAATTCAACAACAACCTCAACATTTAAAAGAAGAGAAAAAGTTCAAAAAAGATTTTGATAACACCAACAAATTCAACATCATCCCCAGTATTGAAAGTCAACAACAAATTCAACAACAACATCAACATTGAAAAACGCCAATAAATTCAACAAGAACCTCAATATTGAAAATCACCAACAAATTCAACAACAACTTCAACATTTAAAAAAAACCAACAAATTCAACAAGAACCTCAATATTGAAAATCACCAACAAATTCAACAACAACTTCAACATTTAAAAAAAACCAACAAATTCAACTACATTCTCAACAATTAAAAACACCGAAAAATTCAACAACAACCGCAACAGTGAAAAACACCAACAAATTCATCAACAAACTCAACAATGAAAAACACCAACAAATTCAACAACAACCTCAACATTGAAAAACACCAACAACTTCAGCAACCTCAACAATGAAAAACACCAGAAAAATAACAACCGCAACATTGAAAAATACAAAAAAGATCAATAAATAACATTTATAACACCAACAAATACAACAACAACATCAACATTGAAAAATACAAAAAAAGTTCAAAAAATAACATTGATAACACCAACATATTCAACATGAAACACAACATTGAAAATTAACAACAAATTCAACAACAACCTCAATATTGAAAATCACACAACAAATTCAATAACTTCAATATTGAAAATCACCAACAAATTCAACAACAACCTCAACATTGAAAGACACCAACAAATTCAACAACAACCTGAACATTGAAAATCACCCAACAAATTCAACAACTTCTTCAAAATTGAAAAAAACATCAAATTCAACTACAACCTCAACAATGAAAAACACGAACAAATTCTACAACAACCTCAACATTGAAAATCATCAATAAATTTAACAACAACCTCAACATTGAAAAACACCGACAAATTCAACAAAAATCTCAATATTAAAAAAAACCCAACAAATTCAACAAAAAGCTCAACTTTCAAAAATACAATAAATGTTCAAAAAATAACATTGATAACAGCAACAAATTCAACAACAACCTCAACATTGAAAAACACCATCAAATTCAACTACATCTTCAACAATGAAAAAGACAAACAAATTCAACAACAACCTCAACATTGAAAAACACCATCAAATTCAACTACATCTTCAACAATGAAAAAGACAAACAAATTCAACAACAACCTCAACATTCAAAAATAACAACCAATTCAACAACAACCTCAACAATGAAAAACAAAAACAAATTCAACAACAACCTCATCATTGAAAAACGCCAAAATAATTCAACAACAACCTCAATATTGATAGTCACCAACAAATTCAACAACAACATGAACATTGAAAAACACCAGCAAATTCAGCAACAACCTCAATATTGAAAGACACCAACAAATTCAACAACAACCTCAACATTGAAAATCACCCAACAAATTCAACAAATTCTTCAAAATTGAAAAAACCATCAAATTCAACTACAACCTCAAAAATGAAAAACACCAAAAAATTCAACAACAACCGCAACATTGAAAAACACCAACAAATTCAACAACAACCTCATCAATGAAAAACACCAACAAATTCAACAACAACCTGAACATTGAAAAACACCAACAACTTCAACAACAACCTCAGCTTTTAAATGAAGAAAAAAAGTTCAAAAAAAACATTGATAACACCAACAAATTCAACAACAACCTCAACAATGAAAAACACCAACAAATTCAACAACAAGCTCAATATTGAAAGACTTCAACAAATTCAACAACAACCTCAACATTCAAAATCACCAACAAATTCAACAACATCCATAGTCAAAATTACCAAACAATTCAACAATAACGTCAACATTGAAAAACGCCAACAAATTCAACAACAACCTCAACATTGAAAAACACCAACAAATTCAACAACAACTTCAGCTTTTAAAAGAAGAGCAAAACTTCAAAAAAAACATTGATAACACCAACAAATTCAACAACAACCTCAACAATGAAAAACACCAACAAATTCAACAACAAGCTCAATATTGAAAGAATTCAACAAATTCAACAACAACCTCAACATTCAAAATCACCAACAAATTCAACAACATCCATAGTGAAAATTACCAAGCAATTCAACAATAACGTCAACATTGTAAAAAGCCAACAAATTCAACAACAACCTCAACATTGAAAAACACCAACAAATTCAACAACAACCTCAACATTTAAAAGAAGAGAAAAAGTTCAAAAAAAACTTTGATAACACCAACAAATTCAACATCATCCCCAGTATTGAAAGTCACCAACAAATTCAACAACAACATCAACATTGAAAAACACCAGCAAATTCAACAACAAGCTCAATATTGAAAATCACACAACAAATTCAATAACTTCAATATTGAAAATCACCAACAAATTCAACAACAACCTCAACATTGAAAAACGCCAATAAATTCAACAACAAGCTCAATATTGAAAATCACCATCAAATTCAACAACAACTTCAACATTTAAAAAAAAACAACAAATTCAACTACATTCTCAACAATGAAAAACACCAACAAATTCAACAACAACCTCAACATTGAAAAACACCAACAACTTCAGCAACCTCAACAATGAAAAACACCAGAAAAATAACAACCGCAACATTGAAAAATACAAAAAAGATCAATAACATTGATAACACCAACAAATTCAACAACAACCTCAACGTTGAAAAATACAAAAAAGTTCAAAAAATAACATTGATAACACCAACATATTCAGCATGAAACTCAACATTGAAATTTAACAACAAATTCAACAACAACCTCAAAATTGAAAATCACCAACAAATTCACCAAATTACACATTGAAAAACACGAACAAATTCTACAACAACCTCAACATTGAAAATCATCTATAAATTCAACAACAACCTCAACATTGAAAAACACCGACAAATTCAAGAAATATCTCAATATTAAAAAAAACCAACAAATTCAACAAAAAGCTCAACTTTCAAAAATACAATAAATGTTCAAAAAATAACATTGATAACAGCAACAAATTCAACAACAACATCAACATTGAATAACATCATCAAATTCAACTACAACCTCAACAATGAAAAAGACAAACAAATTCAACAACAACCTCAACATACAAAAATACCAACCAATTCAACAACAACCTCAACAATGAAAAACACAAACAAATTCAACAACAACCTCAATGTTGAAAGACATCAACAAATTCAAGAACAACCTCAACGTTCAAAATTACCAACAAATACAACAACATCCTCAACATTGTAAAACGCCAACAAATTCAACAACAACCTCAATATTGAAAATCACCAACAAATTCAACAACAACCTCAATTTTTAAAGAATAGAAAAAGTTCAAAAAAAACATGAATAACACCAACAAATTCAACAACAACCTCAACATTGTAAAACGCCAAGAAATTCAACAACAACCTCAACATTGAAAAACACCAACAAATTCAACAACAACCTCAACATTGAAAAACGCCAAAATAATTCAACAACAACCTCAATATTGAAAGTCACCAACAAATTCAACAACAACATGAACATTGAAAAACACCAGCAAATTCAACAACAACCGCAAAATTGAAAAACACACGACAAATTCAACAACAACCTGAACATTGAAAAACACCAACAACTTCAACAACCTCAACAAAGAAAAACACATGAAAAAAAAACAACCGCAGCATTGAAAAAATACAAAAAAGTTCAAAAAATAACATTGACAACACCAACAAATTCAACACAACCTCAACATTGAAAAATACAAAAAATTTCAAATAATAACATTGATAACACAAACAAATTCAACAACAAGCTCAATATTGAAAATCAACAATAAATTCACAACCTCAACATTGAAAAACACGAACAAATTGAACAACAACCTCAACATTGAAAAAAACCTACAATTTCAACAAAAAGCTCAACTTTCAAAAATACAATACATGTTCAAAAAATTACATTGATAACAGCAACAAATTCAGCAACAACATCAACATTCAAAAATACCAACCAATTTAACAACAACCTCAACAATGAAAAACACCAACAAGTTCAACAACAACCTCAATATTGAAAGACATCAACAAATTCAAGAACAACCTCAACATTCAAAATTACCAACAAATTCAACAACATCCTTAATATTGAAAATCACCAACAAATTCAACAAAATCAACATTGAAAAACACCAACAATTTCAACAACAACCTCAACAATGAAAAACACCAACAAATTCAACAACAACCTCAATATTGAAAGACATCAACAAATTCAAGAACAACCACAACATTCAAAATTACCAACAAATTCAACAACATCCTCAGTATTTAAAATCACCAACAAATTCAACAAAATCAACACTGAAAAACAGCATCAAATTCAACTACAACCTCAACAATGAAAAAGACAAACAAATTCAACAACAACCTCAACATTCAAAAATACCAACCAATTCAACAACAAGCTCAACAATGAAAAACACAAACAAATTCAACAACAACCTCAACAATGAAAAACACCAACAAATTCAAGAACAACCTCAACGTTCAAAATTACCAACAAATACAACAACATCCTCAACATTGTAAAACGCCAACAAATTCAACAACAACCTCAATATTGAAAATCACCAACAAAATCAACAAAATCAACATTGAAAAACACCAACAAATTCAACAACAACCTCAACTTTTACAAGTATAGAAAAAGTTCAAAAAAAACATCGACAACACAAACAAATTCAACAACAAACTCAACATTCTAAAATGCCAACAAATTCAACAACATCCTCAAGATTGAAAAACACCAACAACTTCAACAACAACCTCAACATTGAAAAACGCCAAAATAATTCAACAACAACCTCAATATTGAAAGTCACCAACAAATTCAACAACAACATGAACATTGAAAAACACCAGCAAATTCAACAACAACCTCAACATTGAATATCACCCAACAAATTCAACAACTTCTTCAACATTGAAAAAACCATCAAATTCAACTAAAACCTCAACAATGAAAAACACCAAAAAATTCAACAACAACCGCAACATTGAAAAACACCAACAAATTCAACAACAACCTGAACATTGTAAAACACCAACAACTTCAACAACCTCAACAATGAAAAACACCAGAATAATCAACAACCGCAATATTGAAAAATACAAAAAAGTTCAAAAAATAACATTGATAACACCAACCAAATTCAACAACAACATCAACGTTTTTAAAATATAAAAAAAGTTCAAAAAATAACATTGATAACAACAACAAATTCAACAGCAAACTCAAAATTGAAAATTAACAACAAATTCAACAACAACCTCAACATTGAAAAGCACCATCACCTTCAACAACAAGCTCAACATTGAAAAACACCAACAACTTCACCAACCTCAACAATGAAAAACACCAGAAAAATCAACAACCGCAACATTGAAAAGTACAAAAAACTTCAAAAAATAATATTAATAACACCAACAAATTCAACAACAACCTCAATGTTGAAAAATACAAAAAAGTTCAAAAAATAACATTGATAACACCAACAAATTCAACAGCAAGCTTAATATTGAAAATTACCAAAAAATTCAACAACAAGCTCAACGTTGAAAAACACCAACAAATTCAACAACAACCTCAACTTTTAAAAGAAGTGAAAAAGTTCAAAAAAAACATTGATAACACCAACAAATTCAACAAAAAAATCATCAATGAAAATCACCAACAAATTCAACAACAACCTCAACATTGAAAAACAACAAAAAATTCAACAACAACCGCAAATCGAAAAAAAATCAACAAATTCAACAACAATCTCATATTTCAAAAATAAAAATACCTCAAAAAATATCATTACTAAAACCAACATATTCAACAACTACCTCAATATTGAAAATCACCAACAAATTCAACAAAATCAACATTTAAAAACACCAACAAATTCAACAACGACTTCAACATTGAAAAACACCAACAAATTTAACAACAATCTCCTCATTGAAAAAAATCCACAAATTCAACGACAAGCTCAATTTTCAAAAGTACAATAAGTGTTCCAAAAATAACATTGATAACAGCAACAAATTCAACAACAACCTCAACATTGAAAAACACCATCAAATTCAACTACATCTTCAACAATGAAAAAGACAAACAAATTCAACAACAACCTCAACATTGAAAAACACCATCAAATTCAACTACATCTTCAACAATGAAAAAGACAAACAAATTCAACAACAACCTCAACATTCAAAAATAACAACCAATTCAACAACAACCTCAACAATGAAAAACAAAAACAAATTCAACAACAACCTCATCATTGAAAAACGCCAAAATAATTCAACAACAACCTCAATATTGATAGTCACCAACAAATTCAACAACAACATGAACATTGAAAAACACCAGCAAATTCAGCAACAACCTCAATATTGAAAGACACCAACAAATTCAACAACAACCTCAACATTGAAAATCACCCAACAAATTCAACAAATTCTTCAAAATTGAAAAAACCATCAAATTCAACTACAACCTCAAAAATGAAAAACACCAAAAAATTCAACAACAACCGCAACATTGAAAAACACCAACAAATTCAACAACAACCTCATCAATGAAAAACACCAACAAATTCAACAACAACCTGAACATTGAAAAACACCAACAACTTCAACAACAACCTCAGCTTTTAAATGAAGAAAAAAAGTTCAAAAAAAACATTGATAACACCAACAAATTCAACAACAACCTCAACAATGAAAAACACCAACAAATTCAACAACAAGCTCAATATTGAAAGACTTCAACAAATTCAACAACAACCTCAACATTCAAAATCACCAACAAATTCAACAACATCCATAGTCAAAATTACCAAACAATTCAACAATAACGTCAACATTGAAAAACGCCAACAAATTCAACAACAACCTCAACATTGAAAAACACCAACAAATTCAACAACAACTTCAGCTTTTAAAAGAAGAGCAAAACTTCAAAAAAAACATTGATAACACCAACAAATTCAACAACAACCTCAACAATGAAAAACACCAACAAATTCAACAACAAGCTCAATATTGAAAGAATTCAACAAATTCAACAACAACCTCAACATTCAAAATCACCAACAAATTCAACAACATCCATAGTGAAAATTACCAAGCAATTCAACAATAACGTCAACATTGTAAAAAGCCAACAAATTCAACAACAACCTCAACATTGAAAAACACCAACAAATTCAACAACAACCTCAACATTTAAAAGAAGAGAAAAAGTTCAAAAAAAACTTTGATAACACCAACAAATTCAACAACAACATCAACGTTGAAAATCATCAACAAATTCAACAACCACCTCAACATTGAAAAAACCAACAAATTCAACAACAAGCTCAACGTTGAAAAACACCAACAAATTCAACAACAACCTCAACTTTTAAAAGAAGAGAAAAAGTTCAAAAAAAACATTGATAACACAAAAAAATTCAACAAATACCTCAGCAATGAAAATCACCAACAAATTCAACAACAACCTCAACATTGAAAAACACCAACAAATTCAACAACAACCTCAACATTGAAAAAAATCAACAAATTCAACAACAATCTCAACTTTCAAAAATAAAAATAGTTCAAAAAATAACATTGCCAACACCAACAAATTCAACAGCAACCTCAATATTGAAAATCACCAACAAATTAAACAAAATCAACATTTAAAAACATCAACAATTTCGACAACAACCTCAACATTGAAAAACACCATGAAATTCAACAACGATCTCAACATTGAAAAAAACCCACAAATTCAACAAGAAGCTCAACTTTCAAAATTACAATAAATGTTCAAAAAATAACAATGATAACAGCAACAAATTCAACAACAACCTCAACAATGAAAAACACCATCAAATTCGACTACAACCTCAACAATGAAAAACACCAACAAATTCAACTACAACCTCAACATTGAAAAGCAGCAACAATTTCAACAACAACCTCAATATTGAAAATCACCAACAAATTCAACAACAACCTCAACTTTGAAAAAAACCAACAAATTGATCAACTTCAATATTGAAAAACACCAACAAATTCAACAACAAACTTAACTTTTAAAAATACAAACAAGTTCAACAAAAATCATTGATAACACCAACAATTTCAACAACAACCTCAACAATGAAAAACACCAACAACTTCAACAACATCAACAATGAAAAACACCACAAATTCAACAACCGTAACATTGAATAATACCAACAAATTCAACAACAACCTCAACTTTTAAAAGAAGAGAAAAAGTACAAAAAAAACATTGATCACACCAACAAATTCAACAACAACCTCAACAATGAAAAACACCAACAAATTCAACAACAACCTCAACATTGAAAAACACCAACAAATTCAACTACAACCTCAAAAATGAAAAACACCAACAAATTCAACAACAACCTCAACATTCAAAAATACCAACCAATTCAACAACAACCTCAACAATGAAAAACACCAACAAATTCAACAACAACATCAATATTGAAAGACATCAACAAATTCAAGAACAACCTCAACATTCAAAGTTACCAAGAAATTCAACAACATCCATATTGAAAATCACCAACAAATTCAACAACAACCTCAACATTATAAAACGCCAACAAATTCAACAACAACCTCAATATTGAAAATCACCAACAAATTGAACAACCTCAACATTGAAAAACACCAACAAATTAAACAACAACCTTAACTTTTAAAAATACAAACAAGTTCAACAAAAAACATTGATAACACCAACAAATTCAACAACAACCTCAACAATGAAAAACACCAACAAATTCAAGAACAACCTCAACATTGAAAATCAACAACAAATTCAACAACAACCTCAACAATGAAAAAAACCAACAAATTCAACTACAACCTCAACATTGATAAACACCAACAACTTCAACAACCTAAACAATGAAAAACACCAAAAAATTAAACAACCACAACAATGAAAAATACCAACAAATTCAACAACAATCTTAACTTTTAAAAGAAGAGAAAAAGTTCTAAAAGAACATTGATAACGCCAACAATTTCAACAACAACCTCAACATTGAAAAATACAAAAAAGTTTGAAAAATAACATTGATAACACCAACAAATTCAACAACAACGTCAACATTGAAAAATACAAAAAAGTTCAAAAAATAACATTGATAACATCAACAAATTCTATGACAAACTCGATATTGAAAATCAACAACAAATTCAACAACAACCTCAACATTGAAAACCACCAAAAAATTCAGCAACAACCTCAACTTTTAAAAACAGAGAAAAAGTTCAAAAACGAACATTGATAAAACCAACAAATGCAACAACAACCTCAATATTGAAAATCACCAACAAATTGAACAACCTCAACATTGAAAAACACAAACAAATTCTACAACAACCTTAACTTTTAAAAAAAACAAGTTCAACAAAAAACATTGATAACACCAACAAATTCAACAACAACCTCAACGGTAAAAAACACCAACAACTTCAACAACCACCTCAACATTGTAAAACACCAACAACTTCAACAAACTCACCAATGAAAGACACCGAAAAATTCTACAACAGCAAAAATGAAAAATACCAACAGATTCAACAACAATCTCAACTTTTAAAAGAAGAGAAATAGTTTAAAAAAAAGCATTGATAACACCAACAAATTCAACAACAACCTCAATATTGAAAATCACCAACAAATTGAACAACCTCAACATTGAAAAACACCAACAAATTAAACAACAACCTTAACTTTTAAAAATACAAACAAGTTCAACAAAAAACATTGATAACACCAACAAATTCAACAACAACCTCAACAATGAAAAACACCAACAAATTCAACAACAACTTAACATTGAAAAACACCAACAAATTAAACAACAACCTTAACTTTTAAAAATACAAACAAGTTCAACAAAAAACATTGATAACACCAACAAATTCAACAACAACCTCAACAATGAAAAACACCAACAAATTGAACAACCACAGCATTGAAAAACACAAACCAATTCAACAACAACCTTAACTTTTAAAAATACAAAGAAGTTCAAAAAAAATCCTTGATAACACCAACAATTTCAACAACAACCTCAACAATGAAAAACACCAAAAATTCAACAACCGCAACGTTGAAAAATACCAACAAATTCAACAACAACTTCAACTTTTAAAAGAAGAGAAAAAGTTTAAAAAAAACATTGATAACACAAACAAATTCAACAACAACCTCAACATTGAAAAACGCCAACAAATTCAACAACAACCTCAATATTGAAAGTCACCAACAAATTCAACAACAACCTCAACTATTAAAAGAAGAGAAAAAGATCAATAAAAACATTGATAACACAAACAAATTCAACAACAACCTCGACATGTTAAAACGCCAACAAATGCAACAACAAACTCAATATTGAAAGTCACCAACAAATTCAACAACAACCTCAACATTGAAAAACACCAACAAATTCAACAACAACCTCAACTTTTAAAAGAAGAGAAAGACTTCAAATAAAACATTGATAACACCGACAAATTCAACAACAAAATCAACATTGAACAACGCCAACAAATTGGACCAGAACCTCAATATTGAAAATCAACAACAAATTCAACAACAACCTCAACAGTGAAAAAAACTAACAAATTCAACTGCAACCTCAACAATGAAAAACACCAAAAAATTCAACAACAACCGCAACATTGAACAATGCCAACAAATTCGACCAGAACCTAAATATTGAAAATCACCAACAAATTCAACAACAACCTCAACAATGAAAAAAACCACCAAATTCAACTACAACCTCAACAATGAAAAACACCCACAAATTCAACAAAAACCTCAACATTGAATAACGCCAACAAATTCGACCAGAACCTCAACATTGAAAATCACCAACAAATTCAACAACTTCAATATTGAAAATCAACAACAAATTCAACAACAACCTCAACAGTGAAAAAAACGAACAAATTCAACTGCAACCTCAACAATGAAAAACACCAAAAAATTCAACAACAACCGCAACATTGAACAATGCCAACAAATTCGACCAGAACCTTAACTTTTAAAAATACAAACAAGTTCAATAAAAAAACATTGATAACACCAACAAATTCAATATCAACCTCAACAATGAAAAGCGCCAACAAATTCAAAAACAACCTCAACATTGAAAAACACCAACAACTTCAACAACCTCAACACTGAAACTCACCAACAAATTCAACAACAACCTCATCATTGAAAACCACCAACAAATTCAACAACATAAACATTGAAAAACACCAATGAATTCAACAGCAACCTGAACATTGAAAAACACCAACAAATTCAACAACAACAATAATTTTAAAAATACAAACAAGTTCATCAAAATACATTGATAACACCAACAAATTCAACAAAAACCTCAACAATAAAAAACACCAACAAATTCAATAACAACCTCAACAATGAAAACACCAAAAAATTCAGCAACAACCTGATCATTGAAAAACACCAACAATTTCAACAACAACCTCAACATAGAATATCAGTGAAAAATTCAACAACAATCTCAACATTGAAAAACGCTAACAAATTCAACAACAACCTCAATTTTGAAAAATACCTACAAATTCATCAACAACGTCAATATTAAAAGACAACAACATATTCAACAACAACCTCAACATTGAAAATCACCAACAAATTCAAGAACATCAATATTGAAAATCATCAACAAATTCAACAACAACCTCAACATTAAAAAACGCCAACAAATTCAACAACGACCTCAATATTGAAAATCACCAACAAATTCAACAGCAACCTCCACAATGAAAAACGCCAGCAAATTCAACAACAACCTCAATATTGAAAATCACCATCTAGTTCAACAGCAACCTCAACATTGAAAAACACCAACAAATTCAACAACCAACTCAGCATTGAAAAACACCAACAAATTCAACAACAACATCAACATTGAAAAACAACAACAAATTCAACATCAACCTGAAAATTGAAAAATACTAAAAAGTTCAAAAAATAACATTGATAACACCAACAAATTCAACAACAACCTCAACATTGAAAAATACTAAAAAGTTCAAAAGATAACATTGATAACACCAACAAATTCAACAACATCCTCAATATTGTAATGCACCAAAAAGTTCAACAACGTCCTCAACATTGAAAATCAGCAACAAATTCAACAACAATCTCAACATTGAAAAACACCAACAAATTCAACGACAACCTCAATTTTGAAAATCACCAACAAATTCAACAACAACCTCAACAATGAAAAACACCAACAAATTCAACAACAACCTCATCTTTAAAAGGAAGAGAAAGAGTTCAAAAAAACATTGATAACTCCATCATATTCAACAACAACCTCAACAATGAAAAACACCAACAAATTCAACAACAATCTCAACATTGAAAAATACAGAAAAGTTCAAAAAGTAACTTTGATAATACCAACACATTCAACAACATCCTCAATAATGAAAGAGAACAACCAGTTCAACAAGGACCTAAACATTGAAAGTCAGCAACAAATTCAAGAAAAATCTCAACCTTGAAAAATACAAAACTGTTCAAAAAATAACATTGATAACACCAACAAATTCAACAACAACCTCAACATTCAAAAACACCAACAAATTCAAAAACAAAGTCAATATTGAAAGCCACCAACAAATTCAACAAAACCTCAACATTGAAAGTCACCAACAAATTCAAGAACATACATATTGAAAATCATAAACAAATTCAACAACAACCTCAATTTTGAAAATCACCAACAAACTCAACAACAACTTCAACATTGAAAAACACCAAAAAATCCAACAGCAACCTCAACTTTTAAAAGAATAGAAAAAGTTCAAAAAAAACATTGAAAAACGCCAACAAATTCAACAACAACCTCAACATTGAAAATCACCAACAGATTCAACAGCAACCTCAACATTGAAAAACACCAACAAATTCAACAACAAAATCAATATTGAAAGTCACCACCAAATTCAACAAAAAGCTCAACATTGAAAATCAACAACAAATTCAACAACTTCAATATTGAAAATCACCAACAATTTCAACAAAACCCTCAACATTGTAAAACGCCAACAAATTCAACAAGAACATTAATATTGAAAATCACCAACAAATTCAATAATAACGTCAACAATTAAAAAAACCAACAAATTCAACTACAACCTCAACAATGAAAAATACCAAACAATTTAACAACAACCGCAACATTGAAAAACACCAACAAATTCAACAACAACCTCAACTTTTAAAAGAAGAGAAAATGTTCAAAAAAAACATTCATAACACCAAGAAATTCAACAACAACCTCAACATTGAAATATACAAAAAAGTTCGAAAAATAACATTGATAACATCAACAAATTCAACAACAACCTCAACATTGAAACATACAAAAAAGTTCAAAAAATATCACTGATAACACCAACAAATTCAACAACAACCTCAACATTGAAAATCACCACCAAATTCAAAAAAAACCTCAACATTGAAAAACACCAACAAATTCAACAACAACCTCAACATTGAAAAACACCAACAATTTCAACAACAACCTAAACTTTTAAAAATACAAAAAAGTTCAACAATATCATTCATAACACCAACAAATTCAACAACAACCTCAACATTGATAAACACCAACAAATTTAACAACAACCTCAACATTGAAAAACAGCAACAAATTCAACAACAACCTCAACTTTGAAAAATACAGAAAAGTTCAACAAATTACATTGATAACACCAACAAATTCAACAACAATGTCAATATTGAAAATCACCAACAAATGCAACAACAACCACAACAATGAAAAACACCAACAAATCCAACAACAACCTCAACTTTTAAAAGAAGAGAAAAAGTTCAAAAAAGACATTGATAACACCAACAAATTCAACAACAACCTCAACGTTGAAAAACACCAACAAATTCAACAACAATGTCAATATTGAAAATCACCAACAAATGCAACAACAACCACAACAATGAAAAACACCAACAAATCCAACAACAACCTCAACTTTTAAAAGAAGAGAAAAAGTTCAAAAAAAACATTGATAACATCAACAAATTCAACAACAACCTCAAGATTGAAAAACGCCAACAAATTCAACAACAACCTCAATATTGAAAGTCACCAACAAATTCAACAACAACCTCAACATTCAAAAACACCAACAAATTCAACAACAAAATCAATATTGAAAGACACCAACAAATTCAACAACAACCTCAACATTGAAAATCACCAACAAATTCAACAACTTCAATATTGAAAAGCACCAACAAATTCAACAACAACCTCAACATTGAAGAACACCAACAAATTCAACAACAACCTCGACATTGAAAAATTCAAAAAAGTTCAAAAAATTACATTGATAACACCATCAAATTCAACATCAAACTCGATATTGAAAACAACAACAATTCAACAACAACCTCAACTTTGAAAAGAAACAACAAATTCAACAACAAGCTCAACATTGAAAAATACCAACAAATTCAACAACAACCTCAACATTGAAAATCAACAACAAATTCAACAAAAACCTCAACAATGAAAAACACCAACAAATTCAACAACAACCTCAACAATGAAAAACACCAACAAATTGAACAACAACCTCAACATTTAAAAATACCAACAAATTCAACAACAACCTAAACATTGAAAAATACAAATAAGTTCCAAAAATAACCTTGATAACACCCACAAAATGAACAACAACCACTATATTGAAAGACACCAACAAATTCAACAACAACCTCAACATTAAAAATCATCAACAAATTCAACATTGAAAAACACCAACAAGTTCAACAGCAACCTCAACATTGAAAAACACCAATAAATTCAACTACCTCCACAATGAAAAATACCAGCAAGTTCAAAAAATAACATTGATAACCCCAACAAATTCAACAACAACCTCAATATTGAAAATCACCAACAAATTGAACAACCTCAGCATTGATAAAACCAACAAATTCAACAACAACCTCAACATTGAAAAATGCAAAAAAGGTCAAAAAATAACATTGATAACACCAACAAATTCAACAATAACCTCAACATTGAAAAATACAAAAAATTTCAAAAATTAACATTGATACACCAACAAATTCAACAACAAAATCAACATTGAAGAATACCAACAAATTCAACATCAACCTCAACTTTGAAAAAAACCAACAAATTCAACAACAAGCTCAACATTGAAGAATACCAACAAATTCAACAACAACCTCTACATTGAAAAACGCCAACAAATTCAACAACAACCTCAACATTGAAAATCACCAACAAATTCAACAACTTCAATATTGAAAATCACCCACAAATTCAGTAACAACCTCAACACTGAAAAACATCAGCAAAATCAACAAGAAACTTAATATTGAAAATCAGGAACAAATTCAATAATAACCTAAACATTGAAAATAACCAACTAATTCAACTACAACCTCAACAGTGAAAAATACCAAAAAATTCATCAACTGCAACATTGAAAAACACAAACAACTTCAACAACCTCAACAATGAAAAACACCAAAAAACTCAACAACAACCTCAAATTTTAAAAGAAGAGAAAAAGTTCAAAAAAAACATTGATAAGACTAAGAAATTCAAAAACAACCGCAACATTGAAAAATACAAAAAAGTTCGAAAAATTACATTGATAACATCAACAGATTCAACAATAACCTCAACATTGAAAAATACAAAAAAGTTCAAAAAATATCATTGATAACTCCACCAAATTCGGCAACAACATCAATATTGAAAATAACCAACAAATTCAACAACAACCTCAACATTGAAAAACACCAACAAATTCAACAACAACCACAATTTTGAAAGACACCAACAATTCAACGACAACCTCAACATTGAAAATCACCAACCAATTCAACAGCATCAATATTGAAATTCAACAGCAAATTCAACCACAACCGCAGCATTGAATAACGCCGACAAATTCAACAACAACCTCAATATTGAAAATCACCAACAAATTCAACAACCAACTCAGCATTGAAAAACACCAACAAATTCAACAACAACATCAACATTGAAAAACAACAACAAATTCAACATCAACCTGAACATTGAAAAATACTAAAAAGTTCAAAAAATAACATTGATAACACCAACAAATTCAACAACAACCTCAACATTGAAAAATACTAAAAAGTTCAAAAGATAACATTGATAACACCAACAAATTCAACAACATCCTCAATATTGTAATGCACCAAAAAGTTCAACAACGTCCTCAACATTGAAAATCAGCAACAAATTCAACAACAATCTCAACATTGAAAAACACCAACAAATTCAACGACAACCTCAATTTTGAAAATCACCAACAAATTCAACAACAACCTCAACAATGAAAAACACCAACAAATTCAACAACAACCTCATCTTTAAAAGGAAGAGAAAGAGTTCAAAAAAACATTGATAACTCCATCATATTCAACAACAACCTCAACAATGAAAAACACCAACAAATTCAACAACAATCTCAACATTGAAAAATACAGAAAAGTTCAAAAAGTAACTTTGATAATACCAACACATTCAACAACATCCTCAATAATGAAAGAGAACAACCAGTTCAACAAGGACCTAAACATTGAAAGTCAGCAACAAATTCAAGAAAAATCTCAACCTTGAAAAATACAAAACTGTTCAAAAAATAACATTGATAACACCAACAAATTCAACAACAACCTCAACATTCAAAAACACCAACAAATTCAAAAACAAAGTCAATATTGAAAGCCACCAACAAATTCAACAAAACCTCAACATTGAAAGTCACCAACAAATTCAAGAACATACATATTGAAAATCATAAACAAATTCAACAACAACCTCAATTTTGAAAATCACCAACAAACTCAACAACAACTTCAACATTGAAAAACACCAAAAAATCCAACAGCAACCTCAACTTTTAAAAGAATAGAAAAAGTTCAAAAAAAACATTGAAAAACGCCAACAAATTCAACAACAACCTCAACATTGAAAATCACCAACAGATTCAACAGCAACCTCAACATTGAAAAACACCAACAAATTCAACAACAAAATCAATATTGAAAGTCACCACCAAATTCAACAAAAAGCTCAACATTGAAAATCAACAACAAATTCAACAACTTCAATATTGAAAATCACCAACAATTTCAACAAAACCCTCAACATTGTAAAACGCCAACAAATTCAACAAGAACATTAATATTGAAAATCACCAACAAATTCAATAATAACGTCAACAATTAAAAAAACCAACAAATTCAACTACAACCTCAACAATGAAAAATACCAAACAATTTAACAACAACCGCAACATTGAAAAACACCAACAAATTCAACAACAACCTCAACTTTTAAAAGAAGAGAAAATGTTCAAAAAAAACATTCATAACACCAAGAAATTCAACAACAACCTCAACATTGAAATATACAAAAAAGTTCGAAAAATAACATTGATAACATCAACAAATTCAACAACAACCTCAACATTGAAACATACAAAAAAGTTCAAAAAATATCACTGATAACACCAACAAATTCAACAACAACCTCAACATTGAAAATCACCACCAAATTCAAAAAAAACCTCAACATTGAAAAACACCAACAAATTCAACAACAACCTCAACATTGAAAAACACCAACAATTTCAACAACAACCTAAACTTTTAAAAATACAAAAAAGTTCAACAATATCATTCATAACACCAACAAATTCAACAACAACCTCAACATTGATAAACACCAACAAATTTAACAACAACCTCAACAGTGAAAAACAGCAACAAATTCAACAACAACCTCAACTTTGAAAAATACAGAAAAGTTCAACAAATTACATTGATAACACCAACAAATTCAACAACAATGTCAATATTGAAAATCACCAACAAATGCAACAACAACCACAACAATGAAAAACACCAACAAATCCAACAACAACCTCAACTTTTAAAAGAAGAGAAAAAGTTCAAAAAAGACATTGATAACACCAACAAATTCAACAACAACCTCAACGTTGAAAAACACCAACAAATTCAACAACAATGTCAATATTGAAAATCACCAACAAATGCAACAACAACCACAACAATGAAAAACACCAACAAATCCAACAACAACCTCAACTTTTAAAAGAAGAGAAAAAGTTCAAAAAAAACATTGATAACATCAACAAATTCAACAACAACCTCAAGATTGAAAAACGCCAACAAATTCAACAACAACCTCAACATTCAAAAACACCAACAAATTCAACAACAAAATCAATATTGAAAGACACCAACAAATTCAACAACAACCTCAACATTGAAAATCACCAACAAATTCAACAACTTCAATATTGAAAAGCACCAACAAATTCAACAACAACCTCAACATTGAAGAACACCAACAAATTCAACAACAACCTCGACATTGAAAAATTCAAAAAAGTTCAAAAAATTACATTGATAACACCATCGAATTCAACATCAAACTCGATATTGAAAACAACAACAATTCAACAACAACCTCAACTTTGAAAAGAAACAACAAATTCAACAACAAGCTCAACATTGAAAAATACCAACAAATTCAACAACAACCTCAACATTGAAAATCAACAACAAATTCAACAAAAACCTCAACAATGAAAAACACCAACAAATTCAACAACAACCTCAACAATGAAAAACACCAACAAATTGAACAACAACCTCAACATTTAAAAATACCAACAAATTCAACAACAACCTAAACATTGAAAAATACAAATAAGTTCCAAAAATAACCTTGATAACACCCACAAAATGAACAACAACCACTATATTGAAAGACACCAACGAATTCAACAACAACCTCAACATTAAAAATCATCAACAAATTCAACATTGAAAAACACCAATAAATTCAACTACCTCCACAATGAAAAATACCAACAAGTTCAAAAAATAACATTGATAACCCCAACAAATTCAACAACAACCTCAATATTGAAAATCACCAACAAATTGAACAACCTCAGCATTGATAAAACCAACAAATTCAACAACAACCTCAACATTGAAAAATGCAAAAAAGGTCAAAAAATAACATTGATAACACCAACAAATTCAACAATAACCTCAACATTGAAAAATACAAAAAATTTCAAAAATTAACATTGATACACCAACAAATTCAACAACAAAATCAACATTGAAGAATACCAACAAATTCAACATCAACTTCAACTTTGAAAAAAACCAACAAATTCAACAACAAGCTCAACATTGAAGAATACCAACAAATTCAACAACAACCTCAATTTTGAAAATCACCAAGAAATTCAACAACAACCTCAACATTGAAAAACAACAACAAATTCAACAATAACCTCAATATTGAAAGATACCAACAAATTCAGCAACAACCTCAAATTTGAAAATTGCCAACAAATTCAACAACAACCTCTACTTTGAAAATCACCAACAAATTCAACAACAACCTGAACATTGAAAAACACCAACAAATTCAACAACAACCTCAACTTTTAAAAGAAGAGAAAAAGTTCAAAAAAAAATTGATAACACCAACAAATTCAACAACGACCTCAACATTGAACAACACCAACAACTTCTAAAGCCTCATCAAAGAAAAACACCAAAAAATTCAACAACCTCCACAATGAAAAACAGCAATAAATTCAACAATAACCTCAATATTGAAAATCACAAACAAATTGAACAACCTCAACATTGATAAAACCAAGACATTCAACAACAACCTCAACATTGAAAAATACAAAAAAGTTCAAAAATTAACATTGATAACACAACAAATTCAACAAAAAACTCAATATTAAAAATCAACAACAAATTCATCAACAACCTCAACATTGAAAATCAATAACAAATTCAAACTACCTCTACTTTTAAAAGAAGAGAAAAAGTTCAAAAAAAACATTGATAACACCAACAAATTCAACAACAAACTCAACATTGAAAAACGCCAACAATTTCAACAACCTCAATATTGAAAGTCACAAACAAATTCAACCACATCCTCAACATTGAAAAAGACGAACAAATTCAACACAACCTCAACACTGAAAATCACCAACAAATTCAACAACTTCAATATTGAAAATCTCCAAAAAATTCAACAACAACCTTCACATTGAAAAGCGCCAACAAATTCAACAACAACCATAACTTTTAAAAGAAGAGAAAAAGTTAAAAAAAAACAAAGATAACCCCCACAAATGCAACAACAACCTCAACATTGAAAAATACCAAAAAGTTTGAAAAATAACATTGATAACACCCACAAATTCAACTAAAACCTCAACATTGAAAAATACAAAAAAGGTCAATAAATAACATTGATAACACCATCAAATTTAACAACAAACTCGATAGTGAAAAATAAACAACAATTTCAACAACAACCTCAACGTTGAAAAAAACCAACAAATTCAACAACAAGCTCAACATTGAGAAACAGCAACAAATTCAACAACAACCTCAACTTTTAAAAGAAGAGAAAAAGTTCAAAAAAGAACATTGGTAAAACCAACAAGTTCAACAACAACCTCAATATTGAAAATCACCAACAAATTGAAAAACCTCAACATTGAAAAACACCAACAGCTTCTACAACAACCGTAACTTATAAAAATACAAACAAGTTCAACAAAAAACAATGAGAACACCAACAAAATCAACAACAACCTCAACAATGAAAAACACCAACAAATTCAACAACAACCTCAACATTGAAAAACACCAACAACTTCAAAAGCCTCATCAATGAAAAATACCAAAAAATTCAACAACGTCCACAATGAAAAACAGCAATAAATTCAACAATAACCTCAATATTGAAAATCACCAACAAATTGAACAACATCAACATTGATAAAACCAACAAATTCAACAACAACCTCAACATTGAAAAATACAAAAAAGTTCAAAAAATAACATTGATAACACCAACAAATTCAACAAAAAACTCAATATTAAAAATCAACAACAAATTCATCAACAACCTCAACATTGAAAATCACCAACAAATTCAACAACAACCTCAACATTTAAAAGAAGAGAAAAAGTTCAAAAAAAAATTGATAACACCAAAAAATTCAACTAAAACCTCAACAATGAAAAACACCAACAAATTCAACAACAACCTCAACATTGAAATAAACCAACAAATTGAACAACAATCTCAACTTTCAAAAATACAAAAAAGTTCATGAAATAAAATTTATAACACCAACAAATTCAACAACAAATTCAATATTGAAAATCATCAAAAAAATCAACAAAATCAACATAGAAAAACACCAACAAATTCAACAACCTCAACATTAAAAAACACCAATAAATTCAACAACAACCTCAACATTGAAAAACACCAACAACTTCAACAATCTCAACAATGAAAAACCCCAAAAAATTCAAAAACCTCCACAATGAAAAACACCAACAAATTGAACAACCTCAACATTGATAAAACCAAGAAATTCAACAACAACCTCAACATTGAATAATACATAAAAGGTCAAAAAATAACATTGATAATACCAACAAATTCAACAACAACCTCAACATTGAAAAATACAAAAAAGTTCAAAAATTAACATTGATGACGCCAACAAATTCAACAACAAACTCAACATTGATAATCACCAACAAATTCAATAACAATCTCAACATTGAAAAACACCAACAAATTGAAAATCAACCTCAACTTTTAAAACAAGAGAAAAAGTTCAAAAAAAACATTGATAACTCCATGAAATTAAAAAAAAACCTCAACAATGAGAAACACCAACAAATTCAAAAACAACCTCAACACTGAAATAAACCAACAAATTCAACAAAAATCTAAACTTTCAAAAGTACAAAAAAGTTCAAAAAATAACATTCATAACACCAACAAATTCAACAACAACCTCAATATTGAAAATCATCAACAAATTCAACAAAATCAACATTGAAAAACACCAATAAATTCAACAACAACCTCAACATTGAAAAACAACCAACAAATTCAACAACAACCTCAACATTGAAAAAAACCAACAAATTCAACAAAAAGCTCAACTTTCAAAAATACAATACATGTTCAAAAAATAACATTGATAACAGCAACAAATTCAACAACAAACTCAACGTTGAAAAACACCAACAAATTAAAAATCAACCTCAACTTTTAAAACAAGAGAAAAAGTTCAAAAAATACATTGATAACTCCAAGATTTTCAACAAAAACCTCAACAATGAAAAACACCAACAAATTCAAAAACAACCTCAACATTGAAATAAACCAACAAATTCAACAACAATCTCAACTTTCAAAAGTACAAAAAAGTTCAAAAAATAACATTCATAACACCATCAAATTCAACAACAACCTCAATATTGAAAATCATCAACAAATTCAACAAAATCAAAATTGAAAAACAACAATAAATTCAACAACAACCTCAACATTGAAAAACACCAACAAATTCAACAACAACCTCAACATTGAAAAACACCAAGAAATTCAACAACAAGCTCAACTTTCAAAAATACAATATATGTTCAAAAAATAACATTGATTACAGCAACAAATTCAACAACAAACTCAACGTTGAAAAACACCAACAAATTCAAAATCAACCTCAACTTTTAAAACAAGAGAAAAAGTTCAAAAAATACATTGATAACTCCAAGAAATTCAAAAAAAACCTCAACAATGAAAAACACCAACAAATTCAAAAACAACCTCAGCATTGAAAAAAACCAACAAATTCAACAACAATCTCAACTTTCAAAAGTACAAAAAAGTTCAAAAAATAACATTCATAACACCATCAAATTCAACAACAACCTCAATATTGAAAATCATCAACAAATTCAACAAAATCAACATTGAAAAACAACAATAAATTCAACAACAACCTCAACATTGAAAAACACCAACAAATTCAACAACAACCTCAACATTGAAAAACACCAAGAAATTCAACAACAAGCTCAACTTTCAAAAATACAATATATGTTCAAAAAATAACATTGATAACAGCAACAAATTCAACAACAACCTAATCATTGAAAAACACCAGCAAATTCAACAACAGCCACAACATTGAAAAACACCAACAAATTCAACAACAACATCAACAATGAAAAACACCAACAAATTCAACAACAACCTCAACATTGAAATATACAAAAAAAGTTCAAAAAATAGCATTGATAACACCATCAAATTCAACAACAAACTCGATATTGAAAATCAACCACAAATTCAACAACAACCTCAACATTGAAAAAAATCAACAAATTCAACAACAACATCAACAATGAAAAATACCAACAAATTCAACAACAACCTCAACTTTTAAAAGAGGGGAAAAATTTCGAAAAATAACATTCATAACACCAACAAATTCAACAACAACCTCAACATTGAAAAGAACCAACAAATTCAACAACAAGCTCAACATTGGAAAACACCAACAAATTCAACAACAACCTCAACATTTATAACACCAACAAATTCAACAACAACCTCAACATTGAAAAATACATAAAAGTTCAAAAAATAACATTGATAACACCATCAAATTCAACAATAAACTCAGCATTGAAAAAAACCTACAAATTCAACAACAACCTCAACGTTGAAAAGCACCAACAAATTCAACAACAACCTCAACAATGAAAAACACCAATAAATTCAACAACAACCACAACATAGAGAACACCAAAATATTCAACAACAACCTTATCTTTTAAAAATACAAACAAGTTCAACAAAAAACATTGACAACAGCAATACATTCAACAAAAACCTCAACAATGAAAAACACCAACAAATTCAACAACAACCCTAACTTTTAAAAATACAAATATGTTCAACAAAAAACATTGATAACACCAACAATTTCAACAACAACATCAACAATGAAAAACGCCAACAAATTCAACAACAACCTCAACAATGAAAAACACCAACAAATTCAACAACAACCTCAACAATGAAAAACACCAACAAATTCCAATACAACCTCAATATTGAAAATCACCAACAAATTGAACAACCTCAACATTGATAAAACCAACAAATTCAACAACAACCACAACAATGTAAAATACAAAAAAGTGCAAAAAATAACATTGATAACACCAACAAATTGAACAACAACCTCAACATTGATAAATACAAAAAGTTCAAAAAATAACATTGATAACACCAACAAATTCAACATCAAACTCAATGTTGAGAATCAACAACAAATTCAACAACAACCTCAACATTGAAAATCACCAACAAATTCAACAACAACCTCAACATTGAAAAACACCAACAAATTCAACAACAACCTCAGCATTGAAATAATCCAACAGATTCAACAACAATCGCAACTTTCAAAAGTACAAAAAAGTTCAAAAAATAACATTCATAACACCAACAAATTCAAGAAAATCCTCAACATTGAAAATCACCAACAAATTCAACAAAATCAACAATGAAAAACACCAACAAATTCAACAACCTGAACATTGAAAAAAACCAACAAATTCAACAACAAGCTCAACTTTCAAAAATACAATAAATGTTCAAAAAAATAACATTGATAACACCAACAAATTCAACAACAACATCAACAATGAAAAACACCAACAAACACAACAACAACCACAGGATTGAAATAAACCAACAAATTCAACAACAATCTCAACATTAAAAAGTACGAAAACGTTCAAAAAATAAAATTCATAACACCAACAAATTCAAGAACAACCTCAACATTGAAAAACGCCAACAAATTCAACAATCTCTACTTTTAAAAGAAGAGAAAAAGTTCAAAAAAAACATTGATAACACGAACAAATTGAACAAGAACCTAAACATTGAAAAATACAAAAAAGTTTGAAAAATAACATTGATAACACCAACAAATTCAACAACAACCTCAACATTGAAAAATAAAAAAAAGTTCAAAAAATAACATTGATAACACCATCAAATTCAACAACAAACTCGATATTGAAAATCAACAACAAAATCAACAACAACCTCAACAATGTAAAACACCAAAAAATTCAACAACCTCAACAATGAAAAAAACCAACAAATTCCACAACAACCTCAACTTTCAAATGAAGAGAAAAAGATGAAAAAAGACCATTGGTAACAGCAACAAATTCAACAACAACCTCAACATTGAAAAACACCAACAAATTCAACATCAACCTCAACTTTTCAAAGAAGAGAAAAAGTTCAAAAAAGAACATTGATAAAACCAACAAATTCAACAACAACCTCAACAATGAAAAACACCAAAAAATTCTACAACCTAAACAATGAAAAACACCAACAAATTCCAGAATAACCTCAATATTGAAAATCACCTACATATTGAACAACCTCAACATTGATAAAACCAACAAATTCAACAACAACCTCAACAATGATAAATACAAAGAAGTTCAAAAAATAACATTGATAACACCAACAAATTCAACATCAAACTCAATATTGAAAATCAACAACAAATTCAACAACAACCTCAACATTGAAAATCACCAACAAATTGAAGAAAATCAACATTGAAAAACACCAATAAATTCAACAACAATCTCAACATTAAAAAATGCCATTAAATTCAACAACAACCTCAACATTGAAAAACACCAACAAATTCAACAACCTCAACATTGAAAAAAACCAACACATTCAACAACGAGATCAACATTCAAAAATACAAAAAAGTTCAAAAAATAACATTCATAACACCAATAAATTCAAGAACAACCTCAACATTGAAAATCACCAACATATTCAACAACAACCTCAACAATGAAAAACACCAACAAATTCAACAACAGCCTCAGCATTGAAATAAACCAACAAATTCAACAACAATCTCAACTTTCAAAAATACAAAAAAGTTCAAAAAATAACATTCATAACACCAATAAATTCAAGAACAACCTCAACATTGAAAATCACCAACATATTCAACAACAACCTCACCAATGAAAAACACCAAAAAATTCAACAACAACCGCAACATTGAAAAACACCAACAAATTCAACAACAACATCAACAATGAAAAACACCAACAATCTCAACATTGAAAAACACCAACAAATTGAACAAGCTCAACATTGCAAAACACCAAAAAATTGTACAACAACCTTAACTTTTAAAAATACAAACAAGTTCAACAAAAAAAGTTGATAACACCAACAAATTCAACAACAACCTCAACAATGAAAAACACCAACAAATTCAACAACAACCTCAACATTGAATAACACCAACAACTTCAACAACCTCAACAATGAAAAACACCAACAAATTCAACAACAACCTCAATATTGAAAATCACCAACAAATTGAACAGCCAGATCATTGATAAATCCAACAAATGCAACAACAACCTCAACATTGAAAAATACAAAAAAGTTCAAAAAATAATATTGACAACAGCAACAAATTGCACAACAACCTCAACATTGATAAATACAAAGAAGTTCAAATAATAACATTGATAACACCAACAAATTCAACATCAAACTCAATATTGAAAATCAACAACAAATTCAACAACAACGTCAACATTGAAAATCACCAACCAATTCAACAAAATCAACATTGAAAAACACCAATAAATTCAACAACAACCTCAACATTAAAAAACGCCATTAAATTCAACAACAACCTCAACATTGAAAAACACCAAAAAATTCAACAACTTCAACATTGAAAATCACCAACAAATTCAACAACAGCCTCAGCATTGAAATAAACCAACAAATTCAACAACAATCTCAACTTTCAAAAATACAAAAAAGTTCAAAAAATAACATTCATAACACCAATAAATTCAAGAACAACCTCAACATTGAAAATCACCAACATATTCAACAACAACCTCACCAATGAAAAACCCCAAAAAATTCAACAACAACCGCAACATTGAAAAACACCAACAAATTCAACAACAACATCAACAATGAAAAACACCAACAACCTCAACATTGAAAAACACCAACAACTTCAACAAGCTCAACAATGAAAAACACCAAAAAAGTAAACAACCGCAACAATGAAATATACCAACAAATTCAACAACCTCTACTTTTAAAAGAAGAGAAAAAGTTCGAAAAATAACATTGATAACACCAACAAATTCAACAACAACCTCAACATTGAAAAATAAAAAAAAGTTCAAAAAATAACATTGATAACACCATCAAATTCAACAACAAACTCGATATTGAAAATCAACAACAAATTCAACAACAACCTCAACATTGAAAAAAACCAACGAATTGAACAACAACATCAACATTGAAAAACACAAACAAATTCAACAAAAACCTCAACTTTTCAAAGACGAGAAAAAGTTCAAAAAACAACGTTGATAAAACCAACAAGTTCAACAACAACCTCAACATTGAAAATCACCAACAAATTGAACAAGCTCAACATTGCAAAACACCAAAAAATTGTACAACAACATTAACTTTTAAAATACAAAGAAGTTCAACAAAAAAAGTTGATAACACCAACAAATTCAACAACAACCTCAAAATTGAAAAGCAGCAACAAATTCAACAAAAAGCGCAACATTGAAAAACACCATCAAATTCAACAACAACCTCAACATTGAAAAATGCAAAAAAGTGCAAAAAATAACATTGATAACACCAACAAGTTGACAATAACCTCAAAGTTGATAAATACAAAAAAGTTCAGAAAATAACATTGATAACACCAACAAATTCAAAATCAAACTCAATATTGAAAATCACCAACAAATTCAACAACAACATCAACAATGAAAAACACCAACAAATTCAACAACAACCTCAACATTGAAAAACACCAAGAAATTCAACAACAAGCTCAACTTTCAAAAATACAATATATGTTCAAAAAATAACATTGATAACAGCAACAAATTCCACAACAACCTAATCATTGAAAAACACCAGCAAATTCAACAACAGCCACAACATTGAAAAACACCAACAAATTCAACAACAACATCAACAATGAAAAACACCAACAAATTCAACAACAACCTCAACATTGAAATATACAAAAAAAGTTCAAAAAATAGCATTGATAACACCATCAAATTCAACAACAAACTCGATATTGAAAATCAACCACAAATTCAACAACAACCACAACATTGAAAAAAATCAACAAATTCAACAACAACATCAACAATGAAAAATACCAACAAATTCAACAACAACCTCAACTTTTAAAAGAGGGGAAAAATTTCGAAAAATAACATTCATAACACCAACAAATTCAACAACAACCTCAACTTTGAAAAAAACCAACAAATTCAACAACAAGCTCAACATTGGAAAACACCAACAAATTCAACAACAACCTCAACATTTATAACACCAACAAATTCAACAACAACCTCAACATTGAAAAATACATAAAAGTTCAAAAAATAACATTGATAACACCATCAAATTCAACAATAAACTCAGCATTGAAAAAAACCTACAAATTCAACAACAACCTCAACGTTGAAAAGCACCAACAAATTCAACAACAACCTCAACAATGAAAAACACCAATAAATTCAACAACAACCACAACATAGAGAAACACCAAAATATTCAACAACAACCTTATCTTTTAAAAATACAAACAAGTTCAACAAAAAACATTGACAACAGCAATACATTCAACAAAAACCTCAACAATGAAAAACACCAACAAATTCAACAACAACCCTAACTTTTAAAAATACAAATATGTTCAACAAAAAACATTGATAACACCAACAATTTCAACAACAACATCAACAATGAAAAACGCCAACAAATTCAACAACAACCTCAACAATGAAAAACACCAACAAATTCAACAACAACCTCAACAATGAAAAACACCAACAAATTCCAATACAACCTCAATATTGAAAATCATCAACAAATTGAACAACCTCAACATTGATAAAACCAACAAATTCAACAACAACCACAACAATGTAAAATACAAAAAAGTGCAAAAAATAACATTGATAACACCAACAAATTGAACAACAACCTCAACATTGATAAATACAAAAAGTTCAAAAAATAACATTGATAACACCAACAAATTCAACATCAAACTCAATGTTGAGAATCAACAACAAATTCAACAACAACCTCAACATTGAAAATCACCAACAAATTCAACAACAACCTCAACATTGAAAAACACCAACAAATTCAACAACAACCTCAGCATTGAAATAAACCAACAGATTCAACAACAATCGCAACATTCAAAAGTACAAAAAAGTTCAAAAAATAACATTCATAACACCAACAAATTCAAGAAAATCCTCAACATTGAAAATCACCAACAAATTCAACAAAATCAACAATGAAAAACACCAACAAATTCAACAACAACCTCAGCATTGAAATAAACCAACAGATTCAACAACAATCGCAACTTTCAAAAGTACAAAAAAGTTCAAAAAATAACATTGATAACACCAACAAATTCAACAACAACATCAACAATGAAAAACACCAACAAACACAACAACAACCACAGGATTGAAATAAACCAACAAATTCAACAACAATCTCAACTTTAAAAAATACGAAAAAGTTCAAAAAATAAAATTCATAACACCAACAAATTCAAGAACAACCTCAACATTGAAAAACGCCAACAAATTCAACAATCTCTACTTTTAAAAGAAGAGAAAAAGTTCAAAAAAAACATTGATAACACGAACAAATTGAACAACAACCTAAACATTGAAAAATACAAAAAAGTTTGAAAAATAACATTGATAACACCAACAAATTCAACAACAACATCAACAATGATAAATACAAAGAAGTTCAAAAAATAACATTGATAACACCAACAAATTCAACATCAAACTCAATATTGAAAATCAACAACAAATTCAACAACAACCTCAACATTGAAAATCACCAACAAATTGAAGAAAATCAACATTGAAAAACACCAATAAATTCAACAACAACCTCAACATTAAAAAATGCCATTAAATTCAACAACAACCTCAACATTGAAAAACACCAACAAATTCAACAACCTCAACATTGAAAAAAACCAACACATTCAACAACGAGATCAACATTCAAAAATACAAAAAAGTTCAAAAAATAACATTCATAACACCAATAAATTCAAGAACAACCTCAACATTGAAAATCACCAACATATTCAACAACAATCTCACCAATGAAAAACACCAAAAAATTCAACAACAACCGCAACATTGAAAAACACCAACAAATTCAACAACAACATCAACAATGAAAAACACCAACAATCTCAACATTGAAAAACACCAACAAATTGAACAACAACCTTAACTTTTAAAAATACAAACAAGTTCAACAAAAAAAGTTGATAACACCAACAAATTCAACAACAACCTCAACAATGAAAAACACCAACAAATTCAACAACAACCTCAACATTGAATAACACCAACAACTTCAACAACCTCAACAATGAAAAACACCAACAAATTCAACAACAACCTCAATATTGAAAATCACCAACAAATTGAACAGCCAGAACATTGATAAATCCAACAAATGCAACAACAACCTCAACATTGAAAAATACAAAAAAGTTCAAAAAATAATATTGACAACAGCAACAAATTGCACAACAACCTCAACATTGATAAATACAAAGAAGTTCAAATAATAACATTGATAACACCAACAAATTCAACATCAAACTCAATATTGAAAATCAACAACAAATTCAACAACAACGTCAACATTGAAAATCACCAACCAATTCAACAAAATCAACATTGAAAAACACCAATAAATTCAACAACAACCTCAACATTAAAAAACGCCATTAAATTCAACAACAACCTCAACATTGAAAAACACCAAAAAATTCAACAACTTCAACATTGAAAATCACCAACAAATTCAACAACAGCCTCAGCATTGAAATAAACCAACAAATTCAACAACAATCTCAACTTTCAAAAATACAAAAAAGTTCAAAAAATAACATTCATAACACCAATAAATTCAAGAACAACCTCAACATTGAAAATCACCAACATATTCAACAACAACCTCACCAATGAAAAACACCAAAAAATTCAACAACAACCGCAACATTGAAAAACACCAACAAATTCAACAACAACATCAACAATGAAAAACACCAACAAACTCAACATTGAAAAACACCAACAACTTCAAACAAGCTCAACAATGAAAAACACCAAAAAATTAAACAACCGCAACAATGAAAAATACCAACAAATTCAATAACCTCTACTTTTAAAAGAAGAGAAAAAGTTCGAAAAATAACATTGATAACACCAACAAATTCAACAACAACCTCAACATTGAAAAATAAAAAAAAGTTCAAAAAATAACATTGATAACACCATCAAATTCAACAACAAACTCGATATTGAAAATCAACAACAAATTCAACAACAACCTCAACATTGAAAAAAACCAACGAATTGAACAACAACATCAACATTGAAAAACACAAACAAATTCAACAAAAACCTCAACTTTTCAAAGACGAGAAAAAGTTCAAAAAACAACGTTGATAAAACCAACAAGTTCAACAACAACCTCAACATTGAAAATCACCAACAAATTGAACAAGCTCAACATTGCAAAACACCAAAAAATTGTACAACAACATTAACTTTTAAAATACAAAGAAGTTCAACAAAAAAAGTTGATAACACCAACAAATTCAACAACAACCTCAACATTGAAAAGCACCAACAAATTCAACAAAAAGCGCAACATTGAAAAACACCAACAAATTCAACAACAACCTCAACATTGAAAAATGCAAAAAAGTGCAAAAAATAACATTGATAACACCAACAAGTTGACAATAACCTCAAAGTTGATAAATACAAAAAAGTTCAGAAAATAACATTGATAACACCAACAAATTCAAAATCAAACTCAATATTGAAAATCACCAACAAATTCAACAACAACCTCAACATTGAAAAACGCCAACAAATTCAACAACAACCTCAGCATTGAAATAAACCAACAAATTCAACAACAATCGCAACTTTCAAAAATACAAAAAAGTTCAAAAAATAACATTCATAACACCAACAAATTCAAGAACAACCTCAACATTGAAAATCACCAACAAATTCAAAAAAATCAACATTGAAAAACACAAATAAATTCAACAACCACCTCAACATTGAAAATCACCAACAAATTCAAGAACAACCTCAACAATGAAAAACACCAACAAATTCAACAACAACCTCAACATTGAGAAACACCAAAAACTTCAACAACCGCAACAATGAAAAATAACCTCTACTTTTAAGAGAAAAAGTTCAAAAAAAACATTGATAACACCAACAAATTCAACAACAACCTCAACATTGAAAATCACCAACAAATTCAACAACTTCAATATTGAAAATCACCAACAAATTCAACAACAACCTCAACTTTTAAAAGAAGAGTAAGAGATCAAAAAAGAACATTGATAACACCAAGAAATTCAACAACAGCCTCAACATTGAAAAACACCAACAAATTCAACAACAACCTCAACTTTTCAAAAAAGAGAAAAAGTTCAAAAAAGAACATCGATAAAACCAACAAATTCAACAACAACCTCAACAATGAAAAACACCAACAAATTCAACAACAACCTCAATATTGAAAATCACCAACAAATTGAACAACCTCAACATTTATAGAACCAACAAATTCAACAACAACCTCAACAATGAAAAACACCAACAAATTCAACAACAATCTCAACATTGAAAATCACCAACAAATTCAACAACAACTTCAACATTGAAAAAAACCAACAAATTCAGCAACAAGCTCAACATTGAAAAAAACCAACAAATTCAACTTCAACCTATACTTTTAAAGGAAGAGAAAAAGTTTAAAATAACATTGGTAACACCAACAAATTCAACAACAACCTCAACAATGAAAAACACCAACAATTACAACAACAACCTCAACTTTTAAAAGAGAAAAAGATCAAAAAAGAACATTGATAACACCAACAAATTCAACAACAACCTCAACATTGAAAAACACCAACAAATTCAACAACAACCTCAACTTTTCAAAAAAGAGAAAAATTTCCAAAAAGGAACATTGATAAAACCAACAAGTTCAACAACAACCTCAACATTGAGAAACACCAACAAATTGACCAAGCTCAACTTTGCAAAGCACCAACAAATTCTACAAAAACCTTAACTATTAAAAATACAAACAAGTTCAACAAAAAACGTTGATAACACCAACAAATTCAACAACAATCTCAACAATGAAAAACACCAACAAATTCAACAACAACCTCAATATTGAAAATCACCAACAAATTGAACAACCTCAACATTGATAAAACCAACAAATTCAACAACAACCTCAACAATGAAAAACACCAACAAATTCAACAACAACCTCAGCATTGAAAATCACCAACAAATTCAACAACAACCTCAACATTGAAAGAAAACAACAAATTCAACAACAAGCTCAACATTGAAAAAAAACAACAAATTCAACATCAACCTCAACTTTTAAAAGAAGAGAAAAAGTTTAAAATAACATTGAAAAGCACCAACAAATTCAACAACAACTTAAACATTGAAAAACACCAACAATTTCATCAACAACCTCAACTTTTACAGGAGAAAAAGATCAAAAAAGAACATTGATAACACCAACAAATTCAACAACAACCTCAACAATGAAAAACAACAACAAATTCAACAACAACCTCAATTTTGAAAATCACTAACAAATTGAACAACGACAACATTGATAAAACCAATATATTCAACAACAACCTCAACATTGAAAAATACAAAAAAGTTCAGAAAATAACATTGACAACAGCAACAAATTGAACAACAGCCTCAATATTGAAAATCTACAACAGATTCAACAACAACCTCAACATTGAAAGAAACCAACAAATTCAACAACAAGCTCAACATTGAAAATCACCAACAAATTGAACAACCTCAACATTGATAAAACCAACAAATTCAACAACAACCTCAACAATGAAAAACACCAACAAATTCAACAACAACCTCAGCATTGAAAATCACCAACAAATTCAACAGCAAGCTCAACATTGAAAAAAACCAACAAATTCAACATCAACCACAACTTTGAAAAGAAGAGAAAAAATTTAAAATAACATTGATAACACCAACAAATTGAACAACAACCTCAACATTGAAAAGCAACAACAAATTCAACAACAACTTCAACATTGAAAAACACCAACAATTTCATCAACAACTTCAACTTTTAAAAGAAGAGAAAAAGATCAAAAAAGAACATTGATAACACCAACAAATTCAACAACAACCTCAACATTGAAAAACAGCAACAAATTCAACAACAACCTCAACTTTTAAAAGAAGAGAAAAAGTTCAAAAAAGACATTGATAACACCAACAAATTCAACAACAACCTCAACGTTGAAAAACACCAACAAAATCAACAACAACCGCAATATTGAAAGACACCAACAAGTTCAACACCAACCTCAACATTGAAAATCACCAAAAAAATTCAACAACCTCAACATTGAAAATCACCAACAAATTCAACAACAATCTCAACAATGAAAAACACCAACAAATTCAACAACAACCTCAACATTGAAAAACAACAACAAATTCAACAACAATCTCAACATTCAAAAATAGAAAAAAGTTCAAAAAATAACATTGATAACACCAACAAATTCAACAACAACCTCAATATTGAAAATCACAAACAAATTCAACACAAACTCAACATTGAAAAACAGCAACAAATTCAACAACAACCTCAGCAATGTAAACTACATAAATGTTAAAAAAATAACATTGATAACATCAACAAATTCAACAACAACCTCAACATTGAAAACTACATAAAAGTTCAAAAAATAACATTGATAACATTCAGAAATTCAACAACAACTTCAACAGTGAAAAACACCAACAAAATCAACAACAAACACAATATTGAAAGACACCAACAAGTTCAACATGAACCTCAACATTGAAAATCACCAACAAATTCAACACCTTCAACATTGAAAATCACCAACAAATGCAACAACAACCTCAACAATGAAAAACACCAACAAATTCAACAACAACCTCCACATTGAAAAACACCAACAAATTCAACAAGAACCTCAACATTGAAAAAAACCGAAAAATTCATCAAGAAGCTCAACATTGAAAAACACCAACATATTCAACAACAACCTCAACTTTTAAAAGAAGAGAAAAAGTTAAAAAAAAACATTGATAACACCAACAAATTCAACAACAACCTCAACGTTGAAAAATACAAAAAAGTTCAAAAAATAACATTGATAACACCATCAAATTCAACAACAAACTCAATATTGATAATCAACAACAAATTCAACAACAAGCTCAACATTGAAAAACAGCAACAAATTCAACAACAAACTTGAATTTTAAAAGAAGGGAAAAAGTTCAAAAAAAACATTGAGAATCCCAACAAATTCAACAACAACCACAACGTGGTTAAACAACAACAAATTCAACAACAACCTCAATATTGAAAGACACCAACAAATTCAACAACAATCTCAACATGGAAAATCACCAACAAATTCAATATCATCAATATTGAAAATCTCTAACAAATTCAACAACAACCTCAACATTGAAAAGCACCAACAAATTCAACAACAACCTCAACTTTTAAAAGAAGAGAAAAAGTTCAAAAAAAACATTTATAACACCAACAATTTCAACAACAACGTCAATATTGAAATTCACCAACAAATTCAACAACAACCTCAACATTGAAAATCACCAACAAATTCAACAACTTCAATATTGAAAATCACCAACAAATTCAACAACACCCTCAACAATGAAAAATACAAATAAGTTTGAAAAATAACACTGATAACTCCAACAAATTCAACAACAATCTGAACATTGAAAAATACAAAAAAGTTCTAAAAATAAAATTGATAACACCATCAAATTCAACAACAAACTCAATATTGAAAATCAACAACAAATTCAACACCAACGTCAACATTGAAAAAAAACAGCAAATTCAGCAATAAGCTCAACATTGAAAAACACCAACAAATTGAACAACAACCTCAACTTTTAAAAGAAGAGATAAAGTTCGAAAAAGAACATTGATCAAACCAACAAATTCAACCACAACCTCAATGTTGAAAATCACCAACAATTTGAACAATTTCAACATTGAAAAACAGGAACAAATTCAACAACAACCTCAACATTGGAAAACACCAACAACTTCAACAAACTCAACAATGAAAAAGGCCAAAAAAATCAACAACCACCACGTTGAAAAGTACCAACGAATTCAACAATAACCTCAACTTTTAAAAGAAGAGAAAAAGTTCAAAAAAAACATTGATAACACCAACAAATTCAACAACAACCTCAACATTGAAAAATAAAAAACAGTTCAGAAAATAACATTGATAACACCAACAAATTCAGCAACATACTCAATATTGAATATCAAAAACAAATTCAACAACAACCTCAACATTGAAAATCACCAACAAATTCAACAACAACCTCAACATTGAAAAAACCAACAAATTCAACAACAAGCTCAACATTGAAAAACACCAAGAAATTCAACAACAACCTCAACTTTTAAAAGAAGAGAAAAAGTTCATAAAAAACATTGATAACACCAACAAATTCAACAACAACCTCAACATTGAAAAAGACCAACAAATTCAACAACAACCTGAATACAGAATGACACCAACAAGTTCAACAACAACCTGAACATTGAAGATCACGAACAAATTCAACAACCTCAACATTGAAAATGAACAACAAATTCAATAACAAACTCAACAATGAAAAACACCAACAAATTCAACAACAATCTCAACTTTCAAAAATAGAAAACAGTTCAAAAAATAACATTGATAACAACAACAAATTCAACAACAACCTCAACATTGAAAAATAAAAAACAGTTCAGAAAATAACATTGAATACACCAACAAATTCAGCAACATACTCAATATTGAACATCAAAAACAAATTCAACAACAAGCTCAACATTGAAAAACACCAAAAAATTCAACAACAACCTCAACTTTTAAAAGAAGAGAAAAAGTTCAAAAAAACATTGATAACACCAACAAATTCAACAACAACCTCATCATTGAAAAAGACCAACAAATTCAACAACAACCTGAATATTGACTGACACCAATAAGTTCAACAACAACCTCAACATTGAAGATCACGAACAAATTCAACAACCTCAACATTGAAAATGAACAACAAATTCAATAACAACCTCAGCAATGAAAAACACCAACAAATTCAACAACAACCTCAACAATGAAAAACACCAACAAATTCAACAACAATCTCAACTTTCAAAAATAGAAAAAAGTTCAAAAAATAACATTGATAACAACAACAAATTCAACAACAACCTCAATATTGAAAACCACAAACAAATTCAACAAAAAACTCAACATTCAACAACAGCAACAAATTCAACAACCACCTTAACAATGAAAAGCCCCCACAAATTCAACAACAACCACAACATTGAAAAATACCAACAAATTCAACAACAACTTCAACATTGAAAAATACTAAAAAGTTCAAAAAATAACATTGATAACACCAACAAATTCAACAACAACCTCAATATTGAAAATCAGCAACAAATTCAACAAGAATCTCAACATTGGAAAACACCAACAAATTCAACAACAAACTCAACATTGAAAAACTCCAGAAATTCAACAACAATTTCAACATTGAAAAAAAGAACAAAGTTCAACAACTAACATTGATAACACCAACAAATTCAACAACAACCTCAACATTGAAAACTACATAAAAGTTCAAAAAAGAACATTGATAACACCAACAAATTCAACAACAACCTCAACATTGAAAACTACATAAAAGTTCAAAAAAGAACATTGATAACACCAACAAATTCAACAACAACCTCAACATTGAAAAACAGCAACAAATTCAACAACAAACTCAGCATTGAAAAAAACCTAAAAATTCAACAAGAAGCTCAATATTGACAAACACCAACATATTCAACAACAACCTCAACTTTTAAAAGAAGAGAAAAAGTTCAAAAAAAACATTGATAACACCAACAAATTCAACAACAACCTCAACGTTGAAAAATACAAAAAAGTTCAAAAAATAACATTGATAACACCATCAAATTCAACAACAAACTCAATATTGATAATCAACAACAAATTCAACAACAAGCTCAACATTGAAAAACAGCAACAAATTCAACAACAAACTTAAATTTTAAAAGAAGAGAAAAAGTTCAAAAAAAAATTGAGAATCTCAACAAATTCAACAACAACCACAACGTGGATAAACAACAACAAATTCAACAACAACCTCAATATTGAAAGAGACCAACAAATTCAACAACCACCTCAACATTGAAAAACACCAACAAATTCAACAACAACCTCAACATTGAAAAATACAAAAAAGTTCAAAAAATAACATTGATAACACCAACAAATTCAACAACAACCTCAATATTGAAAGACACCAACAAGTTCCACAACAACCTCAACATTGAAAATCAGCAACAAATTCAACAAGAATCTCAACATTGAAAACTGCCAACAAATTCAACAACAATCACAACATTGAAAAATACAACAAAGTTCAAAAAATTACATTGATAACACCAACAAATTCAACAAAAACCTTAACATTGAAAAAAACCTAAAAATTCAACAAGAAGCTCAACATTGAAAAACACCAACATATTCAAAAACAACCTCAACTTTTAAAAGAAGAGAAAAAGTTCAAAAAAAATTGATAGCTCCAACAAATTCAACAACAACCTCGACATTGAAATATACAAAAAAGTTTAAAAAAATAACATTGATAACACCATCAAATTCAACAACAAACTAAATATTGATAATCAACAACAAATTTAACAACATGCTCAGCATTGAAAAGCACCAACAAATTCAAAAACAAACTTAAATTTTAAAAGAAGAGAAAAAGTTCAAAAAAAACATTGAGAATCCCAACAAATTCAACAACAACCACGGCATGGAAAAACAACAACAAATTCAACAACAACCTCAATATTGAAAGACACCAACAAATTCAACAACAACCTCAACGTGGAAAATCACCAACGAATTCAACAACATCAATATTGAAAATCACCAACAAATTCAACAACATCCTCAGTATTGAAAAAGACCAACAAATTCATCCAAAACCTCATTGAAAAGCACCAACAAATTCAACAACAACCTGAACTTTTAAAAGAAGAGAAAAAGTTCAAAAAAAACATTTATAGCACCAACAAATTCAACAACAACGTGAACATTGAAATTCACCAACAAATTCAACAACAACCTCAACATTGAAAATCACCAACAAATTCAACAACTTCAATACTGAAATTCACCAACCAATTCAACAACAACCTCAACAATGAAAAGTACAAAAAAGTTCGAAAAATAACATTGATAACTCCAACAAATTCAAAAACAACCTGAACATTGAAAAATACAAAAAAGTTCTACAAATAACATTGATAACACCCTCTAATTCAACAACAAACTCAATATTGAAAATCAACAACAAATTCAACAACAACATCAACACTGAAAAAAACCAGCAAAGTCAGCAACACGCTCAACATTGATAAACACCAACAAATTGAACAACAACCTCAACTTTTAAAAGAAGAGAAAAGTTCAAAAAAGAACATTGATAAATCCAACAAATTCAACAACCTCAACGTTGAAAATCACCAACAAATTCGACAACCTCAACATTGAAAATCACCTTCAAATTCAACAACAACCTCAACATTGAAAAACCATCAAATTCAACAACAACCTCAATATTGAAAATCACCAGCAAATTGAACAACCTCAACATTGAAAAACACCAACAAGTTCAAGAACAACCTCAACATTGAAAATCACCAATAAATTCGACAACCTCAACATTGAAAATCAACAACAAAATCAACAACAACTTCAACATTGATAAAACCAACAAATGCAACAACAAGCTCAATGTTGAAAAACACCAACAAATTCAACAACAACCTCAACTATTAAAAGAAGAGAAAAAGTTCAAAAAAACATTGATAATACAAACAAATTCAACAACAACCTAAACATTGAAAAATAGAAAAAATTTCAAAAAATAACATTGATAACACCAAAAAATTCAACACCAACCTCAATATTAAAAATCACCAAAAAATTCAACAACAAACTCAACAAAGAAAAACACCAACAAATTCAACAACGACCACAACATTGAAAAATACCAACTAATTCATCAACAACCTCAACATTGAAAAATACAAAAAAGTTCAAAAAATAACATTGATAACACCAACAAATTCAACAACAACCTCAACATTGAAAAACACCAACAAATTCAACAACAACCAAAATATGGAAGGACACCAACAAATTCAACAACAGCCTCAATATTCAAAATCACCAACAAATTCAACAACAACCTCAACATTGAAAAACTCCAGAAATTCAACAACAACCTCAACATTTAAAAGTACAAAAAAGTTCAAAAAAGAACATTGATAAAATGAACAAATAAAACAACAACTTCAACGTTGAAAATCACCAACAAATTGAACAAGCTCAACATTGAAAAACACCAACAAATTCAACAACAACCTCAACATTAATAAACAACAACAACTTCAACAACATCAACAATGAAAAACACCAAAATATTCAACAACAACCGCAACTTTGAAAAACTCCAGAAATTCAACAACAACCTCAACATTTAAAAGTACAAAAAAGTTCAAAAAAGAACAGTGATATTATGAACAAATAAAACAACAACCTCAATGTTGAAAATCACCAACAAATTGAACAACCTCAACATTGAAAAACACCAACAAATTCAACAACAACCTCAACATTAATAAACAACAACAACTTCAACAACATCAACAATGAAAAACACCAAAATATTCAACAACAACCGCAACTTTGAAAAATACCTACAAATTCAACAACAACCTCAAGTTTTAAAAGAGAAACAGTTCATAAAAAACATTGATAACACAAAAATTCAACAACAATCTCAACATTGAAAAATACAACAAAGTTCAAGAAATAACAATGATAACACCAACAAATTCAACAACAACCTCAACATTGAAAAACAGCAACAAATTCAACAATAAACCTCAACATTTAAAAAAACCTAAAAATTCAACATGAAGCTCAACATTGATAAACACGAACATATGCATCCTGAACCTCAACTTTTAAAAGAAGAGAAAAAGTTCAAACCAACAAATTCAACAACAACCTCAACATTGAAAAATACAAAAAAGTTCAAAAAGCAACATTGATAACACCATCAAATTCAACAACAACCTCGGCATTGAAATATACAAAAATGGTTAAAAAATAACATTCATAACACCATCAAATTCATCAACAAACTCAATATTGAAAATCAACAACAAATTCAACAACAACCTCAACATTGAAAAATACAAAAAAGTTCAAAAAACAACATTGATAACACCATCAAATTCAACAACAACCTCGACATTGAAATATACAAAAATGTTTAAAAAAAAACATTCATAACACCATCAAATTCTACAACAACCTCAATATTGAAATCACCAACAAATTGAGCAACCTCAACATTGAAAGACACCAACAAATTCAACCACAACCGTAACATTGAAAAAAACGAACAAATTCAACAAGAACCTCAACTTTTAAAAGAAGATAAAAAGTTCAAAAAAACATTGATAACACCAACAAATTCAACAGCAACCTCAACATTGAAAAACAGAAAAAAGTTCAAAAAATAACGTTGATAAAACCAAAAAATTCAACAACTACCTCAACATTGAAAAATACTAAAAAGTTCATAAATAACGTTGATAACAACAACAAATTCAACAACAAACTCAATATTGAAAATCAACAACAAATTCATCAACAACCTCAACATTGAAAATCACCTACAAATTCAACAAAAACGTCAACATTGAAACCACCAACAAATTCAACAACCTCAACATTGAAAAACACCATCAAATCCAACATCAACAGTCAAAATCACCAACAAATTCAACAACAACCTCAACAATGAAAATCACCAAAAAATTCAACAACAACCTCAACATTGATAACACCAACAAATTCAACAAAAACCTCATGAACGAAAAGCACCAACAAATTCGACAACAACCTCAACATTGAAAATCACCAACAAATTCAACAACAAACTCAACATTGAAAAACAGCAACAAATTCCACTACCTCAACATTGAAAAACAGCAACAAATTCAATAACCACAACATTGAAAAATACAAAAAAGTTCAAAAAATAACGTTGATAATACCAACAAAGTCAACTAAAACCTCAATATTGAAAATCACCAACAAATTCAACAACAACCTCAACGTTGAAAAACGCCAACAAATTCAACAACAACCTCAACATTTAAAAGCACCAACAAATTCAACAACAACCTCAACATTGAAAAAAACTTACAATTTCAACAACAAGCTCAACATTGAAAAACACCAACAAATTCAACAACAACCTCAACTTTTAAAAGAGAAAAACTTCAAAAAAACATTGATAACACCAACAAATTCAACAACAACCTCAACATTGAAAAACGCCAACAATTTCAACAACAACCTCAACATTGAAAAACACCAACAAATGCAACAACAACCTCAATATTGAAAACATCCACAAAATTCAACAACAACCTCAAGAATGAATAACACCAACAAACTCAACAACCTCAACATTGAAAACACCAACAATTTCAACAGCAACCTCAACATTTAAAACTACAAAAAAGTTCAAAAAATAACATTGATTACACCAACAAATTCAACAACAACCTCAACGTTGAAAATCACCTACAAATTCAACAACAACGTCAACATTGAAAAACACCAATAAATTCAACAACCTCAACATTGAAATTCACCAACAAATTCAACAACAACCTCAATATTGAAAATCAACAACAAATTCAACAACAACCTCAACATTGAAAAACACCAAAAAATTCAACAACAACCACAACATTGAAAAAACTAACAAATTCAACAAGAACCTCAACTTTTAAAAGAAGATAAAAAGTTCAAAAAAAAATTGATAACACCAACAAATTCAACAGCAACCTCAACATTGAAAAATAGAAAAAAGTTCAAAAAATAACGTTGATAATACCAACAAATTCAACAACAACCTCAACATTGAAAAATACTAAAAAGTTCAAAAAATAACGTTGATAGCACCAACAAATTCAACAACAAACTCAATACTGAAAATCAACAACAAATTCATCAACAACCTCAACATTGAAAATCATCTACAAATTCAACAACAACGTCAACATTGAAACCACCAACAAATTCAACAACCTCAACATTGAAAAACACCATCAAATCCAACAACATCAACAGTCAAAATCACCAACAAATTCAACAACAACCTCAACAATGAAAATCACCAAAAAATTCAACAACAACCTCAACAGTGAAAAACACCAACAAAATCAACAACAACATTAAATTTTAAAAATACAAAAAAGTTCAACAAAAACATTGATAACACCAACAAATTCAACAAAAACCTCATGAACGAAAAACACCAACAAATTCAACAACAACCTCAACGTTGAAAAATAGCAACAAATGCAACAAAAACCTCAATATTGAAAACATCCACAAAATTCAACAACAACCTCAAGAATGAAAAATACCAACAAACTCAACAACCTCAACTTCGAAAACACCAACAATTTCAACAACAACCTCATCATTTAAAACTACAAAAAAGTACAAAAAATAACACTGATAACACCAACAAATTCAACAACAACCTCAACATTGAAAATCACCTACAAATTCAACAACAACGTCAACATTGAAAAACACCAATAAATTCAACAACCTCAACATTGAAAATCACCAACAAATTCAACAACAACCTCAATATTGAAAATCAACAACAAATTCAACAACAACCTCAACATTGAAAAACACCAATAAATTCAACAACAACCACAACATTGAAAAACACCAACATATTCAACAACAACCTCAACTTTTAAAAATACAAAAAAGTTCAACAAAAACATTGATAACACCAACAAATTCAACAAAAACCTCAACAATGAAAAACACCAAGAAATTCAACAACAACCTCAACATTGATAACACCAACAAATTCAACAACAACCTCAATATTGAAAGACACCACAAGTTCAAAAATGACATCAACATTGAAAATCAGCAACAAATTCAACAACAACCTCAATATTGAAAAACACCAACAAATTCAACAACAACCTCAACATTTAAAAACACCAACAATTTCAACTACAAGCTCAACATTGAAAAACACCAACAAATTCAACAACAACCTCAACATTTAGAACTACCAAAAAGTTCCAAAAAGATCATTGATAAAACCAACAAATTCAACAACAACCGGTATATTGAAATTCACAAACAAATTGAACAACAACCTCAACATTGAAAAACACCAACAAATTCAACAACAAGCTCAACTTTTAAAAGAAAAGAAAAAGTTCAAAAAAAACATTGATAAAACCAACAAATTCAACAACAAGCTCAACAATGATAACACCAAAAAATTCAAGAACAACCTCAACATTGAAAGACACAAACAAATTCAACAACAAACTCAACATTGAAAATCACCAACAAATTCAACAACTTCAATATTGAAAATCACCAACAAATTCAACAACAACCTCAACATTCAAAAACACCAACAAATTCATCAACAACGTCAACATTGAAAAAAAACAGCAAATTAAACAACAAGCTCAACTTTCAAAAATAAAAAAAAGATCAAAAATTAACATTGATAACAGCAACAAATTCAACAACAACCTCAATATTGAAAATCACCTACAAATTCAACAACAACCTCAACATTGAAAAATACAAAAAAGTTCAAAAAATAACATTGATAACACCAACAACTTCAACAACAATCTCATTATTGAATATCACCAACAAGTTTAACAACAACCTCAACATTGGAAAAACACCAACAAATTCAACAACAACCTTAACTTATAAAAATACAAACAAGTTCAACAAAAAACATTGAAAACACCAATAAATACAAACAACAACCTCAATATTGATAATCACCAACAAATTGATCAACCTCAACATTGAAAAACACCAACAAATTCAACAACAACCTCAACATTGAAAAACACCAACAACATCAAAAACATCAACAATGAAAAACAACAAATAATTCAACAACAACTGCAACATTGATAAATACCAACAAATTCTACAACAACCTCAGCTTTTAAAAGAAGATAAAAATTTCATAAAAAGCATTGATAACACCAACAAATTCAACAACAAATTCAATATTGAAAATGAACAACAAATTCAACAACAACCTCAACATTGAAAATCAACTACAAATTCAACAACAACGTGATCATTGTAAAACACCTACAAATTCAACAACCTCAACATTGAAAATCACCAACAAATTGAACAAAAACCTCAACAATGAAAAACAACAAAAAATTCAACAACGTCCTCAACATTGAAAAACACCAACAAATTCAACAACAACCTTAACTTTTTAAAATACAAAAAGTTCAACAAAAACATTGATAACACCAACAAATTCAACAAAAACCTCAACAATGAAAAACAACAACAAATTCAACAAGAAGCTGAACATTGAAAAACAGCAACAAATTCAAGAACAAACTCAACAATGAAAAACACCAACAAATCCAACAACAACCTCATCATTTAAAACTACAAAAAAGTTCAAAAAATAACATTGATTACACCAACAAATTCAACAATAAGCTCAACTTTTAAAAGAAAAGAAAAAGTTCAAAAAAAACATTGATAAAACCAACAAATTCAACAACAAGCTCAACAATGATAACACCAAAAAATTCAAGAACAACCTCAACATTGAAAAACACAAACAAATTCAACAACAAACTCAACATTGAAAATCACCAACAAATTCAACAACTTCAATATTGAAAATCACCAACAAATTCAACAACAACCTCAACATTCAAAAACACCAACAAATTCATCAACAACGTCAACATTGAAAAAAACCAGCAAATTAAACAACAAGCTCAACTTTCAAAAATAAAAAAAAGATCAAAAATTAACATTGATATCAGCAACAAATTCAACAACAACCTCAATATTGAAAAACACCTACAAATTCAACAACAACCTCAATATTGAAACACAGCAACAAATTCAACAACAATCTCAACATTGAAAAATACAAAAAAGTTCAAAAAATAACATTGATAACACCAACAACTTCAACAACAATCTCATTATTGAATATCACCAACAAATTTAACAACAACCTCAACATTGAAAAACACCAACAAATTCAACAACAACCTTAACTTATAAAAATTCAAACAAGTTCAACAAAAAACATTGAAAACACCAATAAATTCAACAACAACCTCAATATTGATAATCACCAACAAATTGATCAACCTCAACATTGAAAAACACCAACAAATTCAACAACAACCTCAACATTGAAAAACACCACCAACTTCAAAAACATCAACAATGAAAAAAAACAAATAATTCAACAACAACCGCAACATTGAAAAATACCAACAAATTCTACAACAACCTCAACTTTTAAAAGAAGATAAAAATTTCATAAAAAGCATTGATAACACCAACAAATTCAACAACAAATTCAATATTGAAAATAAACAACAAATTCAACAACAACCTCAACATTGAAAATCAACTACAAATTCAACAACAATGTCAACATTGTAAAACACCTACAAATTCAACAACCTCAACATTGAAAATCACCAACAAATTGAACAAAAACCTCAACAATGAAAAACAACAAAAAATTCAACAACAACCTCAACATTGAAAAACACCAACAAATTCAACAGCAACCTTAACTTTTAAAAATACAAAAAGTTCAACAAAAACATTGATAACACCAACAAATTCAACAAAAACCTCAACAATGAAAAACACCAACAAATTCAACAAGAAGCTGAACATTGAAAAAAAGCAACAAATTCAACAACAAACTCAACAATGAAAAACACCAACAAATCCCACAACAACCTCAACATTTAAAACTACAAAAACGTTCAAAAAATAACATTGATAATACCAACAAATTCAACAACAACCTCAATATTGAAAGACACCAACAAGTTCAACAACGACTTCAACATTTAAAATCAGCAACAAATTCAACAAATACCTCAACGCTGAAAAACACCAACAAATTCAAATACAACCTCAACAATGATAAACACCAACAAATTCAACAAGAGCCTCAACATTGATAACACCAACAAATTCAACAACAACCTCAATACTGAAAGACACCAACAAATTCAACAACAAACTCAATATGGAAAATCACCACAAAATTCAACAACAACCTCAAGAATGAATAACACCAACAAACTCAAAAACCTCAACATTGAAAACACCAACAATTTCAACAACAACCTCAACATTTAAAAATACAAAAACGTTCAAAAAATAACATTGCTGACACCAACAAATTCAACAACAAACTCAATATTGAAAATCAACAACAAATTCAACAACAACCTCAACATTGAAAATCACCAACAAATTCAACAACCACAACATTGAAAATCAACAACAAATTCAACAACAACCTCAATATTGAAAATAAACAAAAAATTCAACAACAAGATCAACATTGAAAAACACCAAAAAATTCAACAACAACCTCAACATTGAAAAACACCAACATATTCAACAACTTCAACTTTTTAAAATACAAAAAAGCTCATCAAAAACATTGATAACACCAACAAATTCAACAAAAACCTCAACAATGATAAACACCAACAAATTCAACAACAACCTCAACATTGATAACACCAACAAATTCAACAACAACCTCAATATTGAAAATCGCCAACAAATTCAACACCAACCTCAGTATTGAAAGACACCAACAAGTTCAAAAACGACCTCAACATTGAAAATCAGCAACAATATCAACAACAATCGCAACATTGATAACACCAACAAATTGAACAACAAACTCAATATTGAAAATCACCAACAAATTCAACAACATCAACATTGAAAAACGGGAACAAATTCAACAACAATCTCAACATTGAAAATCACCAACAAATTCAACATCAACCTCAACATTTAAAAACACCAACAATTTCAACAACAAGCTCAACATTGAAAAACACCAACAAATTCAAAAACAACCTCAACTTTTAAAAGAAGAGAAAAAGTTCAAAAAAAACATTGATAACACCAACAAATTCAACAACAACCTCAACATTGAAAAACGCCAACAAATTCAAGAACAACCTCAACATTTAAAACTACCAAAAATTTCAAAAAAGATCATTGATAAAACCAACAAATTCAACAACAACCTGTATATTGAAAGTCACAAATAAATTCAACAGCAACCTCAAAATTGAAAAACACCAACAAATTCAACAACAACCTCAACTTTTAAAAGAAGAGAAAAAGTTCAAAAAAAACATTGATAACACCAACAAATTCAAGAACAACCTCAACATTGAAAGACACCTACAAATTCATCAAAAACGTCAACATTGAAAAACACCTACAAATTCAGCAACCTCAACTTTGAAAATCACCAACAGATTGAACAACAACGTCAACAATGAAAAATAACAAAAATTCAACAACAACCTCAACATTGAAAAACACCAACAAATTCAACAACAACCTTAACTTTCAAAAATACAAAAAAGTTCAACAAAAACATTGATAACACCAACAAATTCAACAAAAACCTCAACAATGAAAAACACCAACAAATTCAACAACAAACTCAACATTGAAAAACAGCAACAAATTCAACATCAACCTCAACAATGAAAAACACCAACAAATTCAACAACCTCAATATTGAAAAATACCAACAAATTGAAAAACAACCTCAACATTGAAAAATACAAAAAAGTTCAAAAAATAACATTGATAACACCAACAAATTCAAAAACAACCTCAACTTTTAAAAGAATATAAAAAGTTCAAAAAAAAATTGATAACACCAACAAATTCAACAACAACCTAAACATTGAAAACTACAAAAAAGTTCAAAAAATAACATTGATAACACCAACTAATTCAACAACAAACTCAATATTGTAAATCAACAACAAATTCAACAACAACCTCAACATTGAAAAACACCAACAAATTCAACAACAACCTTAACTTTCAAAAATACAAAAAAGTTCAACAAAAACATTGATAACACCAACAAATTCAACAAAAACCTCAACAATGAAAAACACCAACAAATTCAACAACAAACTCAACATTGAAAAACAGCAACAAATTCAACATCAACCTCAACAATGAAAAACACCAACAAATTCAACAACCTCAATATTGAAAAATACCAACAAATTGAAAAACAACCTCAACATTGAAAAATACAAAAAAGTTCAAAAAATAACATTGATAACACCAACAAATTCAAAAACAACCTCAACTTTTAAAAGAATATAAAAAGTTCAAAAAAAAAATTGATAACACCAACAAATTCAACAACAACCTAAACATTGAAAACTACAAAAAAGTTCAAAAAATAACATTGATAACACCAACTAATTCAACAACAAACTCAATATTGTAAATCAACAACAAATTCAACAACAACCTCAACATTGAAAATCACCTACAAATTCAACAACAAACTCAACATTGAAAAACACCAAAAAATTCAGCAACAACCTCAACATTGAAAACACCAACAAATTCAACAACAACCTCAATACTGAAAAACACCAACAATTTCCACAACAACCTCAATACTGAAAATCACCAACAAATTCAACAATAACCTCAATATTGAAAGACATCAACAAGTTCAAAAATGACCTCAACATTGAAAATCAGCAACAAATTCAACAACAATATCAACATTGAAAAACGCCAACAAATTCAACAACAACCTAAACATTGAAAAATGCAAAAAAGTTTAAAAAATAACATTGATAACACCAACAACTTCAAAAACTATCTCATTATTGAATATCACCAACAAATTTAACAACAACCTCAACATTGAAAAACACCAACAAATTCAACAAGAAACTTAACTTTTAAAAATACAAACAAGTTCAACAAAAAACATTGATAACACCAACAAATTGATCAACCTCAACATTGAAAAACACCAACAAATTCAACAACAACCTCAACTTTTAAAAGAAGTTAAAAATTTCAAAAAAAACATTGATAACACCAACAAATTCAATAACAAATTCAATATTGAAAATAAACAACAAATTCAACAACAACGTCAACATTGAAAAACACCAACATATTCAACAACCTCAACATTGAAAATCACCAACAAATTCAACAACAACCTCAATATTGAAAATCAACAACAAATTCAACAACAACCTCAACATTAAAAAACACCAAAAAATTCAACAACAACCTCAACATTGAAAAACACCAACAGATTCAACAACAAACTCAACTTTTAAAAAGACAAAAAATTTCAACAAAAACATTGATAACACCAACAAATTCAACAAAAACCTCAACAATGAAAAACACCAACAAATTCAACAACAACCTCAATATTGAAAGACATCAACAAGTTCAACATTGAAAATCAGCAACAAATTCAACAACAATCTCAACATTGAAAAATGCGAACAAATTCAACAACAACCTCAATATTGAAAATGACCAACAAATTCAACATCAACCTCAACATTGAAAAACACCAAAAAATTCAACAACAACCTCAACTTTGAGAAACACCAACAAATGCAACAACAACCTCAATATTGAAAATCACCACAAAATTCAACAACAACCTCAAGAATGAATAACACCAACAAACTCAACAACCTCAACATTGAAAACACCAACAATTTCAACAACAACCTCAACATTTAAAACTACAAAAAAGTTCAAAAAATAACATTGATAACACCAACAAATTCAACAACAAACTCAATATTGAAAATCAACAACAAATTCAACAACAACCTCAACATTGAAAATCACCAACAAATTCAACAACCTCAACATTGAAAATCAACAACAAATTCAACGACAACCTCAATATTGAAAATAAACAAAAAATTCAACAACAAGCTCAACATTGAAAAACACCAAAAAATTCAACAACAACCTCAACATTGGTAAACACCAACATATTAAACAACAACCTCAACTTTTTAAGTACAGAAAAGCTCAACAAAAACATTGATAACACCAACAAATTCAACAAAAACCTCAACAATGATAGACACCAACAAATTCAACAATAACTTCAACATTGATAACACCAACAAATTCAACAACAATCTCAATGTTTCAAAATACAAAAAAGTTCAAAAAATAACATTGATAACACGAACAAATTCAACAACAACCTCAATAGTGAAAATCACCAACAAATTCAACAACAACCTCAATATTGAAAGATATCAACAAGTTCAACAATGACCTCAAGATTGAAAATCAGCAACAAATTCAACAAAAATCCCAACATTGAAAAATGCCAACAAATTCAACAACAACCTCAACATTGAAAAACAGCAACAAATTCAACAACAACCTCAACTTTTAAAATTACAAAAAAGTTCAACAAAAACATTGATAACACCAACAAATTCAACAAAAACATCAACAATGAAAAACACCAACATATTCAACAACAACCTCAACAATGAAAAACACCAACAAATTCAACACCAACCTGAACATTGAAAAATACAAAACAAATTCAACAACAATCGCAAAATTTACAAACACCAACAATTTCAACAACAACCTCAACATATAAAACTACAAAAAATGTTCAAAAAAGATCATTGATAAAGCCAACAAATTCAACAACAACCTGTATATTGAAAGAAACAAACAAATTCAACAACAACCTCAACATTGAAAAACACAAACAAATTCAACAACAACCTCAACTTTTAAAAGAAGAGAAAAAGTTCAAAAAAAAACATTGATAACACCAACAAATTCACGAACAACCTCAATATTGAAAGTCACCAACAAATTCAACAACAACCTCAACTTTTAAAAGAAGAGAAAAAGTTCAAAAAAGACATTGATAACACCAACAAATTCAACAACAACCTCAACATTGAAAATCAGCAACAAATTCAACAATTTCAATATTGAAAATCACCAACAAATTCAACAAGAACCTCAATATTCAAAAACACCAACATATTCAACAACAATGTCAACATTGGAAAAAACCAACAAATTCAACAACAAGCTCAACCTTCAAAAATAAAAAAAAGTTCAAGAATTAACATTGATAACAGCAACAAATTCAACAACAACCACAACATTGAAAAACACCAACAAATTCAACAACAACCTCAACAATGAAGAATACACAAAAGTTTAAAAAATAACATTGATAACACCAACAACTTCAAAAAAAATCTCATTATTGAATAACAACAACAAATTTAACAACAACCTCAACATTGAAAAATACCAACAAATTTAACAACAACCTTAACTTTTAAAAATACAAACCAGTTCAACAAAAACATTGATAACACCAATAAATCGACAACAACCTCAACAATGAAAAACACCAACAAATTCAACAATAACCTCAATATTGATAATCACCAATAAATTGAACAACCTCAAATTTGAAAAACACCAACAAATTCAACAACATCAACATTGACAAACACCAACAAATTCAACAACAACCTCAACATTGAAAAACACCAACAACTTCAAAAACCTCAACTATGAAAAACAACAAATAATTCAAAAACAACCGCAACATTGGCAAATACCAACAAATTCAACAACACCCTCAACTTTTAAAAGAAAATAAAAATTTCAAAAAAAGCATTGATAACACCAACAAATTCAAAATCAAATTCAAGATTGAAAATAAACAACAAATTCAACAACAACCTCAACAATGAAAAACAACAGAAAATTCAACAAAAACTCAACATTGAATAACACCAACAAATTCACCAACAAGCTTTACATTTAAAAACACAAAAAAATTCAACAATAACATTGATAACACCAACAAATTAAAAAAAAAACCTCAAAAATGAAAAACACCAACAAATTCAACAACAACCTCAACATTGAAAAACAGCAACAAATTCAACAACAACCTCAACAATGAAAAACACCAACAAATTCAATAACAACCTCAACATTGAAAAATACAAAAAAGTTCAATAAAGAACATTGATAACACCAACAACTTCAACAACAATCTCATTATTGAATATCGCCAACAAATTTAACAACAACCTCAACATTGAAAAACACCAACAAATTCAACAACAACCTTGACTTTTAAAAATACAAACAAGTTCAACAAAAAACATTGATAATACCAACATATCGACCACATCTTCAACAATGAAAAACACCAACAAATTCAACAACACCCTCAACTTTTAAAACAAGAGAATAAGTTTAAAAAAGAACATTGATAAAACCAACAAATTCAACAACAACCTCAATATTGATAATCACCAACAAATTGAACAACCTCAACATTGAAAAACACCAACAAATTCAACAACAACCTAAACATTGACAAACACCAACAAATTCAAGAACAACCTCATCATTGAAAAACATCAACAAGTTTAACAACGACCTCAACATTGAAAATCATCAACAAATTCAACAACAACCTCAACATTGATAAACACCAACAAATTCAACAACAATCTCAACACTGAATAATACAAAAAAGTTCAAAAAATAACTTTGATAATACCAACAAATTCAACTAAAAAAAAATATTGAAAATCACCAACAAATTCAACAACAATCTCAACATTGAAAAACAACAACATCTTCAAAAATATCAAAAATGAAAAACAACAAATATTTCAACAACAACCGCAACATTGAAAAATGCCAACAGATTCAACAACAACTTCAACTTTTAAAAGAAGATAAAAATTTCAAAAAAAGCATTGATAACACCAACAAATTCAACAACAAATTCAATATTGAAAATAACCAATAAATTCAACAACAACCTCAACATTGAAAATCACCTACAAATTGAACAACAACCTCAACAATGAAAAACAACAAAAAATTCAACAACAATCTCAACATTGAAAAACACCAACAAATTCAACATCAACTTTAACTTTTAAAAATACAAAAAAGTTCAACAAAAACATTGAAAACAACAACAAATTCAACAACAACCACAACATCGAAAAACACCAACAAATTCAACAACAACCTCAATATTGAAAGACACCAACAAGTTCAACAACGACCTCAACATTTAAAATCAGCAATAAATCCAACAACAACCTCAAATTTTAAAAATATAAAAAAGTTCAACAAAAACATTGATAACACCAACAAATTCAATAAAACCCTCAACAACGAAAAGCACCAACAAATTCAACAACATCCTCAACATTGAAAATCACCAACAAATTCCACAACCTCAACATTGAAAAACACCAACAAATTCAACAACCTCAAAAATGAAAAACACCAACAAATTCAACAACAACCTCAACATTTAAAAGAAGAGAAAAAGTTCAAAAAAAACATTGATAACACCAACAAATTCAACAACAACCTCAACATTGAAAAACGCCAACAAATTCAACAACATTCTCAATATTGAAAGTCACCAACAAATTCAACAACAACCTCAACGTTGAAAAACACCAACAAATGCAACAACAACCTCAATATTGAAAATCACCACAAAATTCAACAACAATCTCAAGAATGAATAACACCAACAAATTCAACAACCTCAACATTGAAAACACCAACAATTTCAACAACAACCTCAACATTTAAAACTACAAAAAAGTTCAAAAAATAACTTTGATAACACCAACAAATTCAACAACAAACTCAATATTGAAAATCAACAACAAATTCAACAACAACCTCAACATTGAAAATCACCAACAAATTCAACAACCTCAACATTGAAAATCAACAACAAATTCAACGACAACCTCAATATTGAAAGATCATTGATAAAACCAAAAAATTCAACAACAACCACAACTTTTAAAAGAATATAAAAAGTTCGAAATAAACATGGATAACACCGACAAATTCAACAACAACCACAACATTGAAAAATAGAAAATAGTTCAAAAAATAACATTAATAACAGCAACAAATTCAACAACAACATAAACATTGAAAACTACAAAAAAGTTCAAGAAATAACATTGATAAAACCAACAAATTCAACAACAAACTCAACATTGAAAATCAACAACAAATTCAACAACAACCTCAACATTGAAAATCACCTACAAATTCAACAACAAACTCAACATTGAAAATCAACAACAAAATCAACAACAACCTCAAGATTGAAAATCACCTACAAATTCAACAACAACGTCAACATTGAGAATCAACAACAAATTCAACAACAACGTCAACATTGAAAAACACCAACATACTCAACAACCTCAACATTTAAAATCACCAACAAATTCAACAACAACCTAAATATTGAAAATCAACAACAAATTCAACAACAACCTCAACATTGAAACACACCAAATAATTCAACAACAACCTCAACATTGAAAAGCAGCAACAGATTCAACAACAAACTCAACTTTTAAAAATACAAAAAAGTTCAACAAAAACATTGATAAAACCAACAAATTCAACAAAAACCTCAACAATGAAGGACACCAACAAATTCAAAAACAACCTCAAAAATTGATAACACCAACAAATTCAACAAAAACCGCAACAATGAAAAACACCAACAAATTCAACAACAACCTCAATATTGATAGACACCAACAAGTTCAAAAACGTCCGCAACATTGAAAATCAGCAACAAATGCAACAACAATCTCAACATTGAAAAACGCGAACAAATTCAACAACAACCTCAATATTGAAAATGACCACCAAATTCAACATCAACCTCAACATTGAAAAACACCAACAAATTCAACAACAACCTCAACATTGAAAAATACCGACAACTTCAACAACCTCAACATTGAAAAATACAAAAAAGTTCAAAAAATAACATCCATAACACCAACAAATTCAACAACAACCTCAATACTGAAAATCAATAACAAATTCAACAACAACCTCAACATTGAAAAACACCAACAAATGCAACAACAACCTCAATATTGAAAGGCACCAACAAGTTCAACAACGACCTCAACATTTAAAATTAGCAACAAATTCAACAACAATCTCAACATTTAAAAATGCCAACAAATTCAACAACAACCTCAACTTTTAAAATTACAAAAAAGTTCAACAAAAACATTCATAACCCCTACAAATTCAACAAAAACCTTAACAATGAAAAACACCAACAAATTCAACAACAACCTCAACATTGAAAAACACCAACCAATTCAACAACAACCTCAAATTATAAAAATACAAAAAAGTTCAACAAACACATTGATAACACCAACAAATTCAACAAAAACATCAACAACGAAAAACACCAACAAATTCAACAACAACCTCAAATTATAAAAATACAAAAAAGTTCAACAAAAACATTGATAACACCAACAAATTCAACAACAATCTCAACAATGAAAAAAACCAACAAATGCAACAACAACCTCCATATTGAATATCAGCAACAAATACAACAACAACCTCAACATTTAAAAGTACAAAAAAGATTTAAAAAGAACATTGATAACACCAACAAATTCAACAACAAGCTCAATATTTAAAATCCGCCACAAATTGAACAACCTCAACATTGAAATACACCAACAAATTCAACAACAACCTTAACTTTTAAGAATACAGACAAGCTCAACAAAAAACATTGATAACAGCAACAAATCAATAACATCCTCATCAATGGAAAACACCAACAATTTCAAAAACAACCTCAACTTTTTAAACAAGAGAAAAACTTTAAAAAAGAACATTGATAAAACCAAAAAATTCAACAGCAACCTCAATATTGATAATCACCAACAAATTGAACAAACTCAACATTGAAAAACACCCACAAATTCAACAACAACCACAACATTTAAAAACACCAACAAATTCAACAACAACCTCAACATTGAAAACTACAAAAAAGTTCAAGAAATAACAGTGATAACACCAACAAATTCAACAAAAACCTCAACAATGAAAAACACCAACATATTCAACAACCACCTCAAAATTGAAAAACACCAACAAATTCAACAACAACCTCAATATTGAAAATCACCAACAAATTCAACAACAACCTCAACATTTAAAAACGCTAACAAATACAACAACAAGCTCAACATTGAAAACTACAAAAACGTTCAAAAAACAACATTGAAAACACCAGCAAATTCAACAACAACCTCAACATTGAAAAACACCAACAAGTTCAACAACCTCAACATTGAAAAACACCAACAAATTCAACAACCTCAACATTGAAAAATACCAACAAATTCAACAACAGCCTCAACATTGAAAAATACAAAAAAGTTCAAAAAATAGCATTGATAATACCAACAAATTCAACAACAACCTCAATATTGAAAATTACCAACAAATTCAACAACGACCTCAACGTTGAATATCTGCAACAACTTCAACAACAATCTCATTATTGAATATCACCAACAAATTTAACAACAACCTCAATATTGAAAAACACCAACAAATTCAACAACAACCTCAACATTTAAAAGTACAAAAAAGTTCAAAAAATAAAATTGATAAAACCAACAAATTCAACAACAACCTCAATATTGAAAATCACCAACAATTTGAACAACCTCAACATTGAAAAACACCATCAAATTCAACAACCACCTTAACTGTTAAAAATACAAACAAGTTCAACAAAAAACATTGATAACACCAACAAATCGACAACATCCTCAACAATGAAAAACACCAACAAATTCAACAACAACCTCAACTTTTAAAAAAAGAGAAAAAGTTTAAAAAAGAACATTGATAAAACCAACAAATTCAACAACAACCTCAATATTGATAATCCCCAACAAATTGAACAATCTCAACTTTGCAAAACACCAACAAATTCAACAACAACCTCAACTTTGAAAAACACCTACAAATTCAACAACCTCAACATTGAACATCACCAACAAATTCAACAACGACCTCAAATATGAAAAACAACAAAAAATTCAACAACAAACTCAACATTGAAAAATAACAACAAGTTCAAAAACAACCTCAACATTGAAAAATAAAAAAAAGTTCAAAAAATAACATTGATAACACCAACAACTTCAACAACAACCTCAATACTGAAAATCACCAACAAATTCAACAACAACCTCAACATTGAAAAACACCAACAAATTCAAGAACAACCTCAATATTGAAAGACACCAACAAGTTCAACAACGACCTCAACATTTAAAATCAGCAACAAATTCAACAACAATCTCAACACTGAAAAAAGCCAACAAATTCAACAACAACCTGAACTTTTAAAAACACAAAAAAGTTCAACTAAAACATTGATAACACCAACAAATTCAACAACAACCTCAATATTGAAAGACACCAACAAGTTTGAACAACGACCTCAACATTTAAAATCAGCAACAAATTCAACAACAATCTCAACATTGAAAAACACCAACAAATTCAACAACAACCTCAACATTGAAAAACACCAACAAATTCAACAACAACCTCAAATTTTAAAAATACAAAAAAGTTCAACAAAAACATTGATAACACCAACAAATTCAACAAAAATCTCAACAATGAAAAACACCAACAAATTCAACAACAACCTCAACATTGAAAAACAGCAACAAATTCAACAACAACCTCAACAATGAAATACACCAACAAATTCAACAACAACCTCAACATTGAAAAATACCAACAAATTCGACAAAAACAAAAAACATTGAAAAATACCAACAATTTCAAAAACAACCTCAACATTCAAAACTACAAAAAAGTTCAAAAAAGATCATTGATAAAACCAACAAATTCAACAACCACCTATCTATTGAAAGTCACAAACAAATTCAACAACAACCTCAACATTGAAAAGCACCAATAAATTCAACAACAACCTCAACATTGAAAAAAACCAACAAATTCAACATCAGGCTCAACTTTCAAAAATAAAAAAAAGTTCAAAAATTTACATTGATAACAGCAACAAATTCAACAACAACCTCAATATTGAAAATCACCAACAAATTCAACAACAACTTCAACATTGAAAAAGAGCAATAAATTCAACACAACCTCATAAATCAAAAAAACCAACAAATTCAACAACAACCTCAACATTGAAAAATGCCAACAAATTCAACATCAACCTCAACATTGAAAAACACAAAAAAGTTCAATAAATAACATTGATAACACCAACAACTTCAACAACAACCTCAATACTGAAAATCACCAACAAATTCAACAACAACCTCAACATTGAAAAACACCAACAAATTCAAGAACAACCTCAATATTGAAAGACACCAACAAGTTCAACAACGACCTCAACATTGAAAAACACCAACAAATTCAACAACAACCTCAACATTGAAAAACACCAACAAATTCAACAACAACCTCAAATTTTAAAAATACAAAAAAGTTCAACAAAAACATTGATAACACCAACAAATTCAACAAAAATCTCAACAATGAAAAACACCAACAAATTCAACAACAACCTCAACATTGAAAAACAGCAACAAATTCAACAACAACCTCAACAATGAAATACACCAACAAATTCAACAACAACCTCAACATTGAAAAATACCAACAAATTCGACAAAAACAAAAAACATTGAAAAATACCAACAATTTCAAAAACAACTTCAACATTCAAAACTACAAAAAAGTTCAAAAAAGATCATTGATAAAACCAACAAATTCAACAACCACCTATCTATTGAAAGTCACAAACAAATTCAACAACAACCTCAACATTGAAAAGCACCAATAAATTCAACAACAACCTCAACATTGAAAAAAACCAACAAATTCAACATCAGGCTCAACTTTCAAAAATAAAAAAAAGTTCAAAAATTTACATTGATAACAGCAACAAATTCAACAACAACCTCAATATTGAAAATCACCAACAAATTCAACAACAACTTCAACATTGAAAAAGAGCAATAAATTCAACACAACCTCATAAATCAAAAAAACCAACAAATTCAACAACAACCTCAACATTGAAAAATGCCAACAAATTCAACATCAACCTCAACATTGAAAAACACAAAAAAGTTCAATAAATAACATTGATAACACCAACAACTTCAACAACAATCTCATTATTGAATATCACCAACAAATTTAACAATAACCTCAACATTGAAAAACTCCAACAAATTCATCAACAACCTCAATATTGAAAATCAGCAACAAATTCAACAACAACCTCAACATTGAAAAACACCAACAAATTCAACAACAACCTCAACATTTAAAAGTACAAAAAAGTTCAAAAAAGAACATTGATAAAACCAACAAATTCAACAACAAACTCAATATTGATAATCTCCAACAAATTGAACAACCACAACAGTGAAAAACACCAACTTATTCAACAACAACCTCAACTTTTAAAAATACAAACAAGTTCAACAAAAAACATTGATAACACGAACAAATTCAACAACAATCTCAACATTGAAAAACACCAACAAATTGAACAACAACCTCAACATTGAAAAACACCAGCAACTTCAACAACCTCAACAATGAAAAACAACAAATAATTCAACAACAACCGCAACATTGACAAATACCAACAAATTCAACAACAACCTCCACTTCTAAAAGAAGATAAAAAGTTCAAAAAAAACATTGATAACACAAACAAATTCATCAACAATCTCAACATTGAAAAATAGAAAAAAGTTCAAAAAATAACATTGATAACACCAACAAATTCAACAACAAACAAAACATTGAAAACTACAAAAAGTTCAAAAAATAACATTGATAACACCAACAAATTCAACAACTAACTCAATATTGAAAAACACCAACAAATTTAACAACCTCAACATTAAAAATCACCAACAAATTCAACAACAACCTCAACAATGAAAAACACCAAAAAATTCAACAACAACCTCAACATTGAAAAACACCAACAAATTCAACAACAACCTTAACTTTTAAAAATACAAACAAGTTCAACAACAACATTGATAACACCAAGAGTTTCAACAAAAACCTCAACAATGAAAAACACCAACAAATTCAACAACAAACCTCAAGATTGATAAACAGCAACAAATTCAACAACAACCTCAACAATGAAAAATACAAAAAAGTTCAAAAAATAACATTGATAACACGAACAAATTCAACAACAACCTCAATACTGAAAATCACCAACAAATTCAACAACAACCTCAATATTGAAAGATACCAACAAGTTCAACAAGGACCTCAAGATTGAAAATCAGCAACAAATTCAACAACAATCCCAACATTGAAAAATGCCAACAAATTCAACAACAACCTCAAATTTTAAAAATACAAAAAAGTTCAACAAAAACATTGATAACACCAACAAATTCAACAAAAATCTCAACAATGAAAAACACCAACAAATGCAACAACAACCTCAAATTTAAAAACACCAACATATTCAACAACAACCTCAACTTTTAAAAATACAAAAAAGTTCAACAAAAACATTGACAACACCAACAAATTCAACAAAAACCTCAACAATGAAAAACACCAACAAATTCAACAACAACCTCAACATTGAAAAACAGCAACATATTCAACAACAACCTCAACAATGAATAACACCAACAAATTGAACAACAACCTCAACTTTTAAAAGAAGAGAAAAAGTTCAAAAAAAACATTGATAACACCAACAAATTCAACACGAACCACAATATTGAAAACCTCCAACAAATTGAACAACCTCAACATTGAAAAACCTCCAACAAATTCAACAACAACCTTAACTTTTAAAAATACAAAGAGGTTCAACAAAAAACATTGATGATACCAACAAATTCAACAACAATCTCAACAATGAAAAACACCAAACTTCAACAGTCTCAACAATGAAAAGCCCCCAAAAATTCAACAACCGCAACATTGAAAAATACCAACAAATTAAACAACCTCAAAATTGAAAAATAGAAAATAGTTCAAAAAATAACATTGATAACACCAACAAATTCCACAAAAACCTAAACATTGAAAACGACAATAAAGTTAAAAAAATTCCATTGATAACACCAACAAATTCAACAACAAACTCAATATTGAAAATCAACATCAAATTCAACAACAACCTCAACATTTAAAACTACAGAAAAGTTCAAAAAAATCATGGATAAAACCAACATATTCAACAACAACCTGTATATTAAAAGTTGCAAACAAATTCAACAACAACGTCAACATTGAAAAACACCAACAAATTGAACAACAACCTCAACTTTTGAAAGAAGAGAAAAAGTTCAAAAAAACATTGATAACACCAACAAATTCAACAACAACCTCAAGAATGAAAGTCACCAACAAATTCAACAACAACCTCAACATTGAAAAACACCAACAAATTCAACAACAACCTCAATATTGAATGACACCAACAAATTCAACAACAACCTCAACATTGAAAATCACCAACAAATTCAACAACTTCAATATTGAAAATCACCAACAAATTCAACAACAAGCACAACATTGAAAATCACCAACAAATTCAACAACTTCAACATTGAAAAACACCAACAAATTCAACAACAACGTCAACATTGAAAAAAAAACCAACAAATTCAACAACAAGCTCACCTTTCAAAAATAAAAAAAAGTTCAAAAATTAACATTGATAACAGCAACAAATTCAACAACAACATCGACATTGAAAAACACCAACAACTCCAACAACCTCAACAATGAAAAACAACAAATAATTCAACAACAACCTCAACATTTAAAAGTATAAAAAATTTCAAAAAAAACATTGATAAAACCAACAAATTCAATAACAACCTCAATATTGAAAATCACCAACAAATTCAACAACAATCTTAACTTTTAAAAATACAAACAAGTTCAACAAAAAACATTGTTACCACCAACAAATTCAACAACAACCTCAATATTGAAAATCACCAACAAATTCAACAAGGACCACAACTTTGAAAAACACCAACAAATTCAACAACCTCAACAATTGAAAAACACCAACATATTCAACAACAACATCAATATTGAAAAACGCCAACAAATTCAACAACAACCTCAATATTGAAAGACACCAACAAATTCAACAACAACCTCAACAATGACAAACACCAACAAATTCAACAACATCCTCAACATTGTAAAATACAAATAAGTTCAAAAAATAACATTGATAACACCAACAAATTCAACAACAATCTCATTATTGAATATCACCAACAAATTCAACAACAACCTCAACATTGAAAAACACCAACAAATTCAACAACAAACTCAACATTTAAAAGTACAAAAAAGTTCAAAAAAGAACATTGATAAAACCAACAAATTCAACAACCTCAATATTGAAAAACACCAACAAATTCAACAACCTCAACAATTGAAAAACACCAACATATTCAACAACAACATCAATATTGAAAAACGCCAACAAATTCAACAACAACCTCAATATTGAAAGACACCAACAAATTCAACAACAACCTCAACAATGACAAACACCAACAAATTCAACAACATCCTCAACATTGTAAAATACAAATAAGTTCAAAAAATAACATTGATAACACCAACAAATTCAACAACAATCTCATTATTGAATATCACCAACAAATTCAACAACAACCTCAACATTGAAAAACACCAACAAATTCAACAACAAACTCAACATTTAAAAGTACAAAAAAGTTCAAAAAAGAACATTGATAAAACCAACAAATTCAACAACAACCTTAACTTTTAAAAATGCAAATAAGTTCAACAAAAAACATTGATTAAACCAACAAATTCAACAACAATCTCAACAATGAAAAAAACCAACAAATTCAACAACAACCTCAACTTTTAAAAGAGAGAAAGTTCAATAAAAACATTGATAACACCAACAAATTCAACAACAAACTCAACACTGAAAACCACCAAAAATTCAACATGAACCACAATATTGAAAATCACCAACAAATTCAACAACAACCTCAACTTCTAAAAGGAGAGAAAAAGTTCAAAAAATACATTGATAACAACAACAAATTAAACAACAACCTCAACATTGAAACATACAAAAAGTTCAAAAAATCACATCGATATCACCAACAAATATTCAAAACCAACTCAACATTGAAAATCAACAACAAATTCAACAACAATCTCAACATTGAAAAATACCAACTAATTCAACAACTTCAATATTGAAAATCACCAACAAATTCAACAACAACCTCAACATTGAAAATCACCAACAAATTCAACAACTTCAATATTGAAAGTCACCAACAATTCTACAACAACCTCAACATTGAAAAACACCAACAAATTCAACAACAACCTCAAATTTCATTGAGAAGAAATGGCTTGAAGAAGCCTTTTGTCTTTGTTTCTGAATATTATATGCAAAGATGGGTTATTCTAATTTCCACTCCTTGAACATTGGATTTCTGTAACTTTTTTTAGCATCCGCACACCACAGAAGAAAACCTCAGTAGGTCTTACGTATCCTGCTCAAGTGCTGCACTACTTCTGTGCAAGAGTCAAAATAAAAATTAGGATAAGAAGTAAAACTGCAGTTCTCCATACAATTTGTATTTCACATATTTTATAGATTTCCAGATCACTCATTCCTCAGCTAACTGAAGACCCATGTAGAAAAGTTTATTAGATTGTTAATTGAATTTTGCCACTGACCATATCCCATCTTTGAGTCCGTTATCTGTTGCATGGATTACTGCTGTTAATTGCTGCTGCCTATGGAGCACTTTCTCAACAGTTTCAATAAATAAAAACCTGGCTTGAATTACAAATCATTTTAAGAATATAGCTATATTTTAGATAGAAAATCTGCTACGTCTGGATATGAGTTTGATGTATAGTTCAATATGTGGATGTCTTCTCCCAAAGCAAGTCTTGCTTTTGGATTACTCCTTCCCTTGTTGATCTATATTGGCTCTCTGTTAACTGGCACATTAGCCATTAAATTTTTATTCCTCACCCTTTAAATCCCTCTGTGTCCCACATCATCCTATTTCTAGAATATTCCCTAGCCCAATATTGTCTTACCACACTTATGAACTTTCCTAAAATTTGTACCTTTTTATGTATTTCCCCATTCCCTTTGCCATGCATTTGTCAACAGAGCTGACCAATCTCTGTTTTCCTTGCATCTGAAAAACCTCCAAGGTATTTTCTACATTAAAGGTCTATGCAAATGCAAGTTGTTAAATGATTCGCTGAAAATTACACTATTAATGGGGATATTAAGTTATACTACAACACATGAAAATGAAAAATACAGGAAAAAGCACTTGCTATGCCTTTCATATCCTCATGATGCTAAAGCGCTTACTTTTTAAACTTAAATACTTATGCAGTGCAGTTACTGTTGCTATGTAAGCATATAATGGAACCAGTCTTGGCACAGCAAGGGCCCACAATTGACAAATGAGGTAAATGACCAATTTGTTTTTGTATATTAGTAGAGGTATCAGTATTGTTCTGGGTATTGAGAGAACTGCCTCCTCTACAAATTATTACCCTGGGATCTTTTATGTTGACTTAAATTGACTGACAGGCACATGTCATCCAAAAGATGGCACCACTGATATTGCAGTACTCCCTCAGTTCTGAGCTTGATAGCATTACTTGACATTGTTATAAAGTCTTTCATGTTTCTAGAGCGTGCAATTGTGCTTTATGCATTCTGGAAAAAGGAAACTTCTTTGTAAAATGAAAAAGCTCTATAATCCAAAATGACATCATTATTATCTTGAGAAATTTGTACTTCTGTTTTCTTAATGCTGCCACCAGCTGTTGTGACACTTCTGTCTTCTCATCAAACATTAGCCGCAAACTTAAAAAGTACATAATAAGCTTGACTTCAGTTGTGGTTTTGCTGAGGAGAGCTGCCAGAATTGTATAAAAGTTGTACAAAATGGTGATCATATGAATGCAGTTCTGTGGCTCAAGATACTAAGAAATAGCCACAATTCTAATTATGATGTTTAAAGCAGTTATTTTCTTTTTGTTCCATGTTGACATCCTTTTAAATCCCACTGTGGAGCACAGAAAGGAAGGCTGCATTTCTGCAGCACCTTTCATGATCTCAGGACATCTCAAAGCACCTTTCGATCAATGAAGTGTTTGTTGAATGCAGTCGCTGTTGTAATATGAGTTTGACAGCCAAGTTTTACACTGCAAGCTTTGACAAAACAGCAATGTGGTAGTAACCAGATAATCTCTTTTTTTGTGATATTGATTGTGTGCGCACTGATGAACTGCTGCGGGAGTGGTGTGGGCAGTGGTGTAGCGCTGTGGGATTGGTGTGGGTTGTGGTGTAGCGTTGTGGGAGTGGTGCGGACAGTGGTGTAGCGCTGTTGGAGTGGTGCGGACAGTGGTGTAGCACTGTGGGTTTGGTGTGGGCAGTGGTGTAGGGCTGTGGGATTGGATTGGGCAGTTGTGTAGTGCTATGGCAGTGGTGTGGGCAGTGGTGTAGCGCTGTGGGAATGGTGTTGGCAGTGGTGTACCGCTGTGCGAGTGGTGTGGGCAGTGGTGTAGCGCTGTGGGAGAGGTGTTGGCAGTGGTGTAGTGCTGTGGGAGATGTGTGGGATGTGGTGTAGTGCATTGGGAGTGGAGTGGTGTAGTGCTGTGGGAGTGGTGTGGGCAGTGGTTTAGCGCTGTGAGAGTGGTGTGGGCAGTGGTGTAGCGCTGTGAGAGTGGTGTGGGCAGTGTTGTAGCGCTGTGGGAGTGGTGTGGGCAGTGGTGTAGCGCTGTGGCAGTGGTGTTGGCAGTGGTGTAGTGCTGTGGGAGAGGTGTGGGATGTGGTGTAGTTCTTTGGGAGTGGAGTGGTGTAGTGCTGTGGGAGTGGTGTGGGCAGTGGTTTAGCGCTGTGAGAGTGGTGTGGGCAGTGGTGTAGCGCTGTGTGAGTGGTGTGGGCAGTGGTGTAGTGCTGTGGGAGTGGTGTGGGCAGTGGTGTAGCGCTGTGGTGTGGTGTGAGCTGTGGTGTAGCGCTGTGGGAGTGGTGTGGGCAGTGGTGTAGCACTGTGGGAGCAGTGTGGGTAGTGGTGTAGTGCTGTGGGAGTGGTGTGGGCAGTGGTGTAGCGCTGTGGTGTGGTGTGAGCTGTGGTGTAGCGCTGTGGGAGTGGTGTGGGCAGTGGTGTAGCGCTGTGGGAGTGGTGTGGGCAGTGGTGTAGTGCTGTGGGAGTGGTGTGGGCAGTGGTGTAGCGCAGTGGGGGTGGTGTGGGCAGTGGTGTAGTGCTGTGGGAGTGGTGTGGGCAGTGGTGTAGCGCTGTGGAAGTCGTGTGGGGTGTGGTGTAGCGCTGTGGGTGTGGTGTGGGGAGTGGTGTAGCGCTGTGGGAGTGGTGTTGGCAGTGGTGTAGCGCTGTGGGAGTGGTGTGGGTAGTGGTGTAGTGCTTTGGGAGTGGTGTGGGATGTGGTGTATTGCTGAGGGACTGGTGTGGGGTGTGGTGTAGTGCTGTGGGACTGGTGCGGGCTGTGGTGTAGCGCTGTAGGAGTGGTGTGGGCAGCGGTGTAGTGCTGTGGGAGTGGTGTGGGCAGTGTTGTAGCGCTGTGGGAGCAGTGAGGGTAGTGGTGTAGTGCTGTGGGAGTGGTGTGGGCAGTGGTGTAGCGTTGTGGGGGTGATGTGGGCAGTGGTGTAGTGCAGTGGGAGTGGTGTGGGCAGTGGTGTAGTGCTGTGGGAGTGGTAAGGGCAGTGGTGTAGCGTTGTGGGAGTGTGTGGGCAGTGGTGTAGTGCTCTGGGTGTGGTGTGGGCAGTGGTGTAGTGCTGTGGGAGTGGTAAGGGCAGTGGTGTAGCGTTGTGGGAGTGTGTGGGCAGTGGTGTAGCGCTGTGGGAGTGGTGTGGGCAGTGGTGTAGTGCTTTGGGAGTGGTGTGGGCAGTGGTGTAGTGCTGTGGGATTGGTGTGAGTTGTGGTGTAGCGCTGTGGGAGTGGTGTGGGCAGCGGTGTAGTGCTGTGGGAATGGTGTGGGTAGTGGTGTAGCGCTGTGGGACTGGTGTGGGCTGTGGTGTAGTGCTGTGGCAGTGGTAAGGGCAGTGGAGTAGCGCTGCGGGAGTGGTGTGGGCAGTGGTGTAGTGCTGTGGGAGTGGTAAGGGCAGTGGAGTAGCTTAGTGGGAGTTTGTGGGCAGTGGTGTAACGCGGTGGGAGTGGTGTGGGCAGTGGTGTAGTGCTGTGGGAGTGTTGTGGGCAGTGGTGTAGTGCTGTGGGTGTGGTGTGGGCAGTGCTGTTGTGCTGTGGGAGTGATGTGGGCAGTGCTGTATCGTTGTGGGAGTAGTCTGGGCAGTGGTGTAGCGCTGTGGGAGTGGTGTGGGCAGTGGTGTAGCGCAGTGGGAGTGATGTGGGCAGTGGTGTAGCGCTGTGGGACTGGTGTGGGCAGTGGTGTAGCACTGTCGGAGTGGTGTGAGGTGTGTTGTAGTGCTGTGGGAGTGGTGTGGGCAGTCGTGTAGCGCTCTGGGAGTGGTCTGGGAAGAGGTGTAGCTCTGTCGGGGTGGTGTGGTGTGTGGTGTAGCTCTGTGGCAGTGGTGTGGGCAGTGGTGTAGCGCTGTGGGATTGGTGTGGGCAGTGCTGTAGCGCTGCGGGGTTTATGTGTGCAGTGGTGTAGCGTTGTGGGAGTGGTGCGGACAGTGGTGTAGCGCTGTTGGAGTGGTGCGGACAGTGGTGTAGCACTGTGGGTTTGGTGTGGGCAGTGGTGTAGGGCTGTGGGATTGGATTGGGCAGTTGTGTAGTGCTATGGCAGTGGTGTGGGCAGTGGTGTAGCGCTGTGGGAATGGTGTTGGCAGTGGTGTAGCGCTGTGGGAGTGGTGTGGGCAGTGGTGTATCGCAGTGGGTGAGGTGTGGACAGTGGTGCAACGCTGTGGGTGTGGTGTGGGTTGTGGTATAGTGCTGTCGGAGTGGTGTGGGCAGTGGTGTAGCGCTGTGGGAGTGGTGTGGGCAGTGGTGTAGGGCTGTGGGAGTGGTGTGGGCAGTGGTGTATCGCAAGTGGGTGCTGGTGTGGGCAGTGTTGTAGCGCTGTGGATGTGGTGTGGGTTGTGGTGTAGCGCTTTGGGAGTTTTGTGGGCAGTGGAGTTGCTCTGTGGGAGTGGTGTGGGCAGTGGTGTAGTGCTGTGGGAGTGGTGTGGGCAATGGTGTAGTGCTGTGGGAGTGGTGTGGGCAGTGGTGTAACGCTGTGGGAGAGGTGTGGGCAGTGGTGTAGCTGTGGGAGTGGTGTGGGCAGTGGTGTAGTGCTGTGGGAGTGGTGTGGGCTGTGGTGTAGTGCTGTGAGAGAGGTGTGGGCCGTGGTGTAATGCTGAGGGAGTGGTGTGGGCAGTGGTGTAGCGCTGTGGTAGTGTTGTGGGCATTAGCATAGCGCTTTGTGAGTGGTATGGGCAGTGATGTAGCGCTATGGGAATGTGTGGGCAGTGGTGTAGCGCTGTGGGAGTGGTGTGGGCAGTGGTGTAGCGATGTGTCAGTGGTTTGGGCAGTGGTGTAGTGCTGTGGTTGTGGTGTGTTTCGTAGTGTAGCGCTGTGGGAGTGGTGAGGGTTCTCTTGCAGAGCTGTGGGAGTGGTGTGGGCAATGGTGTAGCGCTGTGGGTATGGTGTGGGAAGTGGTGTAGCGCTGTGGGTGTGGTGTGGGCAGTGGTGCAACGCTGTGGGTGTGGTGTGGGTTGTGGCGTAGCGCTGTGGGTGTGGTGTGGGCAGTGGTGTAGAGCGGTGGGAGTGGTGTGGGCAGTGGTGTAGTGCTGTGGGAGTGGTGTGGGTTGTGGTGTAGCGCTGTGGGAGTGGTGTGGGCAGTGGTGTAGCGCTGTGGGTGAGGTGTGGACAGTGGTGTAGTGCTGTGGGAGTGGTGTGGGTTGTGGTGTAGCGCTGTGGGATTGGTGTGGGCATTGGTGTAGCGCTGTGGGAGTGGTGTGGGCAGTGTTGTAATGCTGTGGGAGTGGTGTGGGCAGTGGTGTAGCGCTGTGGGAGTGGTGTGGGCAGCGGTGTAGTGCTGTGGGAGTGCTGTGGGCAGTGGTGTCGTGCTGTGGGAGTGGTGTGGGCAGTGTTGTAGCGCTGCTGGAGTGGTGTGGATTGTGGTGTAGCGCTGTGGGAGTGGTGTGGGTAGTGGTGTAGCGCTGTGGGTGAGGTGTGGGCAGTGGTGTAGCGCTGTGGGAGTGGTGTGGGCCGTGGTGTAGTGCTGTGGGAGTGGTGTGGGCAGTGTTGTAGCTGTGGGTGTGGTGTGGGCAGTGGTGTAGCGCTGTGGGAGTGGTGTGGGTAGTGGTGTAGCGTTGTGGGTGAGGTGTGGGCAGTGGTGTAGCGCTGTGGGAGTGGTGTGGGCCGTGGTGTAGTGCTGTGGGAGTGGTGTGGGCAGTGTTGTAGCTGTGGGAGTGGTGTGGGTTGTGGTGTAGCGCTGTGGGAGTGGTGTGGGCAGTGGTGTAGCGCTGTGGGAGTGGTGTGGATAGTGGTGTAGCGCTGTGGGTGTGGTGAGGAAAGTGGTGTAGCGCTGTGGGAGTGGTGTAGGCAGTGGTGTAGTGCTGTGGGAGTGGTGTGGGTTGTGGTGTAGTGCTGTGGGAGTGGTGTGGTCAGTTGTGTAGTGCTGTGGGAGTGGTGTGGGTTTTGGTGTAGCGCTGTGGGAGTGGTGTGGGCAGTGGTGTAGCGCAGCGGGGGTGATGTGGGCAGTGGTGTAGCTCTGTGGGAGTGGTGTGGGCAGTGGTGTAGTGCTGCGGGAGTGGTGTGGGCAGTGGTGTTGTGCTGTGGGAGTGCTGTGGGCAGTGGTGTAGCGCAGCGGGGGTGATGTGGGCAGTGGTGTAGCTCTGTGAGAGTGGTGTGGGCAGCGGTGTAGCGCTGTGGGAGTGGTGTGGCCAGTGTTGTAATGCTGTGGGAGTGGTGTGGGCAGTGGTGTAGCGCTGTGGGAGTGGTGTGGGTTGTGGTGCAGCGCTGTGGGAGTTGTGTGGGCAGTGGTGTAGCGCTGTGGGTGAGGTGTGGGAAGTGTTGTAGCGCTGTGGGTGTGGTGTGGGTTGTGGTGTAGCGCTTTGGGAGTGTTGTGGGCAGTGGTGTTGCGCTGTGGGAGTGATGAGGGTTGTGGTGTAGAGCTGTGGGAGTGTTGAGGGCAGTGGTGTAGTGCTGTGGGAGTGGTGTGGGCAGTGGTGTAGAGCTGTGGGAGTGTTGAGGGCAGTGGTGTAGCGCTGCTGGAGTGGTTTGGGCAGTGGTCTAGCGCTGTGGGAGTTGTGTGTGCAGTGGTGTAGTGCTGTGGGAGTTGTGTGTGCAGTGGTGTAGTGCTGTGGGAGTGGTGTGGGCAGTGGTGTAGCTGTGGGTGTGGTGTGGGCAGTGGTGTAGCGCTGTGGGAGTGGTGTGGGCCGTGGTGTAGTGCTGTGGGAGTGGTGTGGGCAGTGGTGTAGCGCTGTGGTAGTGTTGTGGGCATTAGCTTAGCGCTGTGGGAGTGGTGTCGGCAGAGGTGTAGCGCTGCTGGAGTGGTGTGGGCAGTGGTGTAGCGCTGTGGGTCTGTTGTGGGCAGTGGTGTAGTGCTGCTGGAGTGGTGTGGGCAGTGTTGTAATGCTGTGGGAGTGGTGTGGGCAGTGGTGTAGCGCTGTGGGAGTGTTGTCGGCAGAGGTGTAGCGCTGCTGGAGTGGTGTGGGCAGTGGTGTAGTGCTGCGGGAGTGGTGTGGGCAGTGGTGTAGCGCCGTGGGTGTGGTGTGGGCAGTGGTGCAACGCTGTGGGTGTGGTGTGGGTTGTGCTGTAGCGCTGTGGGTGTGTTGTGGGTTGTGGCGTAGCGCTGTGGGTGTGGTGTGGGCAGTGGTGCAACGCTGTGGGTGTGGTGTTGGTTGTGGCGTAGCGCTGTGGAGTGGTGTGGGTTTTTGTGTAGCGCTGTGGGAATGGTGTGGGCAGTGGTGCAACGCTGTGGGAGTGGTTTGGGCAGCGGTGTAGCGCTGTGGGAGTGGTGTGGAGTGTGGTGTAGTACTTTGGGTGTGGTGTGGGCTGTGGTGTAGTGCGGTGGGAGTGGCTTGGGCAGTGGTGTAGAGCTGTGGGATGGTGTGGGCAGTGGTGTAGCGCTGTGGGTGTGGTGTGGGCAGTGGTGTATCGCAGTGGGTGAGGTGTGGGCAGTGTTGTAGCGCTGTGGGAGTGTTGAGGGCAGTGGTGTAGTGCTGTGGGAGTGGTGTGTGCAGTGGTGTAGGGCCGTGGGAGTGGTGTGTGCAGTGGTGTAGTGCTGTGGGAGTGGTGTGGGTTGTGGTCTAGCGCTGTGGGAGTGGTGTGTGCAGTGGTGTAGCGCTGTGGGAATGGTGTGGATAGTGGTGTAGCGCTGTGGGAGTGGTGTGGATAGTGGTGTAGTGCTGTGGGAGTGGTGTGGGTTGTGGTGTAGCGCTGTGGGAGTGGTGTGGGCAGTGGTGAAGTGCTGTGGGAGTGGTGTGGGGAGTGGTGTAACGCTGTGGGAGTGGTGTGGGTTGTGGAGTAGCGCTGTGGGAGTGGTGTGGGCAGTGGTGTAGCGCTGTGGGAGTGTTGTGGGCAGTTGTGCATTGATGTGGGAGTGGTGTGGGCATTGGTGTAACGCTGTGGGTGAGGTGTGGGCAGTGTTGTAGCGCTGTGGGTGAGGTGTGGGTTGTGCTGTTGCGCTGTGGGAGTGTTGTGGGCAGTTGTGCATTGATGTGGGAGTGGTGTGGGCATTGGTGTAACGCTGTGGGTGAGGTGTGGGCAGTGTTGTAGCGCTGTGGGTGAGGTGTGGGTTGTGGTGTAGAGCTGTGGGAGTGTTGAGGGCAATGGTGCAGTGCGGTGGGAGTGGTGTAGGCAGTGGTGTAGCGCTGTGGGAGTGGTGTGGGCAGTGGTGTAGAGCATTGGGATTGGTGTGGGTTGAGGTGAAGTGCTGTGGGAGTGGTGTGGGCAGTGGTATAGTGCTGTGGGAGTGGTGTGGGCAGTGGTGTAGTGCTGTGGGAGTGGTGTGGGCAGTTGTGTAGCCCTGTGGGATTGGTGTGGTCAGTGGTGAAGCACTGTGGGAGTGGTGTGGGCAGTGGTGTACCGCTGTGGGACTGGTGTGAGCAGTGGTGTAGCGCTGTGGGAGTGGTGTGGGCAGTGGTGTATCGCAGTGGGTGAGGTGTGTTCAGTGTTGTAGCGCTGTGGGTGTGGTGTGGGTTGTGGTCTAGCGCTGTGGGAGTTGTGTGTGCAGTGGTGTAGTGCTGTGGGAGTGGTGTGGGCAGTGCTGTAGCGCTGTGGGAGTGGTGTGGGTTGTGGAGTAGCGCTTTGGGAGTGTTGTGGGCAGTTGTGTATTGATGTGGGAGTGGTGTGGGCATTGGTGTAACGCTGTGGGTGAGCTGTGGGCAGTGTTGTAGCGCTGTGGGTGTGGTGTGGGTTGTGCTGTAGCGCTGTGGGAGTGGTGTGGGTTGTGGTGTAGAGCTGTGGGAGTGTTGAGGGCAGTGGTGCAGTGCGGTGGGAGTGGAGTTGGCAGTGGTGTAGTGCTGGGGAGTGGTGTGGGCAGTTGTGTAGCCCTGTGGGATTGGTGTGGTCAGTGGTGTAGCGCTGTGGGAGTGGTGATGGTTGTGGTGTAGTGCTGTGGGAGTGGTGTGGGCAGTGGTGTAGTGCTGTGGGAGTGGTGTGGGCAGTGGTGTAGTGCTGTGTGAGTGGTGTGGGCTGTTGTGTAGTGCTGTGGGTGTGGCGTGGGCAGTGGTGTAACGCTGTGGGAGTGGTGTGGGCAGTGGTGTAGCGCTGTGGGAGTGGTGTGGGCAGTGGTGTAGTGCTGTGGGAGTGGTGTGGGCAGTGGTGTAGATCTGTGGGAGTGTGGAGGGCAGTGGTGTAGCGCTGCTGGAGTGCTGTGTGCAGTGGTGTAGCGCTTTGGGAGTGGGGTCGGCAGAGGTGTAGCGCTGTGGGAGTGGTGTGGGACGTGATGTACTGCTGTGGGAGTGGTGTGGGCAGTGGTGTAGTACTTTGGGTGTGGTGCGAGTTGTGGCTTAGCGCTGTGGGCATGGTGTGGGCAGTGGTGTAGCGCTGTGGGAGTGTTGTGGGCCGTTGTGTATTGATGTGGGAGTGGTGTGGGCAGTGGTGTAATGCTGCGGGTGTGGTGTGGGCAGTGTTGTATCGCAGTGGGTGAGGTGTGGGCAGTGTTGTAGCACTGTGGGAGTGTTGAGGGCAGTAGTGTAGAGCTGTGGGATTGGTGTGGGTTGTGGTGTAGCGCTGTGGGAGTTCTGTAGGCAGGTGTAGTACTGCGGGAGTGGTGTGGGCAGTGGTGTAGTACTTTGGGTGTGGTGTGGGTTGTGGCTTAGCGCTGTGGGTGTGGTGTGGGCAGTGGTGTCAACGCTGTGGGTGTGGTGTGGGTTGTGGCGTAGCGCTGTGGGTGTGGTGTGGGCAGTGGTGTAGCGCTGTGGGAGTGGCTTGGGCAGTGGTGTAGTGCGGTGGGAGTGGCTTGGACAGTGGTGTAGCGCTGTGGGAGTGATGTGGGCAGTGGTGTAGCGCTATGGGAGTGGTGTGGGCTGTGGTGTAGTGCTGTGGGCATGGTGTGGGCAGTGGTGTAACGCTGCGGGAGTGGTGTGGGCAGTGGTGTAGATCTGTGGGATTGTGGAGGGCAGTGGTGTAGCGCTGCTGGAGTGGTGTGTGCAGTGGTGTAGCGCTTTGGGAGTGGGGTCGGCAGAGGTGTAACGCTGCTGGAGTGGTGTGGGCAGTGGTGTAGCGCTGTGGGAGTGGTGTGGGACGTGGTGTAGTGCTGTGGGAGTGGTGTCGGCAGTGGTGTAGCGCTGTGGGAGTGGTGTGTGCAGTGGTGCAGCGCTGTGGGAGTGTTGTGGGCCGTTGTGTATTGATGTGGGAGTGGTGTGGGAAGTGGTGTATCGCAGTGGGTGAGGTGTGGGCAGTGTTGTAGCGCTGTGAGTGAGGTGTGGACAGTGGTGTAGCGCTGTGGGAGTGTTGAGGGCAGTAGTGTTGTGCTGTGGGAGTTCTGTAGGCAGTGGTGTAGAGCTGTGGGAGTGGTGTGGGCAGTGGTGTAGCGCTGTGAGTGAGGTGTGGACAGTGGTGTAGTGCTGTGGGAGTGGTGTGGGTTGTGGTGTAGCGCTGTGGGATTGGTGTGGGCAGTGGTGTAGCGCTGTGGGAGAGGTGTGGGCAGTGTTGTAATGCTGTGGGAGTGGTGTGGGCAGAGGTGTAGTGCTGTCGGAGTGGTGTGGGTTGTGGTGTAGCGCTGTGGGAGTGGTGTGGGCAGTTGTGTAGCGCTGTGGGTGAGGTGTGGACAGTGGTGTAGCGCTGTGGGAGTGGTGTGGGCAGTGGTGTAGTGCTGTGTGAGTGGTGTGGGCAGTGGTTTAGTGATGTGGGACTGGTGTGGGCAGTGGTGTAGCGCTGCTGGAGTGGTGTGGGCAGTGGTGTAGTACTGCGGGAGTGGTGTGGGACGTGATGTACTGCTGTGGGAGTGGTGTGGGCAGTGGTTTAGTACTTTGGTCTGGTGTGGGCAGTGGTGTAGCGCCGTGGGAATGGTGTGGGCAGTGGTGCAACGCTGTGGGTGTGGTGTGGGTTGTGGCGTAGCGCTATGGGAGTGGTGTGGGTTTTGGTGTAGCGCTCTGGGAATGGTTTGGGCAGTGGTGTAGCGCTGTGGGAGTGGTGTGGGTTGTGGTGTAACGCTGTGGGAGTGGTGTGTGCAGTGGTGTATCACAGTGGGTGAGGTGTGGGCAGTGGTGTAGCGCTGTGGGAGTGGTGTGGGTAGTGGTGCAACGCTGTGGGTGTGGTGTGGGCAGCGGTGTAGTGCGGTGGAAGTGGCTTGGGCAGTGGTGTAGAGCTGTGGGATGGTGTGGGCAGTGGTGTAGCGCTGTGGGTGTGGTGTGGGCAATGGTGTAGTGTTGTGGGATATGTGTGGGCAGTGGTGTAGCGCGGTGGGAGTGGCTTGGGCAGTGGTGTAGCGCTGTGGGAGTGGTGTGGGTTGTGGTGTAAAGCTGTGGGAGTGGTGTGTGCAGTGGTGTATCACAGTGGGTGAGGTGTGGGCAGTGTTGTAGCGCTGTGGGAGTGGTGCGGGTTGTGGTGTTGCGCTGTGGGAGTGGGGTGGGATGTGGTGTAGTGCTGTGGGAGTGGTGTGGGCAGTGGTGTAGTGCTGTGGGAGTGGTGTGGGCAGTGGTGTAGTGCTGTGGGAGTGGTGTGGGCAGTTGTGTAGCGCTGTGGGAGTGGTGTGGGCAGTGGTGTAGCGCTGTGTGAGTGGTGTGGGCAGTGGTGTAGCGCTGTGGGAGCTGTGTGTGCAGTGGTGTAGTGCTGTGGGAATGGTGTGGGCAATGGTTTAGCGCTATGGGAGTGGCGTGGGCACTGCTGTAGCCCTGTGCAAGTGGTATGAGCTGTTGTGTAGTGCTGTGGGAGTGGTGTGGGCAGTGGTGTAGCGCAGCGGGGGTGATGTGGGCAGTGGTGTAGTGCTGCGGGAGTGGTGTGGGCAGTGGTGTAGCGCTGTGGGAGTGGTGTGGGCAGTGGTGTAGCGATGTGGGAGTGGTGTGGGCAGTGGTGTAGCGCTGTGGGAATGTTGTGGGCAGTGGTGTAGCACTGCGGGAGTGGTGTGGAACGTGGTATACTGCTGTGGGAGTGGTGTGGGCATTGGTGTAATGCTGTCGGAGTGGTGTGGGCAGAAGTGTAGCACTGTGGGAGTGGTGTGGACAGTAGTGTAGCGCTGTGGGAGTGGTGTGCACAGTGGTGTAGTGCTGTGGGATTGGTGTGGGCTGTGGTGTAGCGCTGTGGGAGTGGTGCGGGCAGTGGTGTAGTGCTGTGGAAGTCGTGTGGGCAGTGGTGTAGTGCTGCGGGTGTGATCTGGGCAGTTGTGGAGCGCTCCGGGAGTGATGTGGGTTTCGGTGTAGTGCTGTGGGAGTGGTGTGGACAGTGGTGTAGCGCTGTGGGAGTGTGTGGGCAGTGGTGTAGTGCTTTGGGAATGGTGTGGGCAGTGGTGTAGCGCAGTGGGAGAGGTGTGGACAGTGGTGTAGCGCTGTGTGTGAGGTGTGGACAGTGGTGTAGCGCTGTGGGAGTGGTGTGGGCAGTGGTGTAGCGCTGTGGGGGTGTGGGGTGTGGTGCAGCGCTGTGGGAGTGGTGTGGGTTGTGGTGTAGCGCTGTGGGAGTGGTGTGGGCAGTGGTGTAGCGCTGTGGGAGAGGTGTGGGATGTGGTGCTACGCTTTGGGTGAGGTGTGGACAGTGGTGTAGCGCTGTGGGAGTGGTGTGGGCAGTGGTGTAGTGCTGTGGGTGTGGTGTGGGCAGTGGTGTATCGCAGTGGGTGAGGTGTGGGCAGTGTTGTAGCGCTGCTGGAGTGGTATTGGGCATTGGTCTAGCGCTGTGGATGTGGTGTGGGTTGTGGTGTAGCTCTTTGGGAGTGTTGTGGGCAGTGGTGTTGCGCTGTGGGAGTGGTGAGGGTTGTGGTGTAGTGCTGTGGGAGTGGTGTGGGCAGTGGTGTAGAGCTGTGGGAGTGTTGAGGGCAGTGGTGTAGCGCTGCTGGAGTGGTTTGGGCATTGGTCTAGCGCTGTGGATGTGTGTGTGCAGTGGTGTAGTGCTGTGGGAGTTGTGTGTGCAGTGGTGTAGTGCTGTGGGAGTGGTGTGGGCAGTGGTGTAGTGCTGTGGGAGTGGTGTGGGCAGTGGTGTAGCGCTGTGGTAGTGTTGTGGGCATTAGCTTAGCGCTGTGGGATTGGTATGGGCAGTGATGTAGCGCTATGCGAATGGTGTGGGCAGTGGTGTAGCGCTGTGGGAGTGGTGTGGGCAGTGGTGTAGCGCTGTGGGAGTGGTGTGGGCAGTGGTGCAGTGATGTGGTTGTCGTGTGTTTCGTGGTGCAGCGCTGTGGGAGTGCTGTGGGCAGTGGTGTAGCGATGTGGGAGTGATGTGCGCAGTGGGAATGGTGTGGGCAGTGGTGCAACGCTGTGAGTGTGGTGTGGGTTGTGGCGTAGCGCTGTGGGTGTGGCGTGGGTTTTGGTGTAGCGCTCTGGGAATGGTGTGGGCAGTGGTGTAGTGCGGTGGGAGTGGTGTGCGCAGTGGTGTAGGGCTGTGGGATAGGTGTGGGCAGTGGTGTAGCGCGGTGGGAGTGGCTTGGGCAGTGGTGCAGGGCTGTGGGAGTGGTGTGGGCAGTGGTGTAGCGCTGTGGGAGTGGTGTGGATAGTGGTGTAGCGCTGTGGGAGTGGTGTGGATAGTGGTGTAGTGCTGTGGGAGTGGTGTGGGCAGTGCTGTAGCGCTGTGGGAGTGGTGTGGGCAGTGGTTTAGCGCTGTTGGTGTGGTGTGGGCAGTGTTGTAATGCTGTGGGAGTGGTGTGGGGAGTAGTGTAGCGCTGTGGGAGTGGTGTGGGTTGTGCTGTAGCGCTGTGGGAGTGATGTGGGTTGTGGTGTAGAGCTGTGGGTGTGGTGTAGGCCGTGGTGTAGCGCTGTGGGAGTGGTGTGGGCAGTTGTGTAGCGCTGTGGGAGTGGTGTGGTCAGTGGTGTAGCGCAGCTGCACTGGTGTGTGCAGTGGTCTAGCGCTGTGGGAGTTGTGTGTGCAGTGGTGTAGTGCTGTGGAAGTGGTGTGGGTTGTGGTCTAGCGCTGTGGGAGTTGTGTGTGCAATGGTGTAGTGCTGTGGGAGTGGTGTGGCTTTTGGTGTAGAGCTGTGGGCGTGGTGTGGGTTTTGGTGTAGCGCTGTGGGAATGGTGTGGGCAGTGGTGAAGCGCTATGGGAGTGGCGTGGGCACTGCTATAGCCCTCTGCAAGTGGTATGGGCTGTGGTGTAGTGCTGTGGGAATGGTGTGGGCAGTGGTGTAGCGCAGCGTGGGTGATGTGGGCAGTGGTGTAGCGCTGTGGGAGTGGTGTGGGCAGTTGTGTAACGCTGTGGGAGTGGTGTGGGCAGTGGTGTAGCGCTGTGGGAGTGGTGTGTGCAGTGGTGTAGCGCTGTGGGAGTGGTGTGGGCAGTGGTGCAGGGCTGTGGGATTGGATTGGACAGTTGTGTAGTGCAATGGTAGTGTTGTGGGCAGTGGTGTAGCGCTGTGGGAGTGGTGTTGTCAGTGGTGTAGCGCTGTGGGAGATGTGTGGGCAGTGGTGTAGTGCTGTTGGAGTGGTGTGGGCAGTGGTGTAGCGCTGTGGGAGTGGTGTGTGCAGTGGTGTAGTGCTGTGGGTGTGGTGTGGGCATTGGTGTAGCGCTGTGGGAGTGGTGTGGGCAATGGTGTAGCGCTGCGGGAGTGGTGTGGACTGTCGTGTAGTGCTGTGAGAGTGGTGTGGGCAGTGTTTTAATGCTGTCGGAGTGATGTGGGCAGTGGTGTAGAGCTGTGGGAGTGGTGTGGGTGTGGTGTAGCGCTGTGGGAGTGGTGTGCACAGTGGTGTAGTGCTGTGGGAGTGGTGTGGACAGTGGTGTAGCGCTGTGGGAGTGGTGTGCACAGTGGTGTAGCGCTGTTGGAGTGGTGTGGGCAGTGGTGTAGTGCTGTGGGAGTGGTGTGGGCAGTGGTGTAGCTCTGTCGTACTGATGTGGGCCTTTGCTTAGCGCTTTGTGTGTGGTGTGAGTTGTGGAGTAGAGCTACGGGAATGGTGTGACCAGAGGTGTAGTGCTGTGGGAGTGGTGTGGGCAATGGGGTAGCGCTGTGGGAATGGTGTGGGAAGTGGTTTAGCGGTGTCGGAGTGGTGTGGGCAGTGATCTAGCGCTGTGGGAGTGGTGTGGGCAGTGGCGTAGTGCTGTGGGAGTGGTGTGGGCAGTGGTGTAGCGCTGTGGGAGTGGTGCGGGCACTGCTGTAGCCCTGTGGGAGTGGTATGTGCTGTGGTGTAGCGCTGCGGGAGTGGTGTGGGCAGTGGTGTAGCGCTGTGGGAGTGGTGTGGGCAGTGGTGTAGCGCTGTGGGAGTGGTGTGGGCAGTGGTGTAACGCTGTGGGAGTGGTGTGGGCAGTGGTGTAGCGCTGTGGGAGTGGTTTTGCATTGGTGTAGTGCTGCGGGAGTGGTGTGGGCAGTGGTGTAGCGCTGTGGGAGTGGCGTGGGCAGTGGTGTAGCGCTGTGGGAGTGCTGTGGGCAGTGGTGTAGTGCTGTGGGAGTGGTGTGGGCAGTGGTGTAGGGATGTAGGTGTGGTGTGGGCAGTGGTGTAGTGCTGTGGGAGTGGTTTGGGCAATGGTGTAGCGCTGTGGAAGTGGTGTGGGAGGTGGTCTAGCGCTGTGGGAGTGGTGTGGGCAGTGGTGTAGTGCTGTGGGACTGGTGTGGGCTGTGGTTTAGCGCTGTGGGAATGGTGTGGGCAGTGGTGTAGCGCTGTCTGAGTGGTGAGGGTTGTCTTGCAGAGCTGTGGGAGTAGTGTGGGTTGTGGTTTAGTACTTTGGTCTGGTGTAGGCAGTGGTGTAGCGCCGTGGGAATGGTGTGGGCAGTGGTGCAACGCTGTGAGTGTGGTGTGGGTTGTGGCGTAGCGCTGTGGGAGTGGTGTGGGTTTTGGTGTAGCGCTCTGGGAATGGTTTGGGCAGTGGTGCAACGCTGTGGGTGTGGTGTGGGCAGCGGTGTAGCGCTGTGGGAGTGGTGTGGAGTGTGGTGTAGTACTTTGGGTGTGGTGTGGGCAGTGGTGTAGTGAGGTGGGAGTGGCTTGGGCAGTGGTGTAGAGCTGTGGGATGGTGTGGGCAGTGGTGTAGCGCTGTGGGTGTGGTGTGGTCAATGGTGTAGTGTTGTGGGATATGTGTGGGCAGTGTTGTAGCGCGGTGGGAGTGGCTTGGGCAGTGGTGTAGCGCTGTGGGAGTGGTGTGGATAGTGGTGTAGCGCTGTGGGTGCGGTGTGGATAATGGTGTAGTGCTGTGGGAGTGTTGTGGGTTGTGGTGTAGCGCTGTGGGTGCGGTGTGGATAATGGTGTAGCTGTGGGAGTGGTGTGTGCAGTGGTGTATCACAGTGGGTGAGGTGTGGGTAGTGTTGTAGCGCTGTGGGTGTGGTGTGGGTTGTGGTGTAGCGCTGTGGGAGTGGGGTGGGATGTGGTGTAGCGCTGTGGGAGTGGGGTGGGATGTGGTGAAGTGCTGTGGGAGTGGTGTGGGCAGTGGTGTAGTGCTGTGGGAGTGGTGTGGGCAGTGGTGTAGCGCTGTGGGAGTGGTGTGGTCAGTGGGGTAGCGCTGTGGGAGTGGTGTGGGCAGTGGTGTAGCGCTGTGTTAGTGGTGTGGGCAGTGGTGTAGCGCTGTGGGAGCTGTGTGTGCAGTGGTGTAGTGCTGTTGGAATGGTGTGGGCAATGGTTTAGAGCTATGGGAGTGGCGTGGGCACTGCTGCAGCCCTGTGCAAGTGGTATGAGCTGTGGTGTAGTGCTGTGGGAGTGGTGTGGGCAGCGGTGCAGCGCAGCGGGGGTGATGTGGGCAGTGGTGTAGTGCTGCGGGAGTGGTGTGGGCAGTGGTGTAGCTCTGTGGGAGTGGTGTGGGCAGTGGTGTAGTGCTGTGGGAGTGGTGTGGGCAGTGGTGTAGTGCTGTGGGAGTGGTGTGGGCAGTGGTGTAGTGCTGTGGGAGTGGTGTGGGCAGTGGTGTAGCGCTGTGGGAGTGGTGTGGGCAGTGGTGTGGGCAGTGGTGTAGTGTTGCGGGAGTGGTGTGGGCAGTGGTGTAGTGCTGTGGGAGTGGTGTGGGCAGTGGTGTAGTGCTGTGGGAGTGGTGTGGGCAGTGGTGTAGTGCTGTGGGAGTGGTGTGGGCATTGGTGTAATGCTGTCGGAGTGGTGTGGGCAGAAGTGTAGCGCTGTGGGAGTGGTGTGGACAGTAGTGTAGCGCTGTGGGAGTGGTGTGCACAGTGGTGTAGTGCTGTGGGATTGGTGTGGGGTGTGGTGTAGTGCTGTGGAAGTCGTGTGGGCAGTGGTGTAGCGCTGTGGGAGTGGTGTGGGTTTCGGTGTATTGCTGTGGGAGTGGTGTGGACAGTGGTGTAGCGCTGTGGGAGTGGTGTGGGCAGTGGTGTAGCGCTGTGGGAGTGTGTGGGCAGTGGTGTAGCGCTGTGGGAGTGGTGTGGGTTGTGGTGCAGCGCTGTGGGAGTGGTGTGGGTTGTGGTGTAGCGCTTCGGGTGAGGTGTGGACAGTGGTGTAGCGCTGTGGGAGTGGTGTGGGTTGTGGTGCAGCGCTGTGGGAGTGGTGTGGGCAGTGGTGTAGCGCTCTGGGAGTGGTGTGGGCAGTGGTGTATCGCAGTGGGTGAGGTGTGGGCAGTGTTGTAGCGCTGTGGGAGGGGTGTGGGCAGTGGTGTTGCGCTGTGGGAGTGGTGTGGGTTGTGGTGTAGCTCTTTGGGAGTGTTGTGGGCAGTGGTGTTGCGCTGCTGGAGTGGTTTGGGCATTGGTCTAGCGCTGTGGATGTGTGTGTGCAGTGGTGTAGCGCTGTGGGAGTGGTGTGGGCAGTGGTGTAGCGCTGTGAGAGTGGTGTGGGCCGTGCCGTAGTGCTGTGGGATTGGTATGGGCAGTGATGTAGCGCTATGCGAATGGTGTGGGCAGTGGTGTAGCGCTGTGGGAGTGGTGTGGATAGTGGTGTAGCGCTGTGGGAGTGGTGTTGTCAGTGGTGTAGCGCTGTGGGAGATGTGTGGGCAGTGGTGTAGCGCTGTGGGAGTGGTGTGGACTGTCGTGTAGTGCTGTGAGAGTGGTGTGGGCAGTGTTTTAATGCTGTCGGAGTGATGTGGGCAGTGGTGTAGAGCTGTGGGAGTGGTGTGGGTGTGGTGTAGCGCTGTGGGAGTGGTGTGCACAGTGGTGTAGTGCTGTGGGAGTGGTGTGGACAGTGGTGTAGCGCTGTTGGAGTGGTGTGGGCAGTGGTGTAGTGCTGTGGGAGTGGTGTGGGCAGTGGTGTAGCTCTGTCGTACTGATGTGGGCCTTTGCTTAGCGCTTTGTGTGTGGTGTGAGTTGTGGAGTAGAGCAACGGGAATGGTGTGACCAGAGGTGTAGTGCTGTGGGAGTGGTGTGGGCAATGGGGTAGCGCTGTGGGAGTGGTGTAGTTCGTGGTGTAGTGCTGTGGCTGTGGTGTGGGTTGTGGTGTAGCGCTGTGGGAATGGTGTGGGAAGTGGTTTAGCGGTGTCGGAGTGGTGTGGGCAGTGATCTAGCGCTGTGGGAGTGGTGTGGGCAGTGGCGTAGTGCTGTGGGAGTGGTGTGGGCAGTGGTGTAGCGCTGCGGGAGTGGTGTGGGCAGTGGTGTAGCGCTGTGGGAGTGGTGTGGGCAGTGGTGTAGCGCTGTGGGAGTGGTGTGGGCAGTGGTGTAACGCTGTGGGAGTGGTGTGGGCAGTGGTGTAGCGCTGTGGGAGTGGTTTTGCATTGGTGTAGTGCTGCGGGAGTGGTGTGGGCAGTGGTGTAGCGCTGTGGGAGTGCTGTGGGCAGTGGTGTAGTGCTGTGGGAGTGGTGTGGGCAGTGGTGTAGGGCTGTAGGTGTGGTGTGGGCAGTGGTGTAGTGCTGTGGGAGTGGTTTGGGCAGTGGTGTAGGGCTGTAGGTGTGGTGTGGGCAGTGGTGTAGTGCTGTGGGAGTGGTTTGGGCAATGGTGTAGCGCTGTGGAAGTGGTGTGGGACGTGGTCTAGCGCTGTGGGAGTGGTGTGGGCAGTGGTGTAGTGCTGTGGGACTGGTGTGGGCTGTGGTTTAGCGCTGTGGGAATGGTGTGGGCAGTGGTGTAGCGCTGTCTGAGTGGTGAGGGTTGTCTTGCAGAGCTGTGGGAGTAGTGTGGGTTGTGGTTTAGTACTTTGGTCTGGTGTAGGCAGTGGTGTAGCGCCGTGGGAATGGTGTGGGCAGTGGTGCAACGCTGTGGGTGTGGTGTGGGTTGTGGCGTAGCGCTGTGGGAGTGGTGTGGGTTTTGGTGTAGCGCTCTGGGAATGGTTTGGGCAGTGGTGCAACGCTGTGGGTGTGGTGTGGGCAGCGGTGTAGCGCTGTGGGAGTGGTGTGGAGTGTGGTGTAGTACTTTGGGTGTGGTGTGGGCAGTGGTGTAGTGAGGTGGGAGTGGCTTGGGCAGTGGTGTAGAGCTGTGGGATGGTGTGGGCAGTGGTGTAGCGCTGTGGGTGTGGTGTGGTCAATGGTGTAGTGTTGTGGGATATGTGTGGGCAGTGTTGTAGCGCGGTGGGAGTGGCTTGGGCAGTGGTGTAGCGCTGTGGCAGTGGTGTGGATAGTGGTGTAGCGCTGTGGGTGCGGTGTGGATAATGGTGTAGTGCTGTGGGAGTGTTGTGGGTTGTGGTGTAGCGCTGTGGGTGCGGTGTGGATAATGGTGTAGCTGTGGGAGTGGTGTGTGCAGTGGTGTATCACAGTGGGTGAGGTGTGGGCAGTGTTGTAGCGCTGTGGGTGTGGTGTGGGTTGTGGTGTAGCGCTGTGGGAGTGGGGTGGGATGTGGTGTAGCGCTGTGGGAGTGGGGTGGGATGTGGTGAAGTGCTGTGGGAGTGGTGTGGGCAGTGGTGTAGTGCTGTGGGAGTGGTGTGGGCAGTGGTGTAGCGCTGTGGGAGTGGTGTGGTCAGTGGGGTAGCGCTGTGGGAGTAGTGTGGGCAGTGGTGTAGCGCTGTGTGAGTGGTGTGGGCAGTGGTGTAGTGCTGTTGGAATGGTGTGGGCAATGGTTTAGAGCTATGGGAGTGGCGTGGGCACTGCTGTAGCCCTGTGCAAGTGGTATGAGCTGTGGTGTAGTGCTGTGGGAGTGGTGTGGGCAGTGGTGCAGCGCAGCGGGGGTGATGTGGGCAGTGGTGTAGTGCTGCGGGAGTGGTGTGGGCAGTGGTGTAGCTCTGTGGGAGTGGTGTGGGCAGTGGTGTAGTGCTGTGGGAGTGGTGTGGGCAGTGGTGTAGTGCTGTGGGAGTGGTGTGGGCAGTGGTGTAGTGCTGTGGGAGTGGTGTGGGCAGTGGTGTAGCGCTGAGGGAGTGGTGTGGGCAGTGGTGTGGGCAGTGGTGTAGTGTTGCGGGAGTGGTGTGGGCAGTGGTGTAGTGCTGTGGGAGTGGTGTGGGCAGTGGTGTAGTGCTGTGGGAGTGGTGTGGGCAGTGGTGTAGCGCTGTGGGAGTGGTGTGGGCAGTGGTGTAGCACTGCGGGAGTGGTGTGGAACGTGGTATAGTGCTGTGGGAGTGGTTTGGGCATTGGTGTAATGCTGTCGGAGTGGTGTGGGCAGAAGTGTAGCGCTGTGGGAGTGGTGTGGACAGTGGTGTAGTGCTGTGGGATTGGTGTGGGGTGTGGTGTAGCGCTGTGGGAGTGGTGTGGGCAGTGGTGTAGTGCTGTGGAAGTCGTGTGGGCAGTGGTGTAGCGCTGTGGGAGTGGTGTGGGTTTCGGTGTAGTGCTGTGGGAGTGGTGTGGACAGTGGTGTAGCGCTGTGGGAGTGTGTGGGCAGTGGTGTAGCGCTGTGGGAGTGGTGTGGGTTGTGGTGCAGCGCTGTGGGAGTGGTGTGGGCAGTGGTGTAGCGCTCTGGGAGTGGTGTGGGCAGTGGTGTAGCGCTTCGGGTGAGGTGTGGACAGTGGTGTAGCGCTGTGGGAGTGGTGTGGGCAGTGGTGTAGTGCTGTGGGTGTGGTGTGGGCAGTGGTGTATCGCAGTGGGTGAGGTGTGGGCAGTGTTGTAGCGCTGTGGGAGGGGTGTGGGCATTGGTGTTGCGCTGTGGGAGAGGTGTGGGTTGTGGTGTAGCTCTTTGGGAGTGTTGTGGGCAGTGGTGTTGCGCTACTGGAGTGGTTTGGGCATTGGTCTAGCGCTGTGGATGTGTGTGTGCAGTGGTGTAGCGCTGTGGGAGTGGTGTGGGCAGTGGTGTAGCGCTATGCGAATGGTGTGGGCAGTGGTGTAGCGCTGTGGGAGTGGTGTGGGCAGTGGTGTAGTGCTGCGGGAGTGGTGTGGGACGTGATGTAGTGCTGTGGGAGTGGTGTGGGCAGTGGTGTAGTACTTTGGGTGTGGTGTGGGCAGTGGTGTAGCGCTGTGGGAGTGGTGTGGATAGTGGTGTAGCGCTGTGGGAGTGGTGTGGATAGTGGTGTAGCGCTGTGGGAGTGGTGTGGGCAGTGGTGTAGCGCTGTGGGAGTGGTGTGGATAGTGGTGTAGCGCTGTGGGAGTGGTGTGGGCAGTGGTGTAGCGCTGTGGGAGTGGTGTGGATAGTGGTGTCGTGCTGTGGGAGTGGTGTGGGCAGTGGTGTAATGCTGTGGGAGTGGTGTGGGTTGTGGTTTAGCGCTGTGGGAGTGGTGTGGGCAGTGGTGTAGTGATGTGGGTGTGGTGTGGGCAGTGGTGTAACGCTGTGGGAGTGGTGTGGGCAGTGGTGTATCGCAGTGGGTGAGGTGTGGGCAGTGTTGTAGCGCTGTGGGTGTGGTGTGGGTTGTGCTGTAGCGCTGTGGGAGTGATGTGGGTTGTGGTGTAGAGCTGTGGGTGTGGTGTAGGCAGTGGTGTAGCGCTGTGGGCGTTGTGTGTGCAGTGGTGTAGTGCTGTGGAAGTGGTGTGGCTTTTGGTGTAGCGCTGTGGGAATGGTGTGGGCAGTGGTGTAGCGCTATGGGAGTGGCGTGGGCACTGCTATAGCCCTGTGCAAGTGGTATGGGCTGTGGTGTAGCGCAGCGGGGGTGATGTGGGCAGTGGTGTAGCGCTGTGGGAGTGGTGTGGGCAGTGGTGTAGCGCTGTGGGAGTGGTGTGGGCAGTGGTGTAACGCTGTGGGAGTGGTGTGGGCAGTGGTGTAGCGCTGTGGGAGTGGTTTTGCATTGGTGTAGTGCTGCGGGAGTGGTGTGGGCAGTGGTGTAGCGCTGTGGGAGTGGCGTGGGCAGTGGTGTAGCGCTGTGGGAGTGCTGTGGGCAGTGGTGTAGTGCTGTGGGAGTGGTGTGGGCAGTGGTGTAGGGCTGTAGGTGTGGTGTGGGCAGTGGTGTAGTGCTGTGGGAGTGGTTTGGGCAATGGTGTAGCGCTGTGGAAGTGGTGTGGGACGTGGTCTAGCGCTGTGGGAGTGGTGTGGGCAGTGGTGTAGTGCTGTGGGACTGGTGTGGGCTGTGGTTTAGCGCTGTGGGAATGGTGTGGGCAGTGGTGTAGCGCTGTCTGAGTGGTGAGGGTTGTCTTGCAGAGCTGTGGGAGTAGTGTGGGTTGTGGTTTAGTACTTTGGTCTGGTGTAGGCAGTGGTGTAGCGCCGTGGGAATGGTGTGGGCAGTGGTGCAACGCTGTGGGTGTGGTGTGGGTTGTGGCGTAGCGCTGTGGGAGTGGTGTGGGTTTTGGTGTAGCGCTCTGGGAATGGTTTGGGCAGTGGTGCAACGCTGTGGGTGTGGTGTGGGCAGCGGTGTAGCGCTGTGGGAGTGGTGTGGAGTGTGGTGTAGTACTTTGGGTGTGGTGTGGGCAGTGGTGTAGTGAGGTGGGAGTGGCTTGGGCAGTGGTGTAGAGCTGTGGGATGGTGTGGGCAGTGGTGTAGCGCTGTGGGTGTGGTGTGGTCAATGGTGTAGTGTTGTGGGATATGTGTGGGCAGTGTTGTAGCGCGGTGGGAGTGGCTTGGGCAGTGGTGTAGCGCTGTGGCAGTGGTGTGGATAGTGGTGTAGCGCTGTGGGTGCGGTGTGGATAATGGTGTAGTGCTGTGGGAGTGTTGTGGGTTGTGGTGTAGCGCTGTGGGTGCGGTGTGGATAATGGTGTAGCTGTGGGAGTGGTGTGTGCAGTGGTGTATCACAGTGGGTGAGGTGTGGGCAGTGTTGTAGCGCTGTGGGTGTGGTGTGGGTTGTGGTGTAGCGCTGTGGGAGTGGGGTGGGATGTGGTGTAGCGCTGTGGGAGTGGGGTGGGATGTGGTGAAGTGCTGTGGGAGTGGTGTGGGCAGTGGTGTAGTGCTGTGGGAGTGGTGTGGGCAGTGGTGTAGCGCTGTGGGAGTGGTGTGGTCAGTGGGGTAGCGCTGTGGGAGTAGTGTGGGCAGTGGTGTAGCGCTGTGTGAGTGGTGTGGGCAGTGGTGTAGTGCTGTTGGAATGGTGTGGGCAATGGTTTAGAGCTATGGGAGTGGCGTGGGCACTGCTGTAGCCCTGTGCAAGTGGTATGAGCTGTGGTGTAGTGCTGTGGGAGTGGTGTGGGCAGTGGTGCAGCGCAGCGGGGGTGATGTGGGCAGTGGTGTAGTGCTGCGGGAGTGGTGTGGGCAGTGGTGTAGCTCTGTGGGAGTGGTGTGGGCAGTGGTGTAGTGCTGTGGGAGTGGTGTGGGCAGTGGTGTAGTGCTGTGGGAGTGGTGTGGGCAGTGGTGTAGTGCTGTGGGAGTGGTGTGGGCAGTGGTGTAGCGCTGAGGGAGTGGTGTGGGCAGTGGTGTGGGCAGTGGTGTAGTGTTGCGGGAGTGGTGTGGGCAGTGGTGTAGTGCTGTGGGAGTGGTGTGGGCAGTGGTGTAGTGCTGTGGGAGTGGTGTGGGCAGTGGTGTAGCGCTGTGGGAGTGGTGTGGGCAGTGGTGTAGCACTGCGGGAGTGGTGTGGAACGTGGTATAGTGCTGTGGGAGTGGTTTGGGCATTGGTGTAATGCTGTCGGAGTGGTGTGGGCAGAAGTGTAGCGCTGTGGGAGTGGTGTGGACAGTGGTGTAGTGCTGTGGGATTGGTGTGGGGTGTGGTGTAGCGCTGTGGGAGTGGTGTGGGCAGTGGTGTAGTGCTGTGGAAGTCGTGTGGGCAGTGGTGTAGCGCTGTGGGAGTGGTGTGGGTTTCGGTGTAGTGCTGTGGGAGTGGTGTGGACAGTGGTGTAGCGCTGTGGGAGTGTGTGGGCAGTGGTGTAGCGCTGTGGGAGTGGTGTGGGTTGTGGTGCAGCGCTGTGGGAGTGGTGTGGGCAGTGGTGTAGCGCTCTGGGAGTGGTGTGGGCAGTGGTGTAGCGCTTCGGGTGAGGTGTGGACAGTGGTGTAGCGCTGTGGGAGTGGTGTGGGCAGTGGTGTAGTGCTGTGGGTGTGGTGTGGGCAGTGGTGTATCGCAGTGGGTGAGGTGTGGGCAGTGTTGTAGCGCTGTGGGAGGGGTGTGGGCATTGGTGTTGCGCTGTGGGAGAGGTGTGGGTTGTGGTGTAGCTCTTTGGGAGTGTTGTGGGCAGTGGTGTTGCGCTACTGGAGTGGTTTGGGCATTGGTCTAGCGCTGTGGATGTGTGTGTGCAGTGGTGTAGCGCTGTGGGAGTGGTGTGGGCAGTGGTGTAGTGCTGCGGGAGTGGTGTGGGACGTGATGTAGTGCTGTGGGAGTGGTGTGGGCAGTGGTGTAGTACTTTGGGTGTGGTGTGGGCAGTGGTGTAGCGCTGTGGGAGTGGTGTGGATAGTGGTGTAGCGCTGTGGGAGTGGTGTGGATAGTGGTGTAGCGCTGTGGGAGTGGTGTGGGCAGTGGTGTAGCGCTGTGGGAGTGGTGTGGATAGTGGTGTAGCGCTGTGGGAGTGGTGTGGGCAGTGGTGTAGCGCTGTGGGAGTGGTGTGGATAGTGGTGTCGTGCTGTGGGAGTGGTGTGGGCAGTGGTGTAATGCTGTGGGAGTGGTGTGGGTTGTGGTTTAGCGCTGTGGGAGTGGTGTGGGCAGTGGTGTAGTGATGTGGGTGTGGTGTGGGCAGTGGTGTAACGCTGTGGGAGTGGTGTGGGCAGTGGTGTATCGCAGTGGGTGAGGTGTGGGCAGTGGTGTAGCGCTGTGGGTGTGGTGTGGGTTGTGCTGTAGCGCTGTGGGAGTGATGTGGGTTGTGGTGTAGAGCTGTGGGTGTGGTGTAGGCAGTGGTGTAGCGCTGTGGGCGTTGTGTGTGCAGTGGTGTAGTGCTGTGGAAGTGGTGTGGCTTTTGGTGTAGCGCTGTGGGAATGGTGTGGGCAGTGGTGTAGCGCTATGGGAGTGGCGTGGGCACTGCTATAGCCCTGTGCAAGTGGTATGGGCTGTGGTGTAGCGCAGCGGGGGTGATGTGGGCAGTGGTGTAGCGCTGTGGGAGTGGTGTGGGCTGTGGTTTAGCGCTGTGGGAGTGGTGTGGGCTGTGGTGTAGCGCTGTGGGAATGGTGTGGGCAGTGGTGTAGCGCTGTCTGTGTGGTGAGGTTTGTCTTGCAGAGCTGTGAGAGTGTGGAGTGCAGAGGTGTAGCGCTGCTGGAGTGGTGTGGACAGTGGTGTAGTACTGCGGGAGTGGTGTGGGCAGTGGTTTAGTACTTTGGTCTGGTGTGGGCAGTGGTGTAGCGCCATGGGAATGGTGTGGGCAGCGGTGCAACGCTGTGGGAGTGCTGTGGGGTTTGGTGTAGCGCTCTGGGAATGGTTTGGGCAGTGGTGCAACGCTGTGGGGGTGGTGTGTGCAGTGGTTTAGCGCTGCGGGAGTGGTGTGGGCAGTGATGTAGCGCTGTGGGAGTGGTGTGTGCAGTGGTGTGGCGGTGTGGGTGTGATGTGGGCTATGGTGTAGCTCTGTGGGATTGGTGTTGGCAGTGGTGTACTGCTCTGGAAGTGGTGTGGGCAGTGGTGTAGCGCTGTGGGAGTGGTGTGGGTTGTGGTCTAGTGCTGTGGGAGTGGTGTGGGCAGTGGCGTAGTGCTGTGGGAGTGGTGTGGGTGGTGGTTTAGTGCTGTAGGAGTGGCGTGGGCACTGCTGTAGCCCTGTGGGAGTGGTGTGGTCAGTGGAGTAGTGCTGTGGGAGTTGTGAGGATAGTGGTGTATCGCAGTGGGAGTGGTGTGGGCAGTGGTGCAGTGCTTTGGGAATGGTGTGGGCAGTGGTGTAGCGCTGTGGGAGTTGTGTGGATAGTGGTGTATCGCAGTGGGAGTGGTGTGGGCAGTGGTGCAGTGCTTTGGGAATGGTGTGGGCAGTGGTGTAGCGCTGTGGGAGTTGTGTGGATAGTGGTGTAGCGCTGTGGGAGTGGAGTGGGCAGTGGTGTAGTGCTGCGGGAGTGATGTGGGCAGTGGTGTAGCGCTGTAGGAGTGGTGTGGGCAGTGGTGTAGCGCTGTGATTTTGGTGTGGGCAATGGTGTAGCGCTGTGGGAGTGGTGTGGTTCGTGGTTTAGCACTGTGGGAGTGGAGTGGGAAGTGGTTTAGCGCCGTGGGAGTGGTGTGGGCAGTGGTCAAGCGCTGTGGAAGTGGTGTGGGCAGTGGCGTAGTGCTGTGGGAGTGGTGTGGGCAGTGGTGTGAGCAGTGGTGTAGAGATGTGGGAGTGGTGTGGGAAGTGGTGTAGTGCTGTCGGAGTGGTGTGGGATGTGGTTTAGCGCTGTGGGAGTGATGTGGGCAGTGGTTAAGTGCTGTGGGAGTGGTGTGTGCAGTGGTGTAGTGCTGTGGGTGTGGTGTGGGCAATTGTGTAACGCTGTGGGAGTGGTGTCGGGAGTGGTGTAGCGCTGTGGGAGTGATGTGGGCAGTGGTGTAGTGCTCTGGGAGTGGTGTGGGCAGTGGTGTAGTGCTCTGGGAGTGGTGTGGGCAGTGGTGTAGCGCTGTGGGAGTGGTGTGGGTGGTGGTGTAGCGCTGTGGGTGTGGTGTGCGCAGTGGTGTAGCGCTGTGGGTGTGGTAAGGGCAGTTGTGTAGCGCTGTGGGAGTGGTGTGGGTTGTGGTTTAGTGCTGCGAGAGTGGTGTGGGCAGTGGTGTAGCGCTCAAGGTGTGGTGTGGGCAGTGGTGTAGCGCTGTGGGAGTTGTGCGGGCAGTGATGTCGCGCTGTGGGAGTTGTGTGGGCAGTGATGTCGCGCTGTGGGAGTGTTGTGGGCAGTGGTGTGAGCAGTGGTGTAGCGCTGTGGGAGTGGTGTGGACAGTGGTGTAGCGCTGTGGGAGTGGTGCGGGCAGTGGTGTAGCGCTGTGGGAATGTGTAGGGTTGTGGTGTAGTGCTGTGGGAGTGGTGTGGGCAGTGGTGAATCGCTGTGGTAGTGGTGTGGCAGAGGTGTAGCGCTCAAGGAGTGGTGTGGGCAGTGGTGACGAGCTGTGGGAGTTGTGTGGGCAGTGATGTCGCGCTGTGGGAGAGGTGCGGGCAGTGGTGTAGTGCTGTGGGAGAGGTGTGGGCAGTGGTGTAGTGCTGTGAGTGAAGTGGGCAGTGGTGTAGCGCTGTGGGAGTGAAGTGGGCAGTGTTGTAGCGCTGTGGGAGTGGTGTGGGTAGTGGTGTAGCGCTGTGGGTGTGGTGTGGGTTGTGGTGTAGCGCTGTCGGAGTGGTGTGGGCAGTGGTGTAGTGCTGTGGGTGTGGTGTGGGTTGTGGTGTAGCGCTGTGGGAGTGGTGTGGGCAGTGGTGTAGTGCTGTCGGTGTGGTGTGGGTTGTGGTGTAGCGCTGTGGGAGTGGTGTGGGCAGTGGTGTAGCGCTGTGTGAGTAGTGTGGGCAGTGGTGTAGTGCTGTGGGAGTGGTGTGTGCATTGGTGTAACACTGCTGGAGTGGTGTGGGCAGTGGTGTAGTGCTGTGGGAGTGGTGTGGGCAGTGGTTTAATGCTTTGGGATTGGTTAGTACAGAGGTGTAGCGCTGTCGGAGTGATGTGGGTTCTGGTGTAGCGCTGGGGGTGTGCTGTGGGCAGTGGTGTATCGCTGTGGGAGTGGTGTGGGCAGTGGTACAGCGCTGTGGGTGTGCTGTGGGCAGTGGTGTAGTGCTGTGGGAGTGGTGTGGGCAGTGGTGTAGTGCTGTGGGAGTGGTGTGGGAAGTGGTGTAGCATTGTGGGTGTGCTGTGGGCAATGGTGTAGTGCTGTGGGAGTGCTGTGGGCAGTGCTGTAGTGCTGGGGGAGTGTTGTGGGCAGTGGTGTACCGCTGTGGGAGTGTTGTGGGCAGTGGTGTAGCGCTGTGGCTGTGGTGTGGTCAGTGGTGTAGCGCTGTAGGAGTGGTATGGGCAGTGGTGCGGGCAGAAGTGTAGCGCTGTGGGAGTGTTGTGGGCAGTGGTGTAACGTTGTGGGAGTGGTGTGGGCAGTGGTGTAGTGCTGTGGGTGTGGTGTGGGCAGTGGTGTAGCACTGTGGGAGTGGTGTGGGCAGTGGTGGAGCGCTGTGGGAGTGGTATGGGCAGTGGTGTAGCGCTGTGGGAGTGGTGTGGGCAGTGGTGTAGCGCTGTGGGAGTGGTGTTGGCTTTGGTGTAGCGCTGTGGGAGTGGTGTGGGCGGTGGTGTAGCGCTGTGGGAGTGTTTTGGGCAGTGGTGTAGAGCTGTGGGAGTGGTATGGGCAGTGGTGTAGCGCTGTGGGAGTGGTGTTGGCTTTGGTGTAGCGCTGTGGGAGTGGTGTGGGTGGTGGTGTAGCGCCTTGGGAGTGGTGTGGGAAGTGGTGTAGCGCTGTGGGAGAGTTGTGGGAAGTGGTGTAGTGCTGTGAGCTTGGTAAGGGCAGTGGTGTAGCGCTGTGGGAGTGGTGTGGGCAGTGGCGTAGTGCTGTGGGAGCGGTAAGGGCAGTTGTGTAGCGCTGTGGGTGTGGTGTGTGTTGTGGTGTAGCGCTGTGGGAGTGGTGTGGGCAGTGGTGTAGCGCTGTGGGATTGGTGTGGGTTGTGGTGTAGCGCTGTGGGAGTGGTGTGGGCAGTGGTGTAGCGCTGTGGGAGAGGTATGGGCATTGGTGATGTGCTGTGGGAGTGGTGTGGCCAGTGGTGTAGCGCTCATGAAGTGGTGTGGTCCGTGGTGTAGAGCTGCGGGAGTTGTGTGGGCCGTGGTGTAGTGCTATGGGAGTGGTGTGGGCAGTGGTGTATTGCTGTGGGAGTGGTGTGGGCAGTGATATAGTGCTGACGGAGAGGTGTGGGTTGTGGTGTAGCGCTGTGGGAGAGCTGCGGGCAGTGGTGTAGTGCTGTGGGACTGTTGTGGTTTGTGGTGTAGTGCTGTGGGAGTGGTGTGGGCAGTGGTGTAGCGCTGTGGGAATGGTGTGGGTTGTGGTGTAGCGCTGTGGGAGAGGTGCGGGAAGTGGTGTAGCGCTGTGGGACTGTTGTGGTTTGTGGTGTAGTGCTGTGGGAGTGGTGTGGGCAGTGGTGTAGAGCTGCGGAAGATGTGTGGGCAGTGGTGTAGCGCTGTGGGAGTGGTGTGGGCAGTGGTGTAGCGCTGTGGGAGTGGTGTGGGCAGTGGTGTAGCGCTGTGGGAGTGGTGTGGGCAGTGGTTAAGTGCTGTGGGAGTGGTGCGGGCAGTGATGTAGAGCTGTGGAGAGGTGCGGGCAGTGGTGTAGCGCTGTGGGAGTGGTGTGGGTTGTGGTGTAGCGCTGTGGGAGTGGTGTGGGCAGTGGTGTAGCGCTGTGTGAGTAGTGTGGGCAGTGGTGTAGTGCTGGGGGCGTGTTGTGGGCAGTGGTGTAGCGCTATGGGAGTGGTGTGGGTTGTGGTGTAGCGCTGTGGCTGTGGTGTGGGCAGTGTTGTAGCGCTGTGGGAGTGTTGTGGGCAGTGGGGTAGTGCTGTGGGAGTGGTGTGGGCAGTGGTGTAACGTTGTGGGAGTGGTGTGGGCAGTGGTGCGGGCAGTGGTGTAGCGCTGTGGGAGTGGTGTGGTCAGTGGTGTAGCGCTGCGGGAGTGGTGTGGGCAGTGGTGTAGTGCTGTGGCTGTGGTGTGGGCAGTGTTGTAGCGCTGCGGGAGTGTTGTGGGCAGTGGGGTAGTGTTGTGGGAGTGATGTGGGCAGTGGTGTAACGTTGGGGGAGTGGTGTGGGCAGTGGTGCGGGCAGTGGTGTCGCGCTGTGGGAGTGTTGTGGGCAGTGGTGTGAGCAGGGTTGTAATGCTGTGGGAGTGGTGCGGGCAGTGGTGTAGAGCTGTGGGAGTGGTGTGGGCAGTGGTGTAGTGCTGTGGGAGTGGTGTGGGCAGTGGTGTAGAGCTGTGGCAGTGGTGTGGGCAGTGGTGTAGCGCTGTGGGAGTGGTGTGGGCAGTGGTGCAGCGCTGTGGGAGTGGTGTGGGCAGTGGTGTAGAGCTATGGGAGTGGTGTGGGCAGTGGTGTAGTGCTGTGGGAGTGGTGTGGGCAGTGGTGTAGCGCTGTGGGTGTGGTATGGGCAGTGGTGTAGCGCTGTGGGAGTGGTGTTGGCTTTGGTGAAGCACTGTGGGAGTGGTGTGGGCAGTGGTGTAGCGCTGTGGGAGTGGTGTGGGCAGTGGTGTAGTGCTGTGGGTGTGGTGTGGGCAGTGGTGCAGTGCTGCTGGAGTGGTGTGGGCAGTGGTGTAGTGCTGTGGGAGTGGTGTGGGCAGTGGTGTACCGCTGTGGTAGTGTTGTGGGCATTAGCTTAGCGCTGTATGTGTGGTGTGGGTTGTGGAGTAGAGCTTCGGGTGTGGTGTGACCAGTGGTGTAGCGCTGTGGGAATGGTGTGGTCTGTGGTGTAGTGCTGTGGGAGTGGTGTGGGCAGTGGGGTAGCGCTGTGGGAGTGGTGTTTTTTGTGTTGTAACGCTGTGGGAGTGGTGTGAGTTGTGGTGTAGCGCTGTGGGAGTGGTGTGGGTTCTGGTGTAGTGCTGTGGGAGTGGTGTGGGCAGTGGTGTAAAGCTGTGGGAGTGGTGTGGGCAGTGGTGTAAAGCTGTGGGAGTGGTGTGGGCAGTGGTGTAGTGCTGTGGGTGTGGTGTGGACAGTGCTGTAGCGCTGCGGGAGTGGTGTGGGCAGAGATGTAGTGCTGTGGGAGTGGTGTGGGTTGTGGTGTAGCGCTGCGGGAGAGGTGTGGGCAGTGGTGAAACGCTGTGGGAGTGGTGTGGGCAGTGCTGTAGCGCTGTGGGTGTGCTGTGGGCAGTGGTGTAACGCTGTGGGAGTGATGTGCGCAGTGGTGTAGCGCTGTGGGAGTGGTGTGGGCAGTGGTGTAGCATTGTGGGTGTGCTGTGGGCAATGGTGTAGTGCTGTGGGAGTGGTGTGGGCAGTGGTGTAGTGCTGTGGGAGTGGTGTGGGCAGTGGTGTAGCGTTGTGGGTGTGCTGTGGGCAATGGTGTAGTGCTGTGGGAGTGGTGTGGGCAGTGGTGTAGAGCTGTGGGACTGTTGTGGGCAGTGGTGTAGTGCTGGGGGAGTGTTGTGGGCAGTGGTGTAGCGCTGTGGGAGTGTTGTGGGCAGTGGTGTAGCGCTGCGGGAGTGGTGTGGGCAGTGGTGTGGTCAGTGGTGTAGCGCTGCGGGAGTGGTGTGGGCAGTGGTGTAGTGCTGTGGCTGTGGGGTGGGCAGTGTTGTAGCGCTGAGGGAGTGTTGTGGGCAGTGGGGTAGTGTTGTGGGAGTGGTGTTGGCTTTGGTGTAGCGCTGTGGGAGTGGTGTGGGCAGTGGTGTAGTGCAGTGGGAGTGGTGTGGGCGGTGGTGTAGTGCTGTGGGTGCGGTGTGGGCAGTGGTGTAGCGCTGTGGGTGTGCTGTTGGCTTTGGTGTAGCGCTGTGGGAGTGGTTTGGGCAGTGGTGTAGCGCTGTGGGAGTTGAGTGGGCAGTGGTTAAGGGGAGTGGGAATGGTTTGGCCAGTGATGCCGCGCTGTGGGAGAGGTGTGGGCAGTGGTTAAGTGCAGTGGGAGTGGTGAGGGCAGTGGTGTAGCGCTGTGGGAGTGGTGTGGGCAGTGGTGTAGTGCTGTGGGAGTGGTGTGGGCAGTGGTGTAGCGCTGTGGTAGTTTTGTGGGCATTAGCTTAGCGCTGTGTGTGTGGTGTGGGTTGTGGAGTAGAGCTTCGGGTGTGGTGTGGGCAGTGGTGTAGCGCTGTGGGAGTGTTGTGGGCATTGGTGTAGCGCTATGGGAGCGGTGTGGGCAGTGGTGTAGAGCTGGGGGAGTGGTGTGGGCAGTGGTGTAGCGCTGTGGGAGTGGTGTGGGCAGTGGTGTAGGGCAGTGGGAATGGTGTGGTCTGTGGTGTAGTGCTGTGGGAGTGGTGTGGGCAGTGGTGAAACGCTGTGGGAGTGGTGTGGGCAGTGGTGTAGCGTTGTGGGAGTGGTGTCGGCAGTGGTGTAGTGCTGTGGGAGTGGTGTGGACAGTGCTGTAGCGCTGTGGGAGTGGTGTGGGTTCTGGTGTAACGCTGGGGTAGAGGTGTGGGCAGTGGTGATGCGCTGTGGGAGTGTTGTGGGCAGTGGTGTAGCGCTGGGGGTGTGGTGTGGGCAGTGGTGTAGCGCTGTGGGAGTGGTGTGGGCAGTGGTGTAGGGCAGTGGGAATGGTGTGGTCTGTGGTGTAGTGCTGTGGGAGTGGTGTGGGCAGTGGTGAAACGCTGTGGGAGTGGTGTGGGCAGTGGTGTAGCGTTGTGGGAGTGGTGTCGGCAGTGGTGTAGTGCTGTGGGAGTGGTGTGGACAGTGCTGTAGCGCTGTGGGAGTGGTGTGGGTTCTGGTGTAACGCTGGGGTAGAGGTGTGGGCAGTGGTGATGCGCTGTGGGAGTGTTGTGGGCAGTGGTGTAGCGCTGTGGCTGTGGTGTGGGAAGTGTTGTAGCGCTGTGGGAGTGTTGTGGCCAGTGGGGTAGTGCTGAGGGAGTGGTGTGGTCAGTGGTGTAGCGCTGCGGGAGTGGTGTGGGCAGTGGTGCGGGCAGTGGTGTAGCGCTGTGGGAGTGGTGTGGGCAGTGGTGTAGTGCTGTGGCTGTGGGGTGGGCAGTGTTGTAGCGCTGTGGGAGTGTTGTGGGCAGTGGGGTAGTGTTGTGGGAGTGGTGTGGGCAGTGGTGTAGCGCTGTAGGAGTGGTATGGGCAGTGGTGTAGCGCTGTGGGAGTGGTGTTGGCTTTGGTGTAGCGCTGTGGGAGTGATGTGGGCAGTGGTGTTAGCGCTGTGGGAGAGGTGCGGGCAGTGGTGTAGCGCTGTGGGAGTGGTGTGGGCAGTGGTGTAGTGCTGTGGGTGTGGTGTGGGCAGTGGTGTAGCGCTGTGGGTGTGCTGTTGGCTTTGGTGTAGCGCTGTGGGAGTGGTGTGGGCAATAGTTTAATGCTTTGGGATTGGTTAGTACAGAGGTGTAGCGCTGTGGGAGTGGTGTGGTTAGTGGTGTAGCGCTGTGGGAGTTGTGTGGGCAGTGATGTCGCGCTGTGGGAGTGTTGTGGGCAATGGTGTGAGCAGTGGTGTAGAGATGTGGGAGTGGTGTGGGCAGTGGTGTAGCGCTGTCGGAGTGGTGTGGGATGTGGTGAAGTGCTGTGGGAGTGGTGTGGGCAGTGGTGTAGTGCTGTGGGAGTGGTGTGGGCAGTGGTGTAGTGCTGTGGGAGTGGTGTGGGCAGTGGTGTAGCGATGTGGGAGTGGTGTGTGCAGTGGTGTAACGCTGTGGGAGTGGTGTGGTCAGTGGTGTAGCGCTGTGGGAGTGGCGTGGGCAGTGGTTTAGCGCTGTGGGAGTGGTGTGGGCAGTGGTGTAGCGATGTGGGAGTGGTGTGGGCAATGGTGTAGCGTTGTGGGAGTGGTGTGGGCAGTGGTGTAGCGCTGTGGGAGTGGTGTGGGCAGTGGTGTAGCGCTGTAGGAGTGGAGTGGGCATTGGTGTAGAGTTGCGGGAGTGGTGTGGATAGTGGTGTAGCGCTGTGGTAGTGGTGTGGGCATTGGTTTAACGCTGTGGGAGTGGGGTGGGCAGTGGTGTAGCGCTGTGGGAGTGGTGTGGGCATTGGTTTAATGCTGTGGGAGTGGGGTGGGTTGTGGTGTAGCGCTGTTGGTGTGGTGTGGGTTGTGGTGTAGCACTGTGGGAGTGGTGTGTGCAGTGGTGTAACGCTGTGGGTTTGGTGTGGGCAGTGGTGTAGTGCTGTGGGAGTGGTGTGAGCAGTGTTGTTTCGCTGTGGGAGTGTTGTGGGCAGTGGTGTAACGTTGTGGGAGTGGTGTGGGCAGTGGTGTAGTTCTGTGGGTGTGGTGTGGGCAGTGGTGTAGCACTGTGGGAGTGGTGTGGGCAGTGGTGTAGCGCTGTGGGAGTGGTATGGGCAGTGCTGTAGCGCTGTCAGAGTGGTGTGGGTTCTGGTGTAGCGCTGGGGTAGAGGTGTGGGCAGTGGTGAAGCGCTGCGCGAGTGGTGTGGGCAGAGGTGTAGTGCTGTGGGAGTGGTGTGGGTTGTGGTGTAGCGCTGCGGGAGAGGTGTGGGCAGTGGTGAAACGCTGTGGGAGTGGTGTGGGCAGTGCTGTAGCGCTGTGGGTGTGCTGTGGGCAGTGGTGTATCGCTGTGGGAGTGGTGTGGGCAGTGGTGCAGCGCTGTGGGTGTGCTGTGGGAAGTGGTGTAGTGCTGTGGGAGTGGTGTGGGCAGTGGTGTAGCGCTGTGGGAGTGTTGTGGGCAGTGGTGTAGCGCTGCGGGAGTGGTGTGGGCAGTGGTGTGGTCAGTGGTGTAGCGCTGCGGGAGTGGTGTGGGCAGTGGTGTAGTGCTGTGGCTGTGGGGTGGGCAGTGTTGTAGCGCTGAGGGAGTGTTGTGGGCAGTGGGGTAGTGTTGTGGGAGTGGTGTTGGCTTTGGTGTAGCGCTGTGGGAGTGGTGTGGGCAGTGGTGTTTGCGCTGTGGGAGAGGTGCGGGCAGTGGTGTAGCGCAGTGGGAGTGGTGTGGGCAGTGGTGTAGTGCTGTGGGTGTGGTGTGGGCAGTGGTGTAGCGCTGTGGGTGCGGTGTGGGCAGTGGTGTAGCGTTGTGGGAGTGGTGTGGGCAGTGGTGTAGTGCTGTGGGAGTGGTGTGGGTTCTGGTGTAACGCTGGGGTAGAGGTGTGGGCAGTGGTGATGCGCTGTGGGAGTGTTGTGGGCAGTGGTGTAGCGCTGTGGCTGTGGTGTGGTCAGTGGTGTAGCGCTGCGGGAGTGGTGTGGGCAGTGGTGCGGGCAGTGGTGTAGCGCTGTGGGAGTAGTGTGGGCAGTGGTGTAGTGCTGTGGCTGTGGGGTGGGCAGTGTTGTAGCGCTGTGGGAGTGTTGTGGGCAGTGGGGTAGTGTTGTGGGAGTGGTGTGGGCAGTGGTGTCGCGCTGTAGGAGTGGTATGGGCAGTGGTGTAGCGCTGTGGGAGTGGTGTTGGCTTTGGTGTAGCGCTGTGGGAATGATGTGGGCAGTGGTGTAGTGTTGTGGGTGTGGTGTGGGCAGTGGTGTAGCGCTGTGGGTGTGCTGTTGGCTTTGGTGTAGCGCTGTGGGAGTGGTGTGGGCAATAGTTTAATGCTTTGGGATTGGTTAGTACAGAGGTGTAGCGCTGTGGGAGTGGTGTGGTTAGTGGTGTAGCGCTGTGGGAGTTGTGTGGGCAGTGATGTCGCGCTGTGGGAGTGTTGTGGGCAATGGTGTGAGCAGTGGTGTAGAGATGTGGGAGTGGTGTGGGCAGTGGTGTAGCGCTGTCGGAGTGGTGTGGGATGTGATGAAGTGCTGTGGGAGTGGTGTGGGCAGTGGTGTAGTGCTGTGGGAGTGGTGTGGGCAGTGGTGTAGTGCTGTGGGAGTGGGGTGGGCAGTGGTGTAGCGATGTGAGAGTGGTGTGTGCAGTGGTGTAGTGCTGTGGGAGTGGTGTGGGCAGTGGTGTAGTGCTGTGGGAGTGGTGTGGGCAGTGGTGTAGCGCTGTGGGAGTGGTGTGGTCAGTGGTGTAGCGCTGTGGGAGTGGTGTGGGCAGTGGTTTAGCGCTGTGGGAGTGGTGTGGGCAGTGGTGTAGCGATGTGGGAGTGGTGTAGGCAGTGGTGTAGCGTTGTGGGAGTGGTGTTGGCAGTGGTGTAGCGCTGTGGGAGTGGTGTGGGCAGTGGTGTAGCGCTGTAGGAGTGGAGTGGGCATTGGTGCAGCGCTGTAGGAGTGGTGTGGGCAGTGGTGTAGAGTTGCGGGAGTGGTGTGGGTAGTGGTGTAGCGCTGTGGTAGTGGTGTGGGCATTGGTTTAACGCTGTGGGAGTGGGGTGGGCAGTGGTGTAGCGCTGTGGGAGTGGTGTGGGCATTGGTTTAATGCTGTGGGAGTGGGGTGGGCAGCGGTGTAGAGCTGTGGGAGTGGTGTGGGTTGTGGTGTAGCGCTGTTGGTGTGGTGTGGGTTGTGGTGTAGCGCTGTTGGTGTGGTGTGGGCAGTGGTGTAACGCTGTGGGTTTGGTGTGGGCAGTGGTGTAGTGCTGTGGGAGTGGTGTGAGCAGTGGTGTAGTGCTGTGGGACTGGAGTGGGCAGTGGTGTAGCGCTGTGGGTTTGGTGTGGGAAGTGGTGTAGTGCTGTGGGAGTGGTGTGGGCAGTGGTGTAGCACTGTGGGAGTGGTGTGGGCAGTGGTGAAACGCTGTGGGAGTGGTGTGGGCAGTGCTGTAGCGCTGTGGGTGTGCTGTGGGCAGTGGTGTATCGCTGTGGGAGTGGTGTGGGCAGTGGTGCAGCGCTGTGGGTGTGCTGTGTGCAGTGGTGTAGTGCTGTGGGAGTGCTGTGGGCAGTGGTGTAGCGTTGTGGGTGTGCTGTGGGCAATGGTGTAGTGCTGTGGGAGTGGTGTGGGCATTGGTGTAGCGCTGTGGGAGTGTTGTGGGCAGTGGTGTAGTGCTGGGGGAGTGTTGTGGGCAGTGGTGTAGCGCTGTGGGAGTGTTGTGGGCAGTGGTGTAGCGCTGCGGGAGTGGTGTGGGCAGTGGTGTGGTCAGTGGTGTAGCGCTGTGGCAGTGGTATGGGCAGTGGTGTAGCGCTGTGGGAGTGGTGTGGGCAGTGGTGTAGAGCTGTAGGAGTGGTGTGTGCAGTGGTTTAGTGCTGTGGGAGAGGTGTCGGCTGTGGTGAAGTGCTGTGGGAGTGGTGTGGGCAGTGGTGTAGCGCTGTGGGAGTGGTGTGGACAGTGGTGTGGTGCTGTTTAAACAGTGCCCCATCATAAACACTATTTAAACAGGGCTCCCATCTTAAACACTATATAAACAGTGCCCCATCATAAACAATATGTAAACAGTGCCCCCATCATAAACACTATAAAAACAGTGGCCCATCATAAACAATATATAATCAGTGCCGCCATCATAAATACTATTTAAACAGTGCTCCCATCATAAACACTATTTAAACAGTGCCCCCATCATAAACACTATATAAACAGTGACCCTATCATAAACACTATATAAACAGTGCCACCATCATAAACACTATATAAACAGTGCCCCCATCATAAACTCTATATAAACAGTGCCCCCATCATAAACACTATATAATCAGTGCCCCCATCATAAACTCTATATAAACAGTGCCCCCATCATAAACACTATTTAAACAGTGCTCCCATCATAAACACTATTTAAACAGTGCCCCATCATAAACTCTATTTAAACAGTGTCCCCATTATAAACACGATATAAACAGTGCCCACATCATAAACACTGTATAAACAGTGCCCCCATCTTAAACACTATATAAACAGAGCCCCAATGCTAAACACTATATAAACAGTGCCCCCATCATAAACACTATATAAACAGTGCCCCATCATAAACAATATATAAACAGTGCCCCAATCATAAACACTATTTAAACAGAGCCCCCATCAAAAACACTATTTAAACAGTGTCCCCATCATAAACAAATTTAAACAGTGCCCCCATCATAAACACTATTTAAACAGTGCCGCCATCTTAAAAACTATATAAACAGTGCCCCCATCATAATCACTATATAAACAGTGCCCCATCATAAACACTATATAACAGTGCCCCCATCATAAACACTATATAAACAGTGCCCCATCATAAAAACTATATAAAAAGTGCCCCCAACATAAACACTATTTAAACAGAGCCCCCATCATATACACTATATAAACAGTGTCCATCATAAACACTATATAAACAGTGTCCATCATAAACACTATTAAAAAAATGCCCCCATCATAAAAACTATATAAACAGTGCCCCCATCATAAACATAAGATAAATAGTGCCCCCATCATAAACACTATATAAACAGTGCCCCATCATACACACTATATAAACAGTGCCCCCATCATAAACATAAGATAAATAGTGCCCCCATCATAAACACTATATAAACAGTGCCCCATCATTAACACTATATAAACAGTGCCCCCATCATAATCAGTATTTAAACAGTGCTCCCATCTTAAACACTATATAAACAGCGCCCCATCATAAACAATATGTAAACAGTGCCCCCATCATAAACACTATATAAACAGTGCCCCCATCATAAACATAAGATAAATAGTGCCCCCATCATAAACACTATATAAACAGTGCCCCATCATTAACACTATATAAACAGTGCCCCCATCATATTCAGTATTTAAACAGTGCACCCATCTTAACCACTATATAAACAGCGCCCCATCATAAACAATATTTAAACAGTGCCCCCATCATAAACACAATATAAACAGTGCCCCCATCATAAGAACTATATAAACAGTGCCGCCATAATAAATACTATTTAAACAGTGCTCCCATCATAAACACTATTTAAACAGTGCCCCCATCATAAACACAATATAAACAGTGCCCCCATCATAAGAACTATATAAACAGTGCCCACATCATAAACACTATATAAACAGTGCCCCCATCATAATCACTATATAAACAGTGCCCCCATTATAAACACTAATTAAACAATGCCCCCATCATAAACACTATATAAACAGTGCCCCCATCATAAACACTATATAAACAGTGCCCCCATCATAATCACTATTTAAACAGTGCCCCCATCATAAACACTATATAAACAGGGCCCCAGCATACACACTATTTTAACGGTGCACCCATCATAAACACTATTTAAACAGTGCCCCAACATAAACACTGTTTAAACAGGGCTCCCATCTTAAACACTATATAAACAGTGCCCCAATCATAAACACTATATAAAAAGTGCCCCCATCATAAACACTATAAAAACAGTGGCACTATCATAAACAATATATAAACAGTGCCGCCATCATAAATACTATTTAAACAGTGCTCCCATCATAAACACTATTTAAACAGTGCCCCCATCATAAACACTATATAAACAGTGCCCCCAACATAAACTCTATATAAACAGTGCCCCCATCATAAACACTATATAAACAGTGCCCCCATCATAAACAGTATTTAAACAGCGCTCCCATCATAAACACTATTTAAACAGTGCCCCATCATAAACTCTATTTAAACAGTGCCCCCATTATAAACACTATTTAAACAGTGCCCACATCATAAACACTATTTAAAAAGTGCCCCCATCATAAACACTATTTAAACAGTGCCCCCATCTTAAACACTATATAAACAGTGCCCCCATCATAATCACTATATAAACAGTGCCCCATCATAAACACTATATAACAGTGCCCACATCATAAACACTATATAAACAGTGCCCCATCATAAAAACTATATAAAAAGTGCTCCCAACATAAACACTATTTAAACAGAGCCCCCATCATATACACTATATAAACAGTGTCCATCATAAACACTATATAAACAGTGTCCATCATAAACACTATTAAAAAAATTCATCCATCATAAACACTATATAAACAGTGCCCCCATCATAAACTTAAGATAAATAGTGCCCCCATCATAAACACTATTTAAACAGTGCCCCATCATACACACTATTTAAACAGTGCCCCCATCATAAACACTAATTAAACAGTGCCCCATCATTAACACTATATAAACAGTGCCCCCATCATAATCACTATTTAAACAGTGCTCCCATCTTAAACACTATTTAAACAGTGCTCCCATCTTAAACACTATATAAACAGTGCCCCATCATAAACAATATGTAAACAGTGCCCCCATCATAAACACTATATAAACAGTGCTCCCATCATAAACACTATAAAAACAGTGGCCCTATCATAAACAATATATAAACAGTGCCGCCATCATAAATACTATTTAAACAGTGCTCCCATCATAAACACTATTTAAACAGTGCCCCCATCATAAACACAATATAAACAGTGCCCCCATCATAAGCACTATATAAACAGTGCCCACATCATTAACACTATATAAAAGTGCCCACATTATAAACCCTATTTAAACAGTGTCCCCATCATAAACACTATTTAAACAGTGCTCCCATCATAAACACTATTTAAACAGTGCCCCCATCATAAACACTATATAAACAGTGCCCCCATCATAAACTCTATATAAACAGTGCCCCCATCACAAACACTATATAAACAGTGCCCCCATCAAAAACACTATTTAAACAGTGCCCCCATCATTAACACTATATAAACAGTGCCCCCATCATAATCACTATTAAAACAGTGCCCCCATCATAATCACTATTTAAACAGTGCTCCCATCTTAAACACTATATAAACAGTGTCCCCTTCATAAACACTTTATAAACAGTGCCCCCATCGTAAATACTATATAAACATTGCACCATGATAACCGCTATATAGACAGTGCCCCATCATTAACACTATATAAACAGTGCCCCCATCATAAACACTATTTAAACACTGTCCCCATCATAAACACTATTTAAACAGTGCCCTCATCATAAACACTATATAAACAGTGCCCACATCATCAACACTATTTAAACAGTGTCCCCATCATAAAAACTATTTAAACAGTGCCCCCATCATAAACACTATTTAAACAGTGCGCCCATCATAAACACTATATAAACAGTGCCCCCATCATAATCACTATATAAACAGTGCCCCATCATAAACACTATATAAGTGCCCCCATCATAAACACTATATTAGCAGTGCCCCATCATAAACACAATATAAAAAGTGCCCCCATCATAAAAACTATATAAACAGTGTCCATCATAAACACTTTATTAACAGAGTCCATCATAAACACTATTAAAACAGTGCCCCCATCTTAAACACTATTTAAACAGTGCCACCATCATAAACACTATATAAACAGTGCCCACATCATAAACACTATATAAACAGCGCCCCCATAATAAACAATATATAAACATTGCCCCCAGCATAAACACTATATAAACAGTGCCCCCATCATAAAGACTATATAAACATTGTCCCCATCATAAACACTATATAAACAGTGCCCCCATCATAATGACTATATAAACAGTGCCCCCTTCATAAACACTAATTAAACAGTGCCCCCATCATAAACACTATATAAACAGTGCCCCCATGATAAACACTATATAAACAGTGCCCCCATCATAATCACTATCTAAACAGTGCCCCCATCATAAACACTATATAAACAGGTCCCCATCATACACACTATTTAAACAGTGCCCCCATCATAAACACTATTTAAACAGTGCCCCATCATAAACACTATAGAAACAGTGCCCCCATCATAAACACTATTTAAACAGGGCTCCCAACTTAAACACTATATAAAAAGTGCCCCAATGCTAAACACTATATAAACAGTGCCCCATCATAAACAATATGTAAACAGTGCACCAATCATATTCACTATATAAACAGTGCCTCCATCATAAACGCTATAAAAACAGTGGCCCTATCATAAACAATATATAAACAGTGCCGCCATCATAAATACTATTTAAACAGTGCTCCCATCATAGGCACTATTTAAACAGTGCCCCCATCATAAACACTATATAAACAGTGCCCACATCATTAACACTATATAAACAGTGCCCCCATCACAAACACTATATAAACAGTGCCCCCATCATAAACACTATTTAAACATTGCTCCCATGATAAACACTATTTAAACAGTGCCCCATCATAAACTCTATTTAAACAGTGCCCCCATTATAAACACTATATAAACAGTGCCCAAATCATAAACACTATATTAACAGTGCCCCCATCATAAACACTATTTAAACAGTTTCCACATCATAAACACTATTTAAACAGTGCCCCCATCATAAACACTATATAAACAGTGCCCCCAACATAATCACTATATAAACAGTGCCCCATCATAAACACTATATAACAGTGCACCCATCATAAACACTATATAAACAGTGCCCCTTCATAAAAACTATATAAAAAGTGCCCCCATCATAAAACCTATTTAAACAGAGCCCCCATCATAAACACTATATAAACAGTGTCCATCATAAACACTATATAAACAGTCCCCATCATAAACACTATTAAATAAATGCCCCCATCATAAACACTATATAAACAGTGCCCCCACCATAAACATAAGATAAACAGTGCCCCATCATAAACACAATTTAAACAGTGCCCCATCATAAACACTATATAAAGAGTGCCCCCATCATAAACAATATATAAACAGTGCTCCCATCTTAAACACTATATAAACAGTGTCCCCTTCATAAACACTTTATAAACAGGGCCCCCATCGTAAATACTATATAAACATTGCCCCATGATAAACACTATATAGAAAGTGCCCCATCATAAACACTATATAAACAGTGCCCCCATCATAAACACTATTTAAACAGTGTCCCCATCATATACACTATATAAATAGTGCCCCATCATAACCTCTATTTAAACAGTGCCCCCATCATAAACACTATATAAACAGTGCCCACATCATAAACACTATATAAACAGTGCCCCCATCATAAACACTATTTAAACAGTGTCCCCATCATAAACACTATTTAAACAGTGCCCCCATCATAAACACTATGTAAACAGTGCGCCCATCATAAACACTATATAAACAGTGCCCCCATCATAATCACTATATAAACAGTGCCCCATCATAAACACTATATAAGTGCCCCCATCATAAACACTATATTAGCAGTGCCCCATCATAAACACTATATTAGCAGTGCCCCATCATAAACACTATATAAAAAGTGCCCCCTTCATAAACACTATATAAACAGTGTCCATCATAAACACTATATAAACAGTGTCCATCATAAACACTATATAAACAGTGTCCATCATAAACACTATATAAACAGTGTCCATCATAAACACTATATAAACAGTGTCCATCATAAACACTATTTAAACAGCGCCCCCATAATAAACACTATATAAACATTGCCCCCATCATAAACACTATTTAAACCATACCCCATCATAAACACTATTTAAACACTGCCCCCATCATAAACATAATATAAACAGTGCCCCCATCATAAACACTATTTAAACTGTGCCCCATCATAAACACTATATAAACAGCGCCCCCATCATAAACACTATGTAAACAGTGCCCCCATCATAATCACTATTTAAACAGTGCCCCCAACATAAACACTATATAATCAGGGCCCCATCATACACACTATATAAACAGTGCCCCCATCATTAACACTATTTAAACAGTGCCCCCATCATAATCACTATATAAACAGTGCCCCCATCATAAACACTAATTCAACATTGCCCCCATCACATAGGGCCCCATCATACACACTATATAAATATTTAAACACTATTTAAACAGTGCTCCCATCATAAACACTATTTAAACAGAGCCCCATCATAAACTCTATTTAAACAGGGCGCCCATGATAAACACTATATAAACAGTGCCCACATCATAAAGACTATATAAACAGTGCCCCCAACATAAACATAATTTAAACAGTGCTCCCAACATAAACACTATTTAAACAGTGCCCCATCATAAACACTATATAAACAGTGCCCCCATCATAAAGACCATATAAACAGTGCCCCTATCATAAACACTAATTCAACAGTGCCCCCATCATAAACACTATATAAACAGAGCCCCCATCATAAACACTATGTAAACAGTGCCCCCATCATAATCACTGTTTAAACAGTGCCCCCATCATAAACACTATATAAACATGGCCCCATCATACACACTATATAAACAGTGCCCCCATCATAAACACTATTTAAACAGTGACCCATCATAAACACTATATAAACAGTGCCTCCATCATAAACACTATTTAAACAGTGCTCCCATCTTAAATACTATATAAACTGTGCCCCAATGCTAAACACTATATAAACAGTGCCCCATCATAAACAATATGTAACAGTGCCCCCATCATAAACAGTATATAAACAGTGCCCCCATCATAAACACTATAAAAACAGTGGCCCTATCATAAGCAATATATAAACATGCCGCCATCATAAATACTGTTTAAACAGTGCTCCCATCATAAATACTATTTAAACAGTGCCCCATCATAAACTCTATTTAAACAGTGCCCCCATTATAAACACTATATAAACAGTGCCCAAATCATAAACACTATATTAACAGTGCCCCCATCATAAACACTATTTAAACAGTGTCCAAATCATAAACACTATTTAAACAGTGTCCCCATCATAAACACTATTTAAACAGTGCCCCCATCTTAAACACTATATAAACAGTGCCCCCAACATAATCACTATATAAACAGTGGCCCAACATAAACACTATATAACAGTGCACCCATCATAAACACTATATAAACAGTGACCCTTCATAAAAACTATATAAAAAGTGCCCCCATCATAAACCTATTTAAACAGAGCCCCCATCATAAACACTATATAAACAGTGTCCATCATAAACACTATATAAACAGTCCCCATCATAAACACTATTAAATAAATGCCCCCATCATAAACACTATATAAACAGTGCCCCCACCATAAACATAAGATAAACAGTGCCCCATCATAAACACTATTTAAACAGTGCCCCATCATAAACACTAAATAAAGAGTGCCCCCATCATAAACACTATATAAACAGTGTCCATCATAAACACTATATAAACAGTGTCCATCATAAACACTATTAAAACAGTGCCCCCATCATAAACACTATATAAACAGTGCCCCAATATAAACACTATTTTAACAGTGCCCCCATCATAAACACTATATAAACAGTGCCCACATCATAAACACTATATAAACAGCGCCCCCATAATAAACACTATATAAACATTGCCCCCATCATAAACACTATTTAAACCATACCCCATCATAAACACTATTTAAACACTGCCCCCATCATAAACATAATATAAACAGTGCCCCCATCATAAACACTATTTAAACTGTGCCCCATCATAAACACTATATAAACAGCGCCCCCATCATAAACACTATGTAAACAGTGCCCCCATCATAATCACTATTTAAACAGTGCCCCCAACATAAACACTATATAATCAGGGCCCCATCATACACACTATATAAACAGTGCCCCCATCATAATCACTATATAAACAGAGCCCCCATCATAAACACTAATTCAACATTGCCCTCATCACATAGGGCCCCCATCATACACACTATATAAATATTTAAACACTATTTAAACAGTGCTCCCATCATAAACACTATTTAAACAGAGCCCCATCATAAACTCTATTTAAACAGTGCGCCCATGATAAACACTATATAAACAGTGCCCACATCATAAAGACTATATAAACAGTGCCCCCAACATAAACATAATTTAAACAGTGCTCCCAACATAAACACTATTTAAACAGTGCCCCATCATAAACACTATATAAACAGTGCCCCCATCATAAAGACCATATAAACAGTGCCCCCATCATAAACACTAATTCAACAGTGCCCCCATCATAAACACTATATAAACAGAGCCCCCATCATAAACACTATGTAAACAGTGCCCCCATCATAATCACTGTTTAAACAGTGCCCCCATCATAAACACTATATAAACATGGCCCCATCATACACACTATATAAACAGTGCCCCCATCATAAACACTATTTAAACAGTGACCCATCATAAACACTATATAAACAGTGCCTCCATCATAAACACTATTTAAACAGTGCTCCCATCTTAAATACTATATAAACTGTGCCCCAATGCTAAACACTATATAAACAGTGCCCCATGATAAACAATATGTAAACAGTGCCCCCATCATAAACAGTATATAAACAGTGCCCCCATCATAAACACTATAAAAACAGTGGCCCTATCATAAACAATATATAAACATGCCGCCATCATAAATACTATTTAAACAGTGCTCCCATCATAAACACTATTTAAACAGTGCCCCATCATAAACTCTATTTAAACAGTGCCCCCATTATAAACACTATATAAACAGTGCCCAAATCATAAACACTATATTAACAGTGCTCCCATCATAAACACTATTTAAACAGTGTCCAAATCATAAACACTATTTAAACAGTGCCCCCATCATAAACACTATTTAAACAGTGCCCCCATCTTAAACACTATATAAACAGTGCCCCCAACATAATCACTATATAAACAGTGGCCCAACATAAACACTATATAACAGTGAACCCATCATAAACACTATATAAACAGTGCCCCTTCATAAAAACTATATAAAAAGTGCCCCCATCATAAAACCTATTTAAACAGAGCCCCCATCATAAACACTATATAAACAGTGTCCATCATAAACACTATATAAACAGACCCCATCATAAACACTATTAAATAAATGCCCCCATCATAAACACTATATAAACAGTGCCCCCACCATAAACATAAGATAAACAGTGCCCCATCATAAACACTATTTAAACAGTGCCCCATCATAAACACTATATAAAGAGTGCCCCCATCATAAACACTATATAAACAGTGCTCCCATCTTAAACACTATATAAACAGTGTCCCCTTCATAAACACTTTATAAACAGGGCCCCCATCGTAAATACTATATAAACATTGCCCCATGATAAACACTATATAGAAAGTGCCCCATCATAAACACTATATAAACAGTGCCCCCATCATAAACACTATTTAAACAGTGTCCCCATCTTAAACACTATATAAATAGTGCCCACATCATAAACACTATATAAACAGTGCCCCCATCATAAACACTATTTAAACAGTGTCCCCATCATAAACACTATTTAAACAGTGCGCCCATCATAAACACTATGTAAACAGTGCGCCCATCATAAACACTATATAAACAGTGCCCCCATCATAATCACTATATAAACAGTGCCCATCATAAACACTATATAAGTGCCCCCATCATAAACACTATATTAGCAGTGCCCCATCATAAACACTATATAAACAGTGCCCCAACATAAACACTATTTTAACAGTGCCCCCATCATAAACACTATATAAACAGTGCCCACATCATAAACACTATATAAACAGTGCCCCCATAATAAACACTATATAAACATTGCCCCCATCATAAACACTATTTAAACCGTACCCCATCATAAACACTATTTAAACACTGCCCCCATCATAAACATAATATAAACAGTGCCCCCATCATAAACACTATTTAAACAGTGCCCCATCATAAACACTATATAAACAGCGCTCCCATCATAAACACTATGTTATCAGTGCCCCCATCATAATCACTATTTAAACAGTGCCCCCAACATAAACACTATATAAACAGGGCCCCATCGTACACACTATATAAACAGTGCCCCCATCATAAACACTATTTAAACAGTGCCCCCATCATAATCACTATATAAACAGTGCCCCCATCATAAACACTAATTCAACATTGCCCCCATCACATAGGGCCCCATCATACACACTATATAAATATTTAAACACTATTTAAACAGTGCTCCCATCATAAACACTATTTAAACAGAGCCCCATCATAAACTCTATTTAAACAGTGCCCCCATTAGAAACACTATATAAACAGTGCCCACATCATAAAGACTATATAAACAGTGCCCCCAACATAAACATAATATAAACAGTGCTCCCAACATAAACACTATTTAAACAGTGCCCCATCATAAACACTATATAAACAGTGCCCCCATCATAAAGACCATATAAACAGTGCCCCCATCATAAACACTAATTCAACAGTGCCCCCATCATAAACACTATTTTAACAGTGCCCCCATCATAAACACTATATAAACAGTGCCCACATCATAAACGCTATATAAAAAGCGCCCCCATAATAAACACTATATAAACACTGCCCCCAACATAAACACTATTTAAACCGTACCCCATCATAAACACTATTTAAACACTGCCCCCATCATAAACATAATATAAACAGTGCCCCCATCATAAACACTATTTAAACAGTGCCCCATCATAAACACTATATAAACAGCGCCCCCATCATAAACACTATGTAAACAGTGCCCCCATCATAATCACTATTTAAACAGTGCCCCCAACATAAACACTATATAAACAGGGCCCCATCATACACACTATATAAACAGTGCCCCCATCATAAACACTATTTAAACAGTGCCCCCATCATAATCACTATATAAACAGTGCCCCCATCATAAACACTAATTCAACATTGCCCCCATCACATAGGGCCCCATCATACACACTATATAAATATTTAAACACTATTTAAACAGTGCTCCCATCATAAACACTATTTAAACAGAGCCCCATCATAAACTCTATTTAAACAGTGCCCCCATTATAAACACTATATAAACAGTGCCCACATCATAAAGACTATATAAACAGTGCCCCCAACATAAACATAATATAAACAGTGCTCCCAACATAAACACTATTTAAACAGTGCCCCATCATAAACACTATATAAACAGTGCCCCCATCATAAAGACCATATAAACAGTGCCCCCATCATAAACACTAATTCAACAGTGCCCCCATCATAAACACTATATAAACAGTGCCCCCATCATAAACGCTATGTAAACAGTGCCCCCATCATAATCACTATTTAAACAGTGCCCCCATCATAAACACTATATAAACATGGCCCCATCATACACACTATATAAACAGTGCCCCCATCATAAACACTATTTAAACAGTGACCCATCATAAACACTATATAAACAGTGCCTCCATCATAAACACTATTTAAACAGTGCTCCCATCTTAAACACTATATAAACAGTGCCCCAATTCTAAACACTATATAAACAGTGCCCCATCATAAACAATATGTAAACAGTGCCCCCATCATAAACAGTATATAAACAGTGCCCCCATCATAAACACTATAAAAACAGTGGCCCTATCATAAACAATATATAAACATGCCGCCATCATAAATACTATATAAACAGTGCTCCCATCATAAACACTATTTAAACAGTGCCCCAATCATAAACGCTATATAAACAGTGCCCCCGTCATAAACTCTAGATAAACAGTGCCCCCATCACAAACATTATATAAACAGTGCCCCCATCATAAACACTATTTAAACAGTGCTCCCATCATAAACACTATTTAAACAGTGCCCCATCATAAACTCTACTTAAACAGTGAGCCCATTATAAACACTATATAAACAGTGCCCACATCATAAACACTATATAAACAGTGCCCCCATCATAAAGACTATATAAACAGTGCCCCCATCATAAACACTATATAAACAGTGCCCCCATCATAATCACTATATAAACAGTGCCCCCATCATAAACACTAATTCAACAGTGCCCCCATCATAAACACTATATAAGCATTGCCCCCATCATAAACACTATGTAAACAGTGCCCCCATCATAATCACTATTTAAACAGTGCCCCCATCATAAACACTATATAAACATGGCACCATCATACACACTATATAAACAGTGCCCCCATCATAAACACTATTTAAACAGTGCCCCATCATAAACACTATATAAACAGTGCCTCCATCATAAACACTATTTAAACAGTGCTCCCATCTTAATCACTAAATAAACAGTGCCCCAATGCTAAACACTATATAAACAGTGCCCCATACTATACAATATGTAAACAGTGCCCCCATCATAAACAGTCTATAAACAGTGCCCCCATCATAAACACTATAAAAAAAAAGGCCCTATCATTACCAATACATAAACAGAGCCGCCATCATAAATACTATTTAAACAGTGCTCCCATCATAAACACTATTTAAACAGTGCCCCCATCATAAACTCTATATAAACAGTGCCCCCATCACAAACACTATATAAACAGTGCCCCCATCAAAGACACTATTTAAACAGTGCTCCCATCATAAACACTATTTAAACAGTGCCCCATCATAAACTCTATTTAAACAGAGCCCCCATTATAAACAATATATAAACAGTGCCCACATCATAAACACTATATAAACAGTGCCCCCATCACAAACACTATATAAACAGTGCCCCCATCAAAAACACTATTTAAACAGTGCTCCCATCATAAACACTATTTAAACAGTGCCCCATCATAAACTCTATTTAAACAGAGCCCCCATTATAAACAATATATAAACAGTGCCCACATCATAAACACTATATAAACAGTTCCCCCATCATAAACACTATATAAACAGAAGCCCCATCATACACACTTTATATACAGTGCCCCCATCATAAACACTATGTAAACAGTGCCCCCATCATAATCACTATTTAAACAGATCCCCCATCATAAACACTATATAAACAGGGCCCCATCATACACACGATATAAACTGTGCACCCATCATAAACACTATTTAAACAGTGCCCCATCATAAACACTATATAAACAGTGCCTCCATCATAAACACTATTTAAACAGTGCTCCCATCTTAAACACAATATAAACAGTGCCCCAATTCTAAACACTATATAAACAGTGCCGCATCATAACCAATATTTAAACTCGCGCCCCCATCATAAACACTATTAAACAGTGCCCCCATCATAAACACTATAAAAACAGTGCCCCATCATAAACAATATATAAACAGTGCCGCCATCATAAATACTATTTAAACAGTGCTCTCATCATAAACACTATTTAAACAGTGCCCCCATCATAAACACTATATAAACAGTGCCCCCATCATAAACTGTAGATAAACAGTGCCCCCATCACAAACACTATATAAACAGTGCCCCCATCATGAACACTATTTCAACAGTGCTCCCATCATAAACACCATTTAAACAGTGCCCATCATAAACTCTATTTAAACAGTGCCCCCATTATAAACACCATATAAACAGTGCCCACATCATACACACTATCTAAACAGTGCCCCCATCATAAAAACTATTTAAACAGTGTCCCCATCATAAACACTATTTAAACAGTGCCCCCATCATAATCACTATTTAAAAAGTGCCCCCATCATAAACACTAGATAAACAGTGCCCCCATCACAAACATTATATAAACAGTGCCCCCATCATAAACACTATTTAAACAGTGCTCCCATCATAAACACTATTTAAACAGTGCCCCATCATAAACTCTACTTAAACAGTGAGCCCATTATAAACACTATATAAACAGTGCCCACATCATAAACACTATATAAACAGTGCCCCCATCATAAAGACTATATAAACAGTGCCCCCAACATAAACACTATATAAACAGTGCCCCCATCATAATCACTATATAAACAGTGCCCCCATCATAAACACTAATTCAACAGTGCCCCCATCATAAACACTATATAAGCAGTGCCCCCATCATAAACACTATATAAACAGTGCCCATCATAAACACTATATAAGTGCCCCCATCATAAACACTATATTAGCAGTGCCCCATCATAAACAGTATATAAACAGTGCCCCAACATAAACACTATTTTAACAGTGCCCCCATCATAAACACTATATAAACAGTGCCCACATCATAAACACTATATAAACAGTGCCCCCATAATAAACACTATATAAACATTGCCCCCATCATAAACACTATTTAAACCGTACCCCATCATAAACACTATTTAAACACTGCCCCCATCATAAACATAATATAAACAGTGCCCCCATCATAAACACTATTTAAACAGTGCCCCATCATAAACACTATATAAACAGCGCCCCCATCATAAACACTATGTTATCAGTGCCCCCATCATAATCACTATTTAAACAGTGCCCCCAACATAAACACTATATAAACAGGGCCCCATCGTACACACTATATAAACAGTGCCCCCATCATAAACACTATTTAAACAGTGCCCCCATCATAATCACTATATAAACAGTGCCCCCATCATAAACACTAATTCAACATTGCCCCCATCACATAGGGCCCCATCATACACACTATATAAATATTTAAACACTATTTAAACAGTGCTCCCATCATAAACACTATTTAAACAGAGCCCCATCATAAACTCTATTTAAACAGTGCCCCCATTATAAACACTATATAAACAGTGCCCACATCATAAAGACTATATAAACAGTGCCCCCAACATAAACATAATATAAACTGTGCTCCCAACATAAACACTATTTAAACAGTGCCCCATCATAAACACTATATAAACAGTGCCCCCATCATAAAGACCATATAAACAGTGCCCCCATCATAAACACTAATTCAACAGTGCCCCCATCATAAACACTATATAAACAGTGCCCCCATCATAAACACTATATAAACAGTGCCCCAACATAAACACTATTTTAACAGTGCCCCCATCATAAACACTATATAAACAGTGCCCACATCATAAACGCTATATAAAAAGCGCCCCCATAATAAACACTATATAAACACTGCCCCCAACATAAACACTATTTAAACCGTACCCCATCATAAACACTATTTAAACACTGCCCCCATCATAAACATAATATAAACAGTGCCCCCATCATAAACACTATTTAAACAGTGCCCCATCATAAACACTATATAAACAGCGCCCCCATCATAAACACTATGTAAACAGTGCCCCCATCATAATCACTATTTAAACAGTGCCCCCAACATAAACACTATATAAACAGGGCCCCATCATACACACTATATAAACAGTGCCCCCATCATAAACACTATTTAAACAGTGCCCCCATCATAATCACTATATAAACAGTGCCCCCATCATAAACACTAATTCAACATTGCCCCCATCACATAGGGCCCCATCATACACACTATATAAACATTTAAACACTATTTAAACAGTGCTCCCATCATAAACACTATTTAAACAGAGCCCCATCATAAACTCTATTTAAACAGTGCCCCCATTAGAAACACTATATAAACAGTGCCCACATCATAAAGACTATATAAACAGTGCCCCCAACATAAACATAATATAAACAGTGCTCCCAACATAAACACTATTTAAACAGTGCCCCATCATAAACACTATATAAACAGTGCCCCCATCATAAAGACCATATAAACAGTGCCCCCATCATAAACACTAATTCAACAGTGCCCCCATCATAAACACTATATAAACAGTGCCCCCATCATAAACGCTATGTAAACAGTGCCCCCATCATAATCACTATTTAAACAGTGCCCCCATCATAAACACTATATAAACATGGCCCCATCATACACACTATATAAACAGTGCCCCCATCATAAACACTATTTAAACAGTGACCCATCATAAACACTATATAAACAGTGCCTCCATCATAAACACTATTTAAACAGTGCTCCCATCTTAAACACTATATAAACAGTGCCCCAATTCTAAACACTATATAAACAGTGCCCCATCATAAACAATATGTAAACAGTGCCCCCATCATAAACAGTATATAAACAGTGCCCCCATCATAAACACTATAAAAACAGTGGCCCTATCATAAACAATATATAAACATGCCGCCATCATAAATACTATATAAACAGTGCTCCCATCATAAACACTATTTAAACAGTGCCCCAATCATAAACGCTATATAAACAGTGCCCCCGTCATAAACTCTAGATAAACAGTGCCCCCATCACAAACATTATATAAACAGTGCCCCCATCATAAACACTATTTAAACAGTGCTCCCATCATAAACACTATTTAAACAGTGCCCCATCATAAACTCTACTTAAACAGTGAGCCCATTATAAACACTATATAAACAGTGCCCACATCATAAACACTATATAAACAGTGCCCCCATCATAAAGACTATATAAACAGTGCCCCCATCATAAACACTATATAAACAGTGCCCCCATCATAATCACTATATAAACAGTGCCCCCATCATAAACACTAATTCAACAGTGCCCCCATCATAAACACTATATAAGCATTGCCCCCATCATAAACACTATGTAAACAGTGCCCCCATCATAATCACTATTTAAACAGTGCCCCCATCATAAACACTATATAAACATGGCACCATCATACACACTATATAAACAGTGCCCCCATCATAAACACTATTTAAACAGTGCCCCATCATAAACACTATATATACAGTGCCTCCATCATAAACACTATTTAAACAGTGCTCCCATCTTAATCACTAAATAAACAGTGCCCCAATGCTAAACACTATATAAACAGTGCCCCATACTATACAATATGTAAACAGTGCCCCCATCATAAACAGTCTGTAAACAGTGCCCCCATCATAAACACTATAAAAAAAAAGGCCCTATCATTACCAATACATAAACAGAGCCGCCATCATAAATACTATTTAAACAGTGCTCCCATCATAAACACTATTTAAACAGTGCCCCCATCATAAACACTATATAAACAGTGCCCCCATCATAAACTCTATATAAACAGTGCCCCCATCACAAACACTATATAAACAGTGCCCCCATCAAAGACACTATTTAAACAGTGCTCCCATCATAAACACTATTTAAACAGTGCCCCATCATAAACTCTATTTAAACAGAGCCCACATTATAAACAATATATAAACAGTGCCCACATCATAAACACTATATAAACAGTGCCCCCATCACAAACACTATATAAACAGTGCCCCCATCAAAAACACTATTTAAACAGTGCTCCCATCATAAACACTATTTAAACAGTGCCCCATCATAAACTCTATTTAAACAGAGCCCCCATTATAAACAATATATAAACAGTGCCCACATCATAAACACTATATAAACAGTTCCCCCATCATAAACACTATATAAACAGAAGCCCCATCATACACACTTTATATACAGTGCCCCCATCATAAACACTATGTAAACAGTGCCCCCATCATAATCACTATTTAAACAGATCCCCCATCATAAACACTATATAAACAGGGCCCCATCATACACACGATATAAACTGTGCACCCATCATAAACACTATTTAAACAGTGCCCCATCATAAACACTATATAAACAGTGCCTCCATCATAAACACTATTTAAACAGTGCTCCCATCTTAAACACAATATAAACAGTGCCCCAATTCTAAACACTATATAAACAGTGCCGCATCATAACCAATATTTAAACTCGCGCCCCCATCATAAACACTATTAAACAGTGCCCCCATCATAAACACTATAAAAACAGTGCCCCATCATAAACAATATATAAACAGTGCCGCCATCATAAATACTATTTAAACAGTGCTCTCATCATAAACACTATTTAAACAGTGCCCCCATCATAAACACTATATAAACAGTGCCCCCATCATAAACTGTAGATAAACAGTGCCCCCATCACAAACACTATATAAACAGTGCCCCCATCATGAACACTATTTCAACAGTGCTCCCATCATAAACACCATTTAAACAGTGCCCATCATAAACTCTATTTAAACAGTGCCCCCATTATAAACACCATATAAACAGTGCCCACATCATACACACTATCTAAACAGTGCCCCCATCATAAAAACTATTTAAACAGTGTCCCCATCATAAACACTATTTAAACAGTGCCCCCATCATAATCACTATTTAAAAAGTGCCCCCATCATAAACACTAGATAAACAGTGCCCCCATCACAAACATTATATAAACAGTGCCCCCATCATAAACACTATTTAAACAGTGCTCCCATCATAAACACTATTTAAACAGTGCCCCATCATAAACTCTACTTAAACAGTGAGCCCATTATAAACACTATATAAACAGTGCCCACATCATAAACACTATATAAACAGTGCCCCCATCATAAAGACTATATAAACAGTGCCCCCAACATAAACACTATATAAACAGTGCCCCCATCATAATCACTATATAAACAGTGCCCCCATCATAAACACTAATTCAACAGTGCCCCCATCATAAACACTATATAAGCAGTGCCCCCATCATAAACACTATGTAAACAGTGCCCCCATCATAATCACTATTTAAACAGTGCCCCCTTCATAAACACTATATAAACATGGCACCATCATACACACTATATAAACAGTGCCCCCATCATAAACACTATTTAAACAGTGCCCCATCATAAACACTATATAAACAGTGCCTCCATCATAAACACTATTTAAACAGTGCTCCCATCTTAATCACTAAATAAACAGTGCCCCAATGCTAAACACTATATAAACAGTGCCCCATAATATACAATATGTAAACAGTGCCCCCATCATAAACAGTCTATAAACAGTGCCCCCATCATAAACACTATAAAAAAAAAGGCCCTATCATTACCAATACATAAACAGAGCCGCCATCATAAATACTATTTAAACAGTGCTCCCATCATAAACACTATTTAAACAGTGCCCCCATCATAAACACTATATAAACAGTGCCCCCATCATAAACTCTATATAAACAGTGCCCCCATCACAAACACTATATAAACAGTGCCCCCATCAAAAACACTATTTAAACAGTGCTCCCATCATAAACACTATTTAAACAGTGCCCCATCATAAACTCTATTTAAACAGAGCCCCCATTATAAACAATATATAAACAGTGCCCACATCATAAACACTATATAAACAGTGCCCCCATCATAATCACTATTTAAACAGTGCCCCTATCATGATCACTATTTAAACAGTTCCCCCATCATAAACACTATATAAACAGGGCCCCATCATACACACTATATATACAGTGCCCCCATCATAAACACTATGTAAACAGTGCCCCCATCATAATCACTATTTAAACAGATCCCCCATCATAAACACTATATAAACAGGGCCCCATCATACACACGATATAAACTGTGCACCCATCATAAACACTATTTAAACAGTGCCCCATCATAAACACTATATAAACAGTGCCTCCATCATAAACACTATTTAAACAGTGCCCCCATCTTAAACACAATATAAGCAGTGCCCCAATTCTAAACACTATATAAACAGTGCCGCATCATAAACAATATTTAAACTCGCGCCCCCATCATAAACACTATTAAACAGTGCCCCCATCATAAACACTATAAAAACAGTGCCCCATCATAAACAATATATAAACAGTGCCGCCATCATAAATACTATTTAAACAGTGCTCTCATCATAAACACTATTTAAACAGTGCCCCCATCATAAACACTATATAAACAGTGCCCCCATCATAAACTGTAGATAAACAGTGCCCCCATCACAAACACTATATAAACAGTGCCCCCATCATGAACACTATTTCAACAGTGCTCCCATCATAAACACCATTTAAACAGTGCCCATCATAAACTCTATTTAAACAGTGCCCCCATTATAAACACCATATAAACAGTGCCCACATCATACACACTATCTAAACAGTGCCCCCATCATAAAAACTATTTAAACAGTGTCCCCATCATAAACACTATTTAAACAGTGCCCCCATCATAATCACTATTTAAAAAGTGCCCCCATCATAAACACTATATAAACAGTGCCCCCATCATAATCACTATATAAACAGTGCCCCATCATAAACACTATATAACAGTGCCCCCATCATAAACACTATATAAACAGTGCCCCATCATAAAAGCTATATAAAAAGTGACCCCATCATAAACACTATTTTAACAGAGCCCCCATCATAAACACTATATAAACAGTGTCCATCATAAAAACTATTAAAACAGTGTCCCATCATAAACACTATATAAACAGTGCCCCCATCATAAACACAATATAAACAGTGCCCCATCATAAACACTATATAAACATTGCCCCCATCATAAACACTATATAAACAGTGCCCCCATCATAATCACTATTTAAACAGTGCCCCCATCGTAAACACTATATAAACAGTTCCCACATCATAAACACTATATAAACAGCGCCCCCAAAATAAACACTATATAAACAGTGCCCCCATCATAAACACTATGTAAACAGAGCCCCCATCATAAACACTATTTAAACAGTGCCCCCATCATAAACACTATTTAAACTGTGCCCCATCATAAACACTATTTAAACAGTGCCCCCATCATAAACACTATTTATACAGTGCCCCCATCATAAACACTATTTAAACAGTGCCCCCATCATAAACACTATTTAAACAGTGCCCCCGTCATAATCACTAGATAAACAGTGCACCCAGCATAAACACTATATACACAGTGCCCCATCATAAACACTATATAAACAGTGCCCCCAATCATAAACAATATATAAAGTGTCCACATCATGAACACTATATAAACAGTGCCCCGATCAGAAACACTATATAAACAGTTCTCCCACCATAAACACTATATAAAAAGTGGCCCCATCATAAATACTATATAAACATTGCCCCATCATAAACACTATATAGACAGTGCCCCATCATAAACACTATATCAACAGTGCCCCCATCGTAAACACTATTTAAACAGTGTTCCCATCATAAACACTATATAAATAGTGCCCCATCATAACCTCTATTTAAACAGTGCCCCCATCATAAACACTATTTAAACAGTGTTCCCATCATAAACACTATATAAACAGTGCCCACATCATATACACTATATAAACAGTGCCCCCATCATAAGCACTATTTAAACAGTGTCCCCATCATAAACACTATTTAAACAGTGTCCCCATCATAAACACTATTTAAACAGTGCGCCCATCATAAACACTATATAAACAGTGCCCCCATCATAATCACTAAATAAACAGTGCCCCAACATAAACACTATATAACAGTGCCCCCATCATAAACACTATATAAACAGTTTCCCATCACAGACACTATATAAAAAGTGCACCCATCATAAAGACTATTTAAACAGTGCCCCATCATAAACACTATTTAAACAGTGCCCCCATCATAAACACTATTTAAACAGTGCCCCCATGATAAACACAATTTAAACAGTGCTCCCATCATAAACACTATTTAAACAGTGCCCCATCATAAACACTATATAAACAGTGCCTCCATCATAAACACTATTTAAACAGTGCTCCCATCTTAAACACTATATAAACAGTGCCCCCATCATAAACTCTTGATAAACAGTGCCCCCATCACAAACACTATATAAACAGAGCCCCCAGCGTAAACACTATTTAAACAGTGCTCCCACAATAAACACTATTTAAACAGTGCCACATCATAATCTCTATTTAAACAGTGCCCCCATTACAAACAGTATATAAACAGTGCCCACATCATAAACACTATATAAACAGTGCCCCCATCATAAAGACTATATAAACAGTGCCCCCATCATAAACACTATATAAACAGTGCCCCCATCATAAACACTATTTAAACAGTGTCCCCATCATAAACACTATTTAAACAGTGCCCCCATCATAAACACTATTTAAACAGTGCCCCCATCATAAACACTATATAAACAGTGCCCCCATCATAATCACTATATAAACAGTGCCCCATCATAAACACTATATAAGAGTGCCCCCATCATAAACCCTATATAAACAGTGCCCCATCATAAAAGCTATATAAAAAGTGCCCCCATCATAAACACTCTTTTAACAGAGCCCCCATCATAACCACTATATAAACAGTGTCATCATGACCACTATATAAACAGTGTCCATCATAAACACTATTAAAACAGTGTCCCCATCATAAACACTATATAAACAGTGCCCCCATCATAAACACAATATAAACAGTGCCCCATCATAAACACTATATAAACATTGCCCCCATCGTAAACACTATATAAACAGTGCCCCCATCATAAACACTATTTAAACAGTGCCCCCATCGTAAACACTATATAAACAGTTCCAACATCATAAACACTATATAAACAGCGCCCCCATAATAAACACTATATAAACAGTGCCCCCATCATAAACACTATTTAAACAGAGCCCCCATCATAAACACTATTTAAACAGTGCCACCATCAAAAACACTATTTAAACAGTGCCCCATCATAAACACTATTTAAACAGTGCCCCCATCATAAACACTATTTAAACAGTGCCCCAATCATAAACACTATTTAAACAGTGCCCCCATCATAAACACTATTTAGACAGTGCCCCCGTCATAATCACTAGATAAACAGTGCCCCCAGCATAAACACTATATACACAGTGCCCCATCATAAACACTATATAAACAGTGCCCCCATCATAAACACTATATAAACAGTGTCCACATCATGAACACTATATAAACAGTTCCCCATCATAAACACTATATAAACAGTGCCCCGATCAGAAACACTATATAAACAATGCTCCCATCATAAACACTATATAAACAGTGTCCCCATCATAAATACTACATACACATTGCCCCATCATAATCACTATATAGACAGTGCCCCATCATAAACACTATATCAACAGTGTCCCCATCATAAACACTATTTAAACAGTGTTCCCATCATAAACACTATATAAATAGTGCCCCATCATAACTTCTATTTAAACAGTGCCCCCATCATAAACACTATATAAACAGTGCCCACATCATATACACTATATAAACAGTGCCCCCATCATAAGCACTATTTAAACAGTGTCCCCATTATAAACACTATTTAAACAGTTCCCCCATCATAAACACTATTTAAACAGTGCGCCCATCATAAACACTATATAAACAGTGCCCCCATCATAATCACTATATAAACAGTGCCCCAACATAAACACTATATAACAGTGCCCCCATCATAAACACTATATTATCAGGTCCCCATCACAGACACGATATAAAAAGTGCCCCCATCATAAAGACTATTTAAACAGTGCCCCATCATAAACTCTATTTAAACAGGGCCCCAATGCTAAACACTATATAAACAGTGCCCCCATCATAAACACTATATGAATAGTGCCCCCATCGTAAAAACTATTTAAACAGTGTCCCCATCATAAACACTATATAAATTGTGCCCCATCATAACCTCTATTTAAACAATGCCCCCATCATAAACACTATATAAACAGTGCCCCCATCATGAGCACTAATTAAACAGTGTCCCCATCATAAACACTATTTAAACTGTGCCCCCATCATAAACACTATTTAAACAGTGCGCCCATCATAAACACTATATAAACAGTGCCCCCATCATAATCACTTTATAAACAGTGACCCATCATAAACACTATATAATTGTGCCCTCCATCATAAACACTATATAAACAGTGCCCCATCATAGACACTATATAAAAAGTGCCCCCATCATAAACACTATTTAAGCAGTGCCCCCATCATAAACACTATATAAACAGTGTCATTCATAAACACTATATAAACAGTGTCCATCATAAACACTATTAAAAAAATGCCCCCATCATAAACACTATATAAACAGTGCCCCCATCATAAACACTATTTAAACAGTGCCCCCATCATAAACACTATATAAACAGTGCCCACATCATAAACACTATATAAACAGTGCCCCATCATAGACACTATATAAACAGTGCCCACATCATAAACACTATATAAACATTGCCCCCATCATAAACACTATTTCAACCGAGCCCCCATCATAAACACTATTTAAACAGTGCCCCCATCATAAACATAAGATAAACAGTGCCCCTATCATAAACACTATATGATCAGTGCCCCATCATAAACACTATATAAACAGTGCCCCCATCATAAACACTATATAAGCAGTGCCCCCATCATTAACACTATATAAACAGTGCCCCCATCATAATCACTATTTAAACAGTGCCCCCATCATAAACACTATTTAAACAGTGCTTCCATCTTAAACACTATATAAACAGTGTCCCCTTCATAAACACTTTATAAACAGTGCCCCCATCGTAAATACTATATAAACAGTGCCCCCATCATAAACACTATATAAGCAGTGCCCCCATCATTAACACTATATAAACAGTGCCCCCATCATAATCACTATTTAAACAGTGCCCCCATCATAAACACTATTTAAACATTGCTTCCATCTTAAACACTATATAAACAGTGTCCCCTTCATAAGCACTTTATAAACAATGCCCCCATCATAAATACTATATAAACATTGCCCCATGATAACCACTATATAGACAGTGCCCCATCATAAACACTATATAAACAGTTCCCCCATCATAAACACTAATTAAACAGTGCCCCAATCTTAAACACTATATAAACAGTGCCCCCATCATAAACACTATGTAAACAGTGCCCCCATATTAAACACTATATAACGAGTGTCCTCATTATAAACACTATATAAACAGTGCCCCCATCATAAACACTATAAAAACAGTGGCCTAATCATAAACACTATATAAACAGTTCCCCCATCATAAATACTATTTAAACAGTGCTCCCATCATAAACACTCTTTAAACAGTGCCCCCATCATAAACACTATATAAGCTGTGCCCCCATCATAAACTCTATATAAACAGTGCCCCCATCACAACACTATATAAACAGTGCCCCCATCATGAACACTATTTAAACAGTGCTCCCATCATAAACACTATTTAAACAGTGCCCCCATCATAAACACTATATAAACAGTGCCCCCATTATAAACACTTTATAAGCAGTACCCCCATCATAAACACTATATAAACAGTGCTCCCATCATAACCACTATATAAACAGTGCCCCCATGATAAACACTATATAAACAGTGCCCCCATCATAAATACTATATAAACAGTGCCCCATCATAAACACTATATAAACAGTGACACCATCATAATCACTATTTAAATAGTGCCCCCATCATAAACACTATTTAAACAGTGCCCCCATCATAAACACTATATAAACAGTGCCCCATCATAAGCTCTATTTAAACAGTGCACCCATCATAAACACTATATAAACAGTACCCACATCATAAACACTATATAAACAGTGCCCCCATCATAATCACTTTATAAACAGTGCCCCATCATAAACACTATATAACAGTGCCCCCATCAAAAACACTATATAAACAGTGCCCCATCATAAACACTATTTAAACAGTGCCCCCATCATATACACTATTTAAACAGAGACACCATCATAAACACTATATAAACAGTGTCCATCATAAATACTATGTAATCAGTGTCCATCATAAACACTATTAAAACAGTGTCCCCTTCATAAACACTATATATACAGTGCCCCCATCATAAACACTATTTAAACAGTGCCCCCATTTTAAACACTATATAAACAGTGCCCACATCATAAACACTATATAAACCACGCCCGCATAATAAACACTATATAAACAGTGCCCCCATCATTAACACTATTTAATGAGAGCCCCCGTCATAAACCCTATTTAAACAGTGCCCCATCATAAACACTATTTAAACAGTGCCCCATCATAAACACTATTTAAACAGTGCCCCCATCATAAGCACTATTTAAACAGAGCCCCCATCATAAACACTATTTAAACAGTGCCCCCGTCATAATCGCTATATAAACAGTGCCCACATCATAAACACTGTATAAACAGTGACCCATTATAAACACTATATAAACAGTGCCCCCATCACAAACACTATATAAACAGTTCCCCCATCATAAACACTATATAAACAGTGCCCCCATCATAAACACTATATAAACAGTGCCTCATCATAAACACTATATAAACACTGCCCCCATCATAAACACTATTTAAACAGTGCCCCCATCTAAGCACTATATAAACAGTGCCCCATCATAAACACTTTTAAAACAGTGACCCCATCATAAACACTATATAAACACTGCCTCCATCATAAACCCTAATGAAACAGAGCCCCCATTATATACAATATTTAAACAGTGCCCCCATCATAAACAATATTTAAACAGTGTCCCCATCATAAACACTATTTAAACAGTGCCCCCATCCTAAACACTATTTAAACAGTGCCCCCATCATAGACACTATATAACAGTGCCCCCATCATAAACACTATTTAAACAGTGCCCCCATCATAAACGCTATTTAAACAGTGCCCCCATCATAAACACTATATAAACAGTGCCCCCATCATAAACACTATATAAACAGTAACGCATCATAAACACTATATAAACAGTGCCCACATCATCAACACTATTTAAACAGTGTCCCCATCATAAACACTATATAAACAGTGTCCCCATCATAAACACTACATAAACAGTGTGCCCATCATAATCACTATATAAACAGTGCCCCATCATAAACACTATATAAGTGCCCCCATCATAAACACTATATTAGCAGTGCCCCATCATAAACACTATATAAAAAGTGCCCCCATCATAAACACTATATAAACAGTGTCCATCATAAACACTATATAAACAGTGTCCATCATAAACACTATTAAAACAGTGCCTCCATCATAAACACTATATAAACAGTGCCCCCATCATAAACACTATTTAAACAGTGCCCCCATCATAAACACTATATAAACAGCGCCCCCATAATAAACACTATATAAACATTGCCCCCATCATTAACACTATTTAAACCGAGCCCCCATCATAAAAATAATATAAACACTGCCCCCATCATAAAGACTATGTAAACAGTGCCCCCATCATAAACACTATATAAACAGTGCCCCCATTATAATCACTATATAAACAGTTCCCCCATCATAAACACTAATTAAACAGTGCCCCAATCTTAAACACTATATAAACAGTGCCCCCATCATAAACACTATGTAAACAGTGCCCCCATATTAAACACTATATAACGAGTGTCCTCATTATAAACACTATATAAACAGTGCCCCCATCATAAACACTATAAAAACAGTGGCCTAATCATAAACACTATATAAACAGTTCCCCCATCATAAATACTATTTAAACAGTGCTCCCATCATAAACACTCTTTAAACAGTGCCCCCATCATAAACACTATATAAGCTGTGCCCCCATCATAAACTCTATATAAACAGTGCCCCCATCACAACACTATATAAACAGTGCCCCCATCATGAACACTATTTAAACAGTGCTCCCATCATAAACACTATTTAAACAGTGCCCCCATCATAAACACTATATAAACAGTGCCCCCATTATAAACACTTTATAAGCAGTACCCCCATCATAAACACTATATAAACAGTGCTCCCATCATAACCACTATATAAACAGTGCCCCCATGATAAACACTATATAAACAGTGCCCCCATCATAAATACTATATAAACAGTGCCCCATCATAAACACTATATAAACAGTGACACCATCATAATCACTATTTAAATAGTGCCCCCATCATAAACACTATTTAAACAGTGCCCCCATCATAAACACTATATAAACAGTGCCCCATCATAAGCTCTATTTAAACAGTGCACCCATCATAAACACTATATAAACAGTACCCACATCATAAACACTATATAAACAGTGCCCCCATCATAATCACTTTATAAACAGTGCCCCATCATAAACACTATATAACAGTGCCCCCATCAAAAACACTATATAAACAGTGCCCCATCATAAACACTATTTAAACAGTGCCCCCATCATATACACTATTTAAACAGAGACACCATCATAAACACTATATAAACAGTGTCCATCATAAATACTATGTAATCAGTGTCCATCATAAACACTATTAAAACAGTGTCCCCTTCATAAACACTATATATACAGTGCCCCCATCATAAACACTATTTAAACAGTGCCCCCATTTTAAACACTATATAAACAGTGCCCACATCATAAACACTATATAAACCACGCCCGCATAATAAACACTATATAAACAGTGCCCCCATCATTAACACTATTTAATGAGAGCCCCCGTCATAAACCCTATTTAAACAGTGCCCCATCATAAACACTATTTAAACAGTGCCCCATCATAAACACTATTTAAACAGTGCCCCCATCATAAGCACTATTTAAACAGAGCCCCCATCATAAACACTATTTAAACAGTGCCCCCGTCATAATCGCTATATAAACAGTGCCCACATCATAAACACTGTATAAACAGTGACCCATTATAAACACTATATAAACAGTGCCCCCATCACAAACACTATATAAACAGTGCCCCCATCATAAACACTATATAAACAGTGCCCCCATCATAAACACTATATAAACAGTGCCTCATCATAAACACTATATAAACACTGCCCCCATCATAAACACTATTTAAACAGTGCCCCCATCTAAGCACTATATAAACAGTGCCCCATCATAAACACTTTTAAAACAGTGACCCCATCATAAACACTATATAAACACTGCCTCCATCATAAACCCTAATGAAACAGAGCCCCCATTATATACAATATTTAAACAGTGCCCCCATCATAAACAATATTTAAACAGTGCCCCCATCATAAACACTATTTAAACAGTGCCCCCATCCTAAACACTATTTAAACAGTGCCCCCATCATAGACACTATATAACAGTGCCCCCATCATAAACACTATTTAAACAGTGCCCCCATCATAATCACTATTTAAATAGTGCCCCCATCATAAACACTATTTAAACAGTGCCCCCATCATAAACACTATATAAACAGTGCCCCATCATAAGCTCTATTTAAACAGTGCACCCATCATAAACACTATATAAACAGTACCCACATCATAAACACTATATAAACAGTGCCCCCATCATAATCACTTTATAAACAGTGCCCCATCATAAACACTATATAACAGTGCCCCCATCAAAAACACTATATAAACAGTGCCCCATCATAAACACTATTTAAACAGTGCCCCCATCATATACACTATTTAAACAGAGACACCATCATAAACACTATATAAACAGTGTCCATCATAAATACTATGTAATCAGTGTCCATCATAAACACTATTAAAACAGTGTCCCCTTCATAAACACTATATATACAGTGCCCCCATCATAAACACTATTTAAACAGTGCCCCCATTTTAAACACTATATAAACAGTGCCCACATCATAAACACTATATAAACCACGCCCGCATAATAAACACTATATAAACAGTGCCCCCATCATTAACACTATTTAATGAGAGCCCCCGTCATAAACCCTATTTAAACAGTGCCCCATCATAAACACTATTTAAACAGTGCCCCATCATAAACACTATTTAAACAGTGCCCCCATCATAAGCACTATTTAAACAGAGCCCCCATCATAAACACTATTTAAACAGTGCCCCCGTCATAATCGCTATATAAACAGTGCCCACATCATAAACACTGTATAAACAGTGACCCATTATAAACACTATATAAACAGTGCCCCCATCACAAACACTATATAAACAGTGCCCCCATCATAAACACTATATAAACAGTGCCCCCATCATAAACACTATATAAACAGTGCCTCATCATAAACACTATATAAACACTGCCCCCATCATAAACACTATTTAAACAGTGCCCCCATCTAAGCACTATATAAACAGTGCCCCATCATAAACACTTTTAAAACAGTGACCCCATCATAAACACTATATAAACACTGCCTCCATCATAAACCCTAATGAAACAGAGCCCCCATTATATACAATATTTAAACAGTGCCCCCATCATAAACAATATTTAAACAGTGCCCCCATCATAAACACTATTTAAACAGTGCCCCCATCCTAAACACTATTTAAACAGTGCCCCCATCATAGACACTATATAACAGTGCCCCCATCATAAACACTATTTAAACAGTGCCCCCATCATAAACGCTATTTAAACAGTGCCCCCATCATAAACACTATATAAACAGTGCCCCCATCATAAACACTATATAAACAGTAACGCATCATAAACACTATATAAACAGTGCCCCATCATAAACACTATATAAACAGTAACCCATCATAAACACTATTTAAACATTGCCCCATCATAAACACTATTTAAACAGTGCCCCCATCATAAACACTATTTAAACAGTGCCCCCATCATAATCACTGTATTAACAGTGCCCCCATCATAAACACTATATAAACAGTGCCCCCATCATAAACACTATTTAAACAGTGCCCCATCATAAACACTATTTAAACAGTGCCCCCATCATAAACACTATTTAAACAGTGCCCCCATCATAAACACTATATAAACAGTGCCCCCATCATAAACACTATTTAAACAGTGCCCCCATCATAAACACTATTTAAACAGTGCCCCCATCATAAACACTATATAAACAGTGCCCCCATCATAAACACTATTTAAACAGTGACCCATCATAAACACTATATAAACAGTGCCCCATCATAAACATTATTTAAACAGTGATGTGCATTGTCCCAGGACTGACTTTAAATTCTGGCCCCATCACTATTTAAACAGTTCCCCATCATAAACACTATATAACCAGTCCCCAATCAAAAACAGAATATAAACAGTGCCCCATCATTAACACTATTTAAACTAATTTAATAGCGTTTATGATGGAGCACTGATTTAATAGTGATTATGATGGCGCACTGTTTAAATAGTTTTTATGATGCGGCGACTGTTTATATAGTGTTTATGTTGGGGGCAGTGTTTAAATAGTGTTTATGATGGGGGCACTTTTTAAATAGTTTTTATGATGGGGGCACTGTTTAAATAGTGTTTATGATGGGGGCACTGTTTGAATAGTCTTTATGAAGGGGGGCACTGTTTAAATAGTTTTTATGATGGGGGCACTGTTTAAATAGAGTTTTTGATGGGGGCACTGTTTATGCAGTTTAAAACATTCATAACACCAACAAAATCAACAACAACCTCAATATTGAAAATCTTCATCAAATTCAACGACCTCAACTTTGAAAAACACCAACAAATTCAACAACAACCTCAACTTTTAAAAATACAAACAAGTTCAACAAAAAACATTGATAACACCAACAACCTCAAAAAGTTAAAACACCAACAAATTCAACAACAACCTCAACTTTAAAAAATACAAAAAAGTTCAAAAAATAACATTGATAACACCAACAAATTCAAAAACAACCTCAACATTGAAAAACACCAACAAATTCAACAACAACCTCAATATTGAAAATCACCAACAATTCCAACAACAAACTCAACATTGAAAAACGCCACGAGTTTCAACAACAAGCTCAATATTGAAAATCCCAAAAAATTCAACACCAACCTCAGCTTTTAAAAGTACAAAAAAGTTCAACAAAATAAACGTTGATAATACCAACAAATTAAACAACAACCTCCATATTGAAAATCACCAACAATTCCAACAACAAATTCAACATTGAAAAACGCCAACAAATTCAACAACAACCTCAACAGTGAAAGACACCAGCAAATTCAAAAACAACCTCAACATTGAAAAACACCAACAAATTCAAGAACAACCTCAGCAATGAAAAACACCAACAAATTCAACAAGAACCTCAACAATGAAAAACACCAACAAATTCAACAACAACCTCAACATTGAAAAATACAAAACAGTTCAATAAATAAAATTGATGACACCAACAAATTCAACATCAACCTCAATATTGAAAATCACTAACAAATTCAACAACCTCAAGACTGAATATCACCAACAAATTCAGCAACAACCTCAACTTTGAAAAACACAAAAAAGTTCAAAAAAACCAGTCATAACACCAACAAATTGAACAACAACCTGAATATTGAAAATCGCCAACAAATTCAACGACCTCAACATTGAAAAACACCAACAGTTTGAACAACAACCACAACATTGAAAAACACCAACAAATTCAACAATCTCAACACTGAGTATCACCAACACATTCAGCAACAACCCCAACTTTGAAAAACACAAAAACGTTCAAAAAAATCATTCAGAACACCAACAAATTCAACATCAACCTCAACATTGAAAAACAACAACAAATTCAACAACAACCTCAACGTTCAAAAATACAAAAAAGTTCAAAAAATAACATTGATAACACCAACAAATTCAACAACAACCTCAACATTGAAAATCACCAACAAATTCAACAACAACCTCATCATTGAAAAACACCAACCAATTCAACAACAACCTCAACTTTTAAAAGTACTAAAAAGTTGAAGAAAGCCTTTGATAACATCAACAAGTTGAACAACAACCTCAATATTTAAAATCACCAACAAATTCAACAACAACCTCAACATTAAAAATCACCAACAAATTCAACAACAACCTCATCAGTGATAAACACCAACAAATTCAACAATAACCTCAACTTTTAAAAGTACAAAAAAGTTGAAAAAAGAACATTGATAACACCAACAAAATCAACAACAACCTCAACAATGAACAGCAACAAAAAATTCAACGACAACCTCAACAATGAAAAACAACCAACAAATTCAAAATCAACCTCAACCTTTAAAATTACAAATAAGTTCAACAAAATAAACATTGATAACATCAATAAGTTCTGCAGAAACCTCAACTTTGAAAAACACAAAAAAGTTCAAATAAAACCATTGATAACCCCAACAACTTCAACAACAACAGCAATATTAAGAATCACCAACCAATTCAACGACCTCAACTTTGAAAAACACCAACAAATTCAACAACATCCTCAAGTTTTAAAAATACAAACAAGTTCAACAAAATAATTGATAACACCAACAAATTCAACAACAGCCTCAACAATTAAAAACACAAAAAAATAGAAGAACAATCGCAACATTGAAAAATACCAACAAATTCAACAACGACCACAACATTGAAAAATACAAAACAGTTCAAAAAATAACATTGATAACACCAACAAATTCAACAACAACCTCAACATTGAAAAACACCAACAAATTCAACAAGAACCTCAACATTGAATAATACAAAACAGTTCAAAAAATAACATTGATAACAGCAACAAATTCAACAACAACCCCAATATTGAAAATTACCAACAAATTCAACAACAACCTCAACACTGAAAAATACCAACAAATTCAACAACAACTTCAACTTTGTAAAATACAAAAAAATTCAAAAAATAACATTGATAACGCCAACAAGTTCAACACAACCTCAACATTGAAAAACGCCAAAAATTTCAACAACAACCTCAATATTGAAAATCCCCAGCAAATTCAACAACATCAACATTGAAAAAAACGAACAAATTCAACAACAACCTCAATATTGAAAATCACCAACAATTTCAACGACGTCAACTTTGAAAAACACCAACAAATTGAACAACCTCAACATTTAAAAGTACAAAAAAGTTCAACAAATTGAACAGTGAAAATATCAATAAATTCAACAACAACCTTAACTTTTAAAAATACAAATAAGTTCAACAAAATAAACATTGATGACACTGTCAAATTCAACAACAACCTCAACATTGTAAAGAACCAACAAATTTAACAACAACCTCAACAATGAAAACACCAAAAAGTTGAACAAAAACCTCAACATTGAAAAACGCCAACAAATTCAACAACTACATCAATATTGAAAATCACCAACAAATTTAACAACCTTATCACTGAATATCAACAACAAATTCAGCAACAACCTCAACTTTGAAAAACACAAAAAAGTTTAACAAAACCATTGATAACACCAAAAAATTCAACAACAAACCCAATATTGAAAATCACCAACAAATTCAACGACCTCAACTTTGAAAAACACCAACAAATTCAATGACAACCTCAACTTTAAAAAATACAAACAAGTTCAACAAAAAACATTGATAAAACCAAAAAATTCAACAAGGAACTCAATGTTGAAAATCACCAACGAATTCAACAACAACCTCAATATTAAAAATCACCAAAATATTCAACAACCTCAACACTGAATATCACCAACAAATTCAACAACAACCTGAATATTGAAAAACGCCAACAAATTCAACAACAACCTGAATATTGAAAAACGCCAACAAATTCAACAACAACCGCAATATTGAAAATCACCTACAAATTCAACAACCTCAACATTGAAAATCACCAATAAATTCAGCAACAACCTCAAGATTGAAAAACACAAAAAAGTTCAAAAAAACCATTCATAACACCAACAAATTCAGCAACAAGCGCAATATTGAAAATCACCAACAAATTCAACAACCTCAACATTGAAAAACACCAACAAATTCAGCAACAACCTCAGCTTTCAAAAATACAAAAAAGTTCAAAAAATAACATTGATAACACCAACAAATTCAACAGCAACCTTAACATTGAAAAACACCAACAAATTGAATAACTACTTCAACTTTATAAAATACGAAAAGTTTCAAAAAAATAACATTGATAACACCAACATGTTCAACAACAACCTCAATATTGACAATCACAAATAATTCCAACAACAAACTCAACATTGAAAAACGCCAACAATTTCAACAACAACCTCAATATTTCAGCAACAACCTCAACATTTAAAAGTACAAAAAAGTTCAACAAAATAAACGTTGATAACACCAACAAATATTAACAACAACCTCAATATTGAAAATCACCAACGAATTCAACAAGCTCAACACTGAATATCACCAACAAATTCAGCAACAACCTGAACTTTGAAAAGCACAAAGAATTTCAAAAAATATATTCATTACACCAACAAGTTCAACAACAACCTGAATATTGAAAATCACCAACAAATTCAACAACAACCTGAATATTGAAAAACAGCAACAAATTCAGCAACAAACTCAAGATTGAAAAGCACAAAAAAGTTCAAAAAACCATTCATAATACCAACAAATTCAACAAAAACCTGAATATTGAAAATCACCAACAAATTCAACGACCTCAACATTGAAAAACACCAAAAAATTCAAGGACAACCTCATCATTGAAAAACATCAATAAATTCAACAACAACCTCAACTTTCAAAAATACAAAAAAGATCAAAAAATAACATTGATAACGTCAACAAATTGACCAATAACCTGAACATTGAAAAACACCATAAAATTCAACTACAACCTCAACTTTGAAAAACGCCAACAATTTCAACAACAAGCTCAACTTTCAAATATACAAAAAAGTTCAAAAAATAACATTGATAACACCAACAAATTCAACAACAACCACAACATTTTAAAGCACCAACAAATTCAACAACCTCAACACTGAGTATCACCAACAAATTCAGCAACAACCTCAACGTGGAAAAACACAAAAAAGTTCAAAAAAAATTTTTTAACACCAACAAATTCAACAACAACCTGAATATGTAAAAACGCCAACAAACTCAACAACAACCACAATATTGAATATCACCAACAAATTCTGCAACAAACTCAAGATTGAAAAACACAAAAAGTTTCATAAAAACCATTCTTAACACCAAAAAATTCAACAACAACCTGAATATTGAAAATCACCAACAAATTCAACGACCTCAACATTGAGAAACACCAACAAATTCAACAACAACCTCATCATTGAAAAACACCAACAAATTCAACAAAAACCTCAGCTTTCAAAAATACAAAAAAGTTAAAAAAATAACATTGATAACGTCAACAAATTCAACAATAACCTGAACATAGAAAAACACCAACAATAACAACAACAACATCAACATTGAAAAACGCCAACAATTTCAACAAGAACCTCAATATTGAAAATCACCAACAAATTCAACGACCACAACTTTGAAAAACACAAGTAAATTCAACATCAACCTTAACATTGAAAAAGAACAACAAATTAAACAACAACCTCAACTTTCGAAAATACAAAAAAGTTCAAAAAATAACATTGATAACAGCAACAAATTCAACAACAACCTCAACATTGATAAACACCAACAAATTCAACAACAACCTCAACATTGATAAACACCAACAAATTCAACTACAACCTCAACATTGAAAAACACCTACAAATTCAACTACAACCTCAACATTTAAAAACACCAACAAATTCAACAACAACCTCAATACTGAAAATCCCAACAAATTCAACAACAACCTCAACTTTCAAAAATACAAAAAAGTACAAAAAGTAACATTGTTATCACCAACAAATTCAACAACAACCTCAATAATCATAATCACCAAAAAATTCAACAACCTCAACTTTGAAAAACACCAACAAATTCAACAACTTCAATATTGAAAAACACCAACAAATTCAACAACACATTCAACATTGAAAAATATAACAAAGTTCAACAAAAAAAACATTGATAACACCAACTAATTCTACAACAAACTCAACTTTGAAAAATACCAACAAATTCAACAACAACCTCAACAATGAAAAACACCAAAAAATTCAACAACAACCTCAACATTGAAAAACACCAACAAATTCAACAACAACCTCAACATTTGAAGGCGCCAACAAATTCAACAACAACCTCAACAATGAAAAACACCAAAAAATTCAACAACAACCTCAACAATGAAAAACACCAAAAAATTCAACAACAATCTCAACAATGAAAAACACCAACAAATTCAACAACAACCTCAACACTGAATATCACCAACAAATTCAGCAACAACCTCAACTTTGAAAAAAACAAAAAAGTTAAAAAAAAACCATTCATAACATCAACAAATTCAACAATAACCTCAATATTGAAAATCACCAACAAATTCAACGACCTCAACTTTGAAAAACACAAACAAATTCAACAACAACCTCAACTTTGAAAAACACCAACAAATTCAATAACCTCAACACTGAATATCACCAACAAATTCAGCAACAACCTCAACTTTGAAAAACACAAAAAAGTTCAGAAAAATACATTCATAACACCATCAAATTCACCAACAACCTCAATATTGAAAAGCACCTACAAATTCAACGACCTCAACTTCTAAAAATACAACCAAGTTCAACAAAAAAACATTGATTACACCAACAAATTCAACAACCACCTCAACATTGAAAAACACCAACAAATTCAACAACAAGCTCAACGTTGAAAAGCACCAACAAATTCAACAACAAACTCAACATGGAAAAACGCCAACAATTTCAACAACAAGCTCAATATTGAAAATCCCAACAAATTCAACAATAACCTCAACTTTGAAAAGTACAAAAAAGTTCAACAAAATAAACGTTAATAACACGAACAAATTCATCAACATCCTCAATATTGAAAATCAACAGCAAATTCAACAACCTCAACATTGAAAAACACAAAACAGTTCAAAAGAAAACATTGATAACACCAACAAGTTCAACAACATCCTTAACTTTTAAAAATGCAAACAAGTTCAACAATGAATTACACCAAAAATTCAACAACAACCTCAACTTTTTAAAATACTAACAAGTTCAACAAAAAACATTGATAACACCAACAAATTCAACAACCACCTCAACATTGAAAAACACCAACAAATTCAACAACAAGCTCAATATTCAAAATCACCAACAAATTCAACAACCTCAACACTGAATATCACCAACAAATTCAGCAACAACCTTAACTTTGAAAAACACAAAAAAGTTTTAAAAAAAACATTCATAACAACAACAAATTCAACAACAACCACAATATTGAAAATCACCAACAAATTCAAAGGCCTCAACTATGATAACACCAACAAATTAAACAACAACCTCAACTTTGAAAAATACAAACAAGTTTAACAAAAAAAAACATTGATAACTCCAACAAATTCAACAACAAACTCAATATTGAAAATCACCGACAAATTCAAAAACAACCTCAACATTGAAAAACACCAACAAATTCAACAACCTCAACATATTCAACACCAACAAAATCAATAACCTCAACAAATTCAACAACATCCTTAACTTATAAAAATACAAACATGTTCAACAACAACCTCAACAATGAAAAATAGCGAAAAATTCAACAATAACCGCAACATTGATAAATACCAACAAATTCAACAACAACCTCAGCATTGAAAAATACAAAAAAGTTCAAAAAATAACATTAATAACACCAACAAATTAAACAACAACCTCAACATTTAAAAACGCCAACAAATTCAACAACAACCTCAATATTGAAAATCACCAACAAAATCAGCAACAACGTCAACTTTGAAAAACACAAAAAAGTTTTTAAAATAAAACATTCATAACACCAACAAATTCAACAACAACCTCAATATTCAAATTCACCAACAAATTCAACGACCTCAACTTTGAAAAACACCAACAAATTAAACAACAACCTCAACATTGAAAAACGCCAACAAATTCAACAACAACCTCAATATTGAAAATCACCAACAAAATCAGCAACAACGTCAACTTTGAAAAACACAAAAAAGTTTTTAAAATAAAACATTCATAACACCAACAAATTCAACAACAACCTCAATATTCAAATTCACCAACAAATTCAACGACCTCAACTTTGAAAAACACCAACAAATTAAACAATAACCTCAACATTTAAATTTACAAAAAAGTTCAACAAAGTAGACATTGATATTACCAATAAATTCAACAAGAACCACAACTTTTAAAAATACAAACAAATTCAACAATATAAACATTGATGACCCTTTCCAATTCAACAACAACCTCAACATGTAAAATCACCAAGAAATTCCGCAAGCTCAACACTGAAAAACACAAAGAATTTCAACAACATCAACATTGAAAAACAATTTAAAAATTCAGCAACAACCTCAACTTTTAAAACTACAAAAAATTTCAAAAAATATACATTGACAACACCAACAAATTCAACAACATCCTTAGCTTTTAAAAATACAAACAAGTTCAACAACAACCTCAACAATGAAAAACAGCAAAAAATTCAACAACATCAACATTGAAAAATACCAACAAATTCAACAACAACCTCAACATTGAAAATACAAAAAAGCTCAAAAAATAACATTGATAACAGGAACAAATTCAACATTAACCTCAATATTTAAAGTCACCAACAAATTCAACAACAACCTCAACATTGTAAAGAACCAACAAATTTAACAACAACCTCAACAATGAAAACACCAAAAAGTTGAACAAAAACCTCAACATTGAAAAACACCAACAAATTCAACAACTACATCAATATTGAAAATCACCAACAAATTTAACAACCTTAACACTGAATATCAACAACAAATTCAGCAACAACCTCAACTTTGAAAAACACCAAAAAGTTTAACAAAACCATTGATAACACCAACAAATTCAACAACAAACCCAATATTGAAAATCACCAACAAATTCAACGACCTCAACTTTGAAAAACACCAACAAATTCAAGAACAACCTCAATTTTTAAAATTACAGCCACGTTCAACAAAAAAACATTGAAAATCACCAACAAATTCAACAACAACCTCAACATTGAAAATCACCAACAAATTCAACAACAACCTCATCATTGAAAAACACCAACCAATTCAACAACAACCTCAACTTTTAAAAGTACTAAAAAGTTGAAGAAAGCCTTTGATAACACCAACAAGTTGAACAACAACCTCAATATTTAAAATCACCAACAAATTCAACAACAACCTCAACATTAAAAATCACCAACAAATTCAACAACAACCGCATCAGTGATAAACACCAACAAATTCAACAATAACCTCAACTTTTAAAAGTACAAAAAAGTTGAAAAAAGAACATTGATAACACCAACAAAATCAACAACAACCTCAACAATGAACAGCAACAAAAAATTCAACGACAACCTCAACAATGAAAAACAACCAACAAATTCAAAATCAACCTCAACCTTTAAAATTACAAATAAGTTCAACAAAATAAACATTGATAACATCAATAAGTTCTGCAGAAACCTCAACTTTGAAAAACACAAAAAAGTTCAAATAAAACCATTGATAACCCCAACAACTTCAACAACAACAGCAATATTAAGAATCACCAACCAATTCAACGACCTCAACTTTGAAAAACACCAACAAATTCAACAACATCCTCAAGTTTTAAAAATACAAACAAGTTCAACAAAATAATTGATAACACCAACAAATTCAACAACAGCCTCAACAATTAAAAACACAAAAAAATAGAAGAACAATCGCAACATTGAAAAATACCAACAAATTCAACAACGACCACAACATTGAAAAATACAAAACAGTTCAAAAAATAACATTGATAACACCAACAAATTCAACAACAACCTCAACATTGAAAAACACCAACAAATTCAACAACGACCACAACATTGAAAAATACAAAACAGTTCAAAAAATAACATTCATAACACCAACAAATTCAACAACAACCTCAACATTGAAAAACACCAACAAATTCAACAACAACCTCAACATTGAAAAATACCAACAAATTCAACAACAACTTCAACTTTGTAAAATACAAAAAAATTCAAAAAATAACATTGATAACGCCAACAAGTTCAACACAACCTCAAAAATGAAAAACACCAACAAATTCAAAATCAACTTCAACTTTAAAAAGTACAAAAAAGTTCAACAAAATAAATAATTGATAACACCAATAATTTCAGCAACAACCTCAACTTTGAACGACACAAAAAAGTTCAAAAGCAACCATTGATAACACCATCAAATCCAACAACAACATCAATATTGAAAATCACCAACGAATTCAACAACAACCTCAATATTGAAATTCACCAACAAATTCAACAACAACCTCATCTTTTAAAAGTACAAAAAAGTTATAAAAAGAACATTGATAACACCATCAAATTCAACAACAACATCAACATTGAAAAACAACATCAAATTTAACAACAATCTCAACAATGAAAACACCAACAAATTCAACAAAAACCTCACCATTGAAAAACGCCAACAAATGCAACAAAAAGCTCAACATTGAAAAACGCCAACAAATTCAACAACAACCTCAAAATTGAAAAACGCCAAAAAATTCAACAACAACCTCAACAATGTAAAACAACAAAACATTCAAAATCAACCTCAACGATTAAAAGTATAAAAAAGTTCAACAAAATAAACAGTGATAAAACCAATAAATTCAGCAACAGCCTCAACAATGAAAGACACCAAAAAATTGAACAACAATCGCAACATTGAAAAATACCAACAAATTCAACAACAACCTCAGCATTGAAAAACACCAACAAATTCAACAACAACCTCAATATTGAAAATCACCAACAAATTCAACAACAAACTCAACTTTTAAAAGTACAAAAAAGTTGAAAAAAAAACTTTGATAACAACATCAAATTCAACAACAACAACATTGAAAAACAACATCAAATTTAACAACAACCTCAACAATGAAAACACCAACTAATTCAACAAAAACTTCACCATTGAAAAACACCAACAAATTCAACAACAACCTCAACAATGAACAGCACCAAGAAATTCAACAACAACCTCAACATTGAAAACCGCCAACAAATTCAACAACAACCTCAACAATGAAAAACAACCAACAAATTCAAAATCAACCTCAACGTTTAAACTTACAAAAAAGTTCAACAAAATAAACATTGATAACATCAATAAATTCAGCAAAAACCTCAACTTTGAAAAACACAAAAAAGTTCAAAAAAAACAATTGATAACCCCATCAAATTGAACAGCAACAGCAATATTGAAAATCAGCAAACAATTCAACGACCTCAACTTTCAAAAACACCAACAGATTCAAGAACATCCTCAACAATGTAAAACACAAACAAATTCAACAACAACCTCAACATTGAAAAACACCAACAAATTCAACAACAACCTCAACATTGAAAAACATCAACAAATTCAACAAAAAAACCAACATTGAAAAACACCAACAAATTCAACTACATACTCAACATTGAAAAATATCAACAAATTCTACAACAATTTCAACTTTGAAAAATACAAATAAGTTCGAAAAATAACATTGATAACACCAAAAAGTTTAACAACAACCTCAACATTGAAAAACGCCAACAATTTCAACAACAACTTCAATATTGAAAATCCAAACAATTTCAACAACAACCTCAACTATTAAAAGTACCATAAAGTTCAACAAAATAAACGTTGATAACACCAACAAATTCGTCAACAACTTCAATATTGAAAATCACCAGCAAATTCAACAACCTCAACATTGAAAAACACAAAACAGTTCAAAGGATAACATTGATAACACCAACAAATTCAACAACATCAACATTGTAAAACACCAACCAAATCAACAACAACCTCAATATTGAAAATCACCAACAAATTCAACGACCTCAACTTTGAAAAACATCAATAAATTAAACAACAAACTCAACATTTAAAAGTACAAAAAAGTTCAGCAAAATGAACAGTGAAAAGACCAATAAATTCAACAACGACTACAACTTTTAAAAATACAAAGAAGTTCAAAAAAATAAACATTGATGACACTGTCCAATTCAACAACAACCTCAACATTTAAAATCACCAATAAATTCACCCACCTAAACACTGAATATCACCAACAAGTTCAACAACAACATCAACATTGAAAAACATCAACAAATTTAACAACAACCTCAACATTGAAAAACACCAACAAATTCAACATCAACCTCAACTTTTAAAAGTAATAAAAAGTTGAAAAAAGCCATTGATAACACCTACAAATTGAACAACAACCTCAATATTGAAAATCAAAAGAACAACAATCTCAATATTGAAGATCAAAAGAAAACATTGATAACACCAAAAAATTCAACAACAACCTCAACTTTTAAAAGTACTAAAAAGTTGAAAAAAGCCATTGATAACACCAACAAATTGAACAACAACCTCAATATTGAAAATCACCAACAAAATCAACAACAACCTCAACATTGACAAATACAAAAAAGTTCAAAAAATAACATTAATAACACCAACAAATTGAACAACAACCTCAATATTGAAAATCACCAACAAAATTCACCAACCTCAACACTGAATATCACCAACAAATTCATCAACAACCTCAACTTTGAAAAACAAAAAAAAGTTCAAAAAAACCCATTGATAACACCAACAAATTCAACAAAAACCTCTATATTGAAAATCACCAACAAATTCAACGATCTTAACTTTGAAAAACACCAACAAATTCTACAACAACCTCAACATTGAAAAACAACATCAAATTTAAAAACAACCTCAACAATGAAAACACCAACAAATTCAACAAAAACATCACCATTGAAAAACACCAACAAATTCGACAACAACCTCAACAATGAACAGCACCAAGAAATTCAACAACAACCTCAACATTGAAAACCGCCAACAAATTCAACAACATCCTCAACAATGAAAAACAACCAACAAATTCAAATTCATATCAACGTTTAAACGTACAAAAAAGTTCAACAAAATAAATATTGATAACATCAATAAATTCAGCAAAAACCTCAACTTTGAAAAACACAAAAAAGTTCAAAAAAAACCATTGATAACCCCAACAACTTCAACAGCAACAGCTATATCGAAACTCACCAACCGATTCAACGACCTCAACTTTCAAAAACACCAACAGATTCTACAACATCCTCAACTTTTAAAAATAAAAACAAGTTCAACAAAAAAATTGATAACACCAACAAATTCAACAACAGCCTCAACAATTAAAAACACAAAAAAATAGAACAACAATCGCAACATTGAAAAATACCAACAAATTCAACAACGACCACAACATTGAAAAATACAAAACAGTTCAAAAAATAACATTGATAACAGCAACAAATTCAACAACAACCTCAACATTAAAAAACACCAACAAATTCAACAAGAACCTCAACATTGAAAAACACCAACAAATTCAACAACAACCTCAATATTGAAAAACACCAACAAATTCAACAACAACCTCAACATTGAAAAATACCAACAAATTCAACAACAATCTAACTTTGAAAAATACTAAAAAGTTCGAAAAATAACATTGATAACACCAACAAATTTAACAACAACCTCAACATTGAAAAACGCCAACAATTTCAACAGAACCTCAATATTGAAAATCCAAACAATTTCAACAACAACCTCAACTATTAAAAGTACCAAAAAGTTCAACAAAACAAACGTTGATAACACCAACAAATTCATCAACAACCTCAATATTGCAAATCACCAGCAAATTCAACAACCTCAACATTGAAAAACACAAATCATTTCAAAAGAAAACATTGATAACAGCAACAAATTCAACAACAACCTCATCAGCGATAAACACCATCAAATTCAACAATAACCACAACTTTTAAAAGTAAAAAAAAGTTGAAAAAAGAACATTGATAACACCAACAAATTCAACAAAAACCTCAACAATGAACAGCAAAGAAAAATAAAACAACAATCTCAACAATGAAAGACAACCAACAAATTCCAAATCAACCTCAACCTTTAAAATTACAAATAAGTTCAACAAAATAAACATTGATAACATCAATAAATTCTTCAAAAACCTCAACTTTGAGAAGCACAAAAAAGTTCAAATAAAACAATTGATAACCCCAAGAAATTCAACAACAACAGCAATATTAAAAATCACCAAGCAATTCAACAACCTCAACTTTGACAAACAGCAACAAATTCAACAACATCCTCAACTTTTAAAAATATAAACAAGTTCAAAAAAAAATTGATAACACCAACAAATTCAACAACATCGCCAACAATGAAAAACACCAACAAATTCAACAAAAACCTCAACATTGAAAAATACAAAACAGTTCAAAAAATAACATTGATAACACCAACAAATTCAACAACAACCCCAATATTAAAAATCACCAACAAATTCAATAACAACCTCAACATTGAAAAACACCAACAAATTCAACAACAAACTCAACATTGAAAAAGACCAACAAATTCAACTACAAACTCAACATTGAAAAGCATCAACAAATTCAACAGCAACTTCAACATTGAATAATACAAAACAGTTCAAAAAATAACATTGATAACACCAACAAATTCAACAACAAACTCAATATTGAAAATCACCAACATATTCAACAACATCAACATTGAAAAACACCAATAAATTCAACTACAACCTCAACATTGAAAAACACAAAACAAATTCAACAACAACCTCAACATTGAAAAGGAATAAAAAATTCAGCAACAACCTCAACTTTTAAAACTAAAAAAAAAGTTCAACAAAATAAACATTGACAACACCAACAAATTCAACTACATCCTCAATGTTTAAAATCACCAACAAATGTAACAACCTCAACATTGAAAAACACCAACAAATTTAAGAACCAACTCAACAATGGAAAGACCACAAAATTCAACAAAAACCTCACCATTGAGAAACACCAACAAATTCAACAAGAACCTCAACATTGAAAAACACCAACAAATTCAAGACCAACCTCAACAATGATATAAAAGAAAATATTCAACAACAACCTCAACATTGAAAAATACAAAATGTTCAAAAAATAACATTAATAACATCAACAAATTCCACAACAACCTAAATATTGAAATATCACCAAAAAATTCAACAACCTCAACACTGTATATCACCAACAAATTCATCAACAACCTCAAATTTGAAAAACACAAAAAAGTTCAAAAAAACCCATTGATAACAACAACAAATTCAACAACAACCTCTATATTGAAAATCACCAACAAATTCAACGACCTTAACTTTGAAAAACACCAATAAATTCTACAACAACCTTAACATTGAAAAACAACATCAAATTTAACAACAACCTCAACAATGAAAACACCAACAAATTCAACAAAAACCTCACCATTGAAAAACACCAACAAATTCAACAACAACCTCAACAATGAACAGCACCAAGAAATTCAACAACAACCTCAACATTGAAAACCGCCAACAAATTCAACAACATCCTCAACAATGAAAAACAACCAACAAATTCAAAATCAACCTCAACGTTTAAACGTACAAAAAAGTTCAACAAAATAAACATTGATAACATCAATAAATTCAGCAAAAACCTCAACTTTGAAAAACACAAAAAAGTTCAAAAAAAACCATTGATAACCCCAACAAATTCAACAGCAACAGCAATATTGAAAATCACCAACCGATTCAACGACCTCAACTTTCAAAAACACCAACAGATTCAACAACATCCTCAACTTTTAAAAATACAAACAAGTTCAACAAAAAAATTGATAACACCAACAAATTCAACAACATCCTCAACAATGAAAAACACGAAAAAATTCTACAACAACCTCAACATTGAAAAACACCAACAAATTCAACTACAAACTCAACATTGAAAAATACAAAACAGTTCAAAAATTAACATTGATAACACCAACAATTTCAACAACAACCTCAATATTAAAAATCCAAACAATTTCAACAACAACCTCAACTATTAAAAGGACCAAAAAGTTCAACAAAACAAACGTTGATAATACCAACAAATTCATCAACAACCTCAATATTCCAAATCACCAGCAAATTCAACAACCTCAACATTGATAAAGACAAAACAGTTCAAAAGAAAACATTGATAACACCAACAAATTCAACAACATCAACATTGAAAAACACCAACAAATTAAACAACAACCTCAACATTTAAAAGTACAAAAAAGTTCAACAAAATGAACAGTGAAAATACCAATAAATTCAACAACGACCACAACTTTTAAAAATACAAACAAGTGCAACAAAATAAACATTGATGACACTGTCCAATTCAACAACAACCTCAACATTTAAAATCACCAATAAATTCACCAACCTAAACACTGAATATCACCAACAAGTTCAACAACAACATCAACAATGAAAAACATCAACAAATTTAACAACAACCTCAACATTGAAAATCACCAACAAATTCAACAACAACCTCATCATTGAAAAACACCAACAAATTCAACAACAACCTCAACTTTTACATGTACTAAAAAGTTGAAAAAAGCCATTGATAACACCAACAAATTGAACAACAACCTCAATATTGAAAATCACCAACAAATTCAACAACAACCTCAACATTGAAAATCACCAACAAATTCAACAACAACCTCATCAGTGATAAACACCAACAAATTCAACAATAACCTCAACTTTTAAAAGTAGAAAAAAGTTGAAAAAAGAACATTGATGACACCAACAAATTCAACAAAAACCTCAACAATGAACAGCAACAGAAAATAAAACAACAACCTCAACATTGAAAAACGCCAACAAATTCAACAACAACTTCAACAATGAAAAACAACGAACAAATTCCAAATCAACCTCAACCTTTAAAATTACAAATAAGTTCAACAAAATAAACATTGATAACATCAATAAATTCTGCAAAAACCTCAACTTTGAGAAACACAAAAAAGTTCCAATAATACAATTGATAACCCCAACAAATTCTAAACAACAGCAATATTAAAAATCACATACCAATTCAACGACCTCAACTTTGAAAAACACCAACAAATTCAACAACATCCTCAACTTTTAAAACTACAAACAAGTTCAAAAAAAATTGATAACACCAACAAATTCAACAACATCCTCAACAATGAAAAACACCAACAAATTCAACAACAGCCTCAAAAATGAAAAACACCAAAAAATTCAACAACAACTGCATCATTGAAAATTACCAACAAATTCAACAACAACCTCAGCATTAAAATATACAAAAAAGTTCAAAAAATAACATTGATAACGCCAACAAATTCAACAACAAATTCCATGTTGAAAATCACCAAAAATTCAACAACAACCTCAACATTGAAAAAAACTGACAAATTCAACAACAAGCACAACTTGCTAAAATACAAAAAAGTTCAAAAAATAACATGGATAACACGAATAAATTCAACAACAACCGCAACATTGAAAAACAACAACAAATTTAACAATAACCTCAACAATTAAAAACAACAATAAATTCAAGAACAACCTCAAATTTGAAATAACACCAACAAATTCAACAACAAGCTCAACTTCCAAAAATACAAATAAGTCTTAAAAAGAACATTTATAACACCAACAAATTAAAACAACAACCTCAATATAGAAAGTCCCCTACAAATTCAACAACAACCTCAACTTTTAAAAAAAGAGAAAAAGTTCAAAAAAAACATTGATAACACCGACAAATTCAAGAATAACCTCAATATTGAAAGACACGAACAGATTCAACAACAACCTCAATATTGAAAGTCACCAACAAATTCAACAACAACCTCAATACTGAAAGACAACAACCAATTCAACAACAACCTCAACATTGAAAAATGCCAACAAATTCAACAAAAACCTCAACATCGAAAAACACCAACAAATTCAACAACAACCTCAACCTTTAAAAGTAAAAAAAAGTTTAAAAAATAACATTTATAACACCAACAAATTCAACAACAACCTCAATATTGAAAATCACCAAGAAATTCAACAACCTCAACATTGAAAAATACCCACAAATTCAACAACAAACTCAACTTTTAAAAATAAAAAATTATTCAACAAAAAACTTTGATAACACCAACAAATTCAATAACATCCTCAGAATTGAAAATCACCAACAAATTCAACATCCTCAACGTTGAAAAACACCAACAAATTCAACAACAACCTTAAATACAAACAAGTTCAACAAAAGACATTGATAACAGCAAGAAATTCAACAACACACTCAACATTGAAAAACACAACAAATTCAACAACAACCTCAACATTGAAAAAACACCAACAACTTCAACAACCTCAACAATGAAAAACACCACAAAATTCAACAACAAATGCAACATTGAAAAATACCAACAAATTCAACAACAACCTCAACATTAAAAAATACAAAAAAGTTAAAAAAAACAACTTTGGTAGCACCAACAAATTCAACAACAACCTCAACATTGAAAAACACCAACAAATTTTACAACAACCTCAAAAATAAAAAAAAGTTTAAAAAAAAACATTGATAACACCAACAAATTCAACGACAACCTCAATATTGAAAGTCAACAACAAATTCAATAACAACCTCAATATTGAAAGACACCAACAAGTTCAACAAAAACCTCAACATTGAAAAAAACCAACAAGCCCAACAATGAATAACTCCAAAAAATTCAACAGCAACCGCAACATTCAAAAATACCAACAAATTCAACAAAAACTTCAACATTGAAAAATACAAAAAAGTTCAAAAAAATAACATTGATAACACCATCAAATTCAACAACAAACATAATATTGTAAATGACCAACAAATTCCACAACATCTACATTGAAAAACACCAAAAAATTCAAAAACAAACTCAACAATGAATAACACCAAAAAATTCAACAACAACCGCAACATTCAAAAATACCAACAAAATCATCAACAAGCTCAACTTTCAAAAATACAAAAAAGTTCAAAAAATAACATTGATAACAGCAACAAATTCAACAACAACCTCAATATTGAAAATCACCAACAAATTCAACAACAACCTCAATTTTTAAATGAAGAGAAAAAGAAAAACAAACATTGATAGCACCAACAAATTCAAGAATAACCTCAATATTGAAAGTCACCAACAAATTCAACAACAACCTTAATATTGAAAGACACCAACTAATTCAACAACAACCTCAACAGTGAAAAACGCCAACAAATTCAACAACAACCTCAACATTGAAAAACACCAACAAATTCAACAACAAACTCAATATTGAAAATCACCAACAAATTCAACAAACTCAATATTGAAAATCACCAACAACTTCAACAACAACCTCAATATTGAAAGACACCAACTAATTCAACAACAACCTCAACAGTGAAAAACACCAACAAATTCAACAACAACCTCAACATTGAAAAACACCAACAAATTCAACAACAAACTCAATATTGAAAATCACCAACAAATTCAACAACCTCAATATTGAAAATCACCAACAAATTCAACAACAACCACAATATTGAAAGACACCAACAAATTCAACAACTACCTCAATATTGAAAAACATCAACAACTTCAACAACATCAACAATGCAAAACACCAAAATTCAACAACCGCAACATTGAAAAATATAAACAAAATCAAGACCAACCTCAACATTGATAAAAACCAACAAATTCATCAACAAGCTCAACGTTCAACAATACAAAAAAGTTCAAAAAATAACATTGATAACAGCAACAAATTCAACAACAACGTCAACATTGAAAAACACTAAAAAATTCAACAACAAGCTCAGCATTCAAAAATACAAAAAAGTTCAAAAAATAATATGCATAACGCCAACAAATTCAAAAACAATCTCAACGTTGAAAAACACCAACAAATTTAACAACAACCTCAACAATTAAAAACAATAAAAAATTCAACAACAACCTCAATATTGAAAATCACCAACAAATTCAACAACAACCTCAACATTGAAAAACGCCAACAAATTCAACAACAAACTCAACCTTTAAAAATACAAAAAACTTGAACAAAAAAACTTGGATAACACCAACAAATTCAACAAAAAACTCAATATTGCAAATCACCAACAAAATCAACATCAACATTGCAAAAAAACAACAAATTCAACAACAACCTCAACATTGAAAAACACCAATGAATTCAACAAAAACTTCAACATTGAAAAACACCAACAAATTCAACAAAAACTTCAACATTGATAACAACAACAAATTCAACAACAACCTCAATATAGAAAGTCACCATCATATTCAACAACAACCTCAACATTGAAAAACACCAACAAATTTAACAACAACATCAACAAATAAAAACAACAAAAAATTCAACAAAAACCTCAATATTGAAAATCACTAACAAATTCAAGAACAACCTCAACATTGAAAAACGCCAACAAATTCAACAACAAACTCAACTTTTAAAAATACAAACAACTTGAACAAAAAAACTTGGATAACATCAACAAATTCAACAAAAAACTCAATATTGAAAATCACCAACAAATTCAACAACATCAACATTGCAAAAAACCAACAAATTCAACAACAACCTCAACATTGAAAAACACCAATGAATTCAACAACAAGCTCAACTTTTAAAAATACAAAAAAGTTTAAAAAAGAACATTGATAAGACCAACAAATTCAACAACAACCTCAACAGAGAAAGTCCCCATCATATTCAACAACAACCTCAACATTGAAAAACACCAACAAATTCAACAACAACCTCAATATTGAAAATCACCAACAAATTCAACAACATCTACATTGAAAAACACGAATAAATTCAACAACAAGCTCAACATTGAAAAAGACCAACAAATTCAATTACAAGCTCAACTTCCAAAAATACAAAAAAGTGTAAAAAATAACATTGATAACACAAACAATATCAACAACAACCTCAATCATTAAAAGTACAAAAAAGTTCAAAAAATAACAATGATAACACCAACAAATTCAACAACATCAACACTGAAAAACACCAACAAAGTCAACAACAACCTTAATTTTAAAAAATACAAATTTATTCAACAAAAAACTTTGATAACACCAACAAATTCAACAACAACCTCATCTTACAAAAACACCTAAAAGTTCAACAACAACGTCAACATTGAAAAATACCAACAAATTTAACAACGTCAACAATGAAAAACATCAAAAAATTTAACAAAAAATTCAACACCAACCTCAACCTTTAAATGTATAAAAAAGTTCAAAAAATAACATTGATAACGCCAACAAAATCAACAACAAACTCAATGTTGAAAATCAGCAACAAATTCAACATCCTCGACGTTGACAAACACCAAGTAATTCAAGAACAACCTCAACATTGAAAAACACCGACAAATTTACCGAAAACCTCAACATTAAAAAAACACCAACAACTTCAACATCCTCAACAATGAAAAACACCAAAAAAATAAACGACAACCGTAACATTGAAAAATACCAACAAATTCAACAACAACCTCAACATTGAAAAATACGAAAAAGTTCAAAAAATAACACTGATAACACCAACAAAATCAACAACAAACTCAGTGTTGAAAATCAGCAACAAATTCAACAACATCAACATTGAAAAACACCAACAAATTCAACAACAAGCTCAACTTTCAAAAATACAAAGAAGTTCAAAAAATAAAATGGATAACACCAACAAATTCAACAACAACCTCAACATTGAAAAAGATCAACAAATATAACAACAACCTCAACAACTAAAAAGAACAACAAAGTCAACAAAAACCTGAACATTGAAAAATAACAATAAATTCAACTACAACCTCAGATTTGAAAAACACCAAAAAATTCAACAACAACCTCAACATTGAAAAACACCAACAAATTCAACAACAACCTCAATATTGAAAGACACCAACAAGTTCAGCAACAACCTCAACATTGAAAAACACCAACAACTTCAACAAGCTCAACAATGAATAACACCAAAAAATTCAACAACAACCGCAACATTGAAAAACGCCAACAAAATCAACAACCTTAATATTGAAAGACACCAACAAATTCAACAACAACTTCAATATTGAAAGTCAACAACAAACTCAACAACAACCTCAATATTGAAAGACACCAACAAATTCAACAACAACCTCAACATTGAAAAACGGCAACAAATTCAGAAACAAATTCAACATTGAAAAACACCAACAACATCAACAACCTTAATATTGAAAGACACCAACAAATTCAACAACAACTTCAACATTGAAAAACACCAACAACTTCAACAACCTTAATATTGAAAATCACCAACAACTTCAACAAACTCAACTTTGAAAAACACCAACAAATTCAACAACAACCTTAACTTTTAAAAATACAAAAAAGTTCAACCAATGACATTGATAACACCAACAAATTCAACAACAACCTCAACAATGAAAAACACCAAAAAATTCAACAACAACCTCAATATTGAAAGACACCAACAAATTCAACATTTACCTCAACATTGAAAAAGACCAACAACTTCAACAACCTGATCAATGAAAAATACCGAAAAATTCAACAACAACCGCAACATTCAAAGATATAAACAAATTCAACATGAAACTCAACATTGAAAAGTACAAAAAGTTCAAAAAATAACGTTGATAACACCAACAAATTCAACAACAAACTCAATATTGAAAATCTCCAACAAATTCAACAACATCAACATTGAAAAACACCAATAAATTGAACAACAATCTCAAAATTGAAAAACACCAAGATATTCAACAACAAGCTCAACTTTCAAAAATACAAAAAGGTTCAAAAAATAACATGGATAACACCAACAAATTCAACAACAAACTCAACATTGAAAAACACCAACAAATATAACAACAGCCTCAACAATTAAAAACCACAAAAAATTCAACAAAAAGCTGAACATTGAATAACAACAATAAATTCAACAACAACCGCAACATTGAAAAACTCCGACAAATTCAACAACCTCAATATTGAAAGACATCAACAAGTTCAACAACAACCAAACATTGAAAAACACCAACAACTTCAACCATTTCAACAATGAATAACACCAAAGAATTCAACAACAACCGCAACATTGAAAAACCCCAAAAACTTCAACAACCTTAATATTGAAAATCACCAACAAATTCAACAAACTCAACTTTGAAAGACAACAACAAATTCAACAACAACCTGAACTTTTAAAAATACAAAAAAGTTCAACCAAAGACATTGATAACACCAACAAATACAACAACAACCTCAACAATGAAAAACACCAACAAATTCAACAACAACCTCAATATTGAAAGACACCAACAAATTCAACATCTACCTCAACATTGAAAAACACCAACAACTTCAACAACCTCAACAATGAATAGCACCAAAAAATTCAACAACAACCGCAACATTGAAAAATACCAACAAATTCAACAACAACATCAACATTGTAAAATACAAAAAAGTTCAAAAAAAAAGTTGATAACACCATCAAATTCAACAACAAACTCAATATTGAAAATCACCAACAAATTCCACAACATCAGCATTGAAAAACACCATCAAATTCAACAACAAGATCAACTTTCAAAAATACAAAAAAGTTCAAAAAATAACATTGATAACAGCAACAAATTCAATAACAACCTCAACAATGAAAATCACCAACAAATTCAACAACAACCTCAACTTTTAAAAGAAGAGAAAAAGTTCAAAAAAACCAGTGATAACACCAACAAATTCAACAATAACCTCAATATTGAAAGACAGGAACAAATTCAACAACAACCTCAATTTTGAAAGAAACCAACAACTTCAACAACCTTAATATTGAAAGGCACCAACAAATTCAACAACAACCACAACATTGAAAAACACCAACAAATTCAACAACAACCTCAACCCTTAAAAGTACAAAAAAGTTCAAAAAAGAACTTTGATAACACCAACAAATTCAACAACAACCTCAACATTGAAAAACGCCAACAAATTCAACAACAATCTCAACATTGAAAAAAAACCAACAACTTCAACAACTTTCATGTTGAAAGACACCAACAAATTCAACAACAACATCAACATTGAAAAACGCCAACAAATTCAACAACAACCTCAACCTTTAAAAGTACTAAAAAGTTCAAAAAAGAACTTTGATAACACCAAAAAATTCAACAACTACCTCAATATTGAAAATCACCAGCAAATTCAACAACCTCAATAATTGAAAAACACCAACAAATTCAACAACAACCTTAACTTTTAAAAATACAAAAAAGTTCAACCAAAGACATTGATAACACCAACAAATTCAACAACAACCTCAACAATGAAAAACACCAACAAATTCAACAACAACCTCAATATTGAAAGACAGAAACGAATTCAACAACTACCTCAACATTGAAAAACACCAACAACTCCAACAACCTCAACAATGAAAAATACCAAAAAATTCAACAACAACCGCAACATTCAAAAATATAAACAAATTCAACAACAAGCTCAGCTTTCAAAAATACAAAAATGTTCAAAAAATAACATGGACAACGCCAACAAATTCAAAAACAATCTCAACATTGAAAAACACCAACAAATTTAACAACAAACTCAACAATTAAAAAGAACAAAAAATCTAGCAAAAACATCAACATTGCAAAAAACCAACAAATTGAACAACAACCTCAACATTGTAAAACACCAACAAATTCAACAACAACCTCAACATTGTAAAATACAAAAAAGTTCAAAAAATAAAGTTGATAACACCAACAAATTCAACAACAAACTCAATATTGAAAATCACCAACAAATTCAACAACATCAACAAATTCAACAACAACCTCAACATTGAAAATCACCATAAATTCAACAACAACCTCAACTTTTAAAAAAAGAGAAAAAGTTCCAAAAAAAACATTGATAACACCAAGAAATTCAACAACAACCTCAATATTGAAAAACGCCAACAAATTCAACAACAAGCTCAACATTGAAAAACGCCAACAAATTCAACAACAACCTCAACTTTTAAAAGTACAAAAAGTTCAAAAAAGAACTTTGATAACTCCAAAAAATTCAACAACAACCTCAATATTGAAAATCACCAAAAAATTCAACAACTTCAACATTGAAAAGCACCAACAAATTCAACAACAACCTTAACTTTTAAAAATACAAAAAAGATCAACAAAAGACATTGATAACACCAACGAATTCAAGAATAACCTCAATATTGAAAAAAACCAACAAATTCAACAACAATCTCAACATTGAAAAACACCAAAAACTTCAACAACCTTAATATTGAAAGACACCAACAAATTCAAGAACAACCTCAACATTGAAAAACGCCAACAAATTCAACAACAAACTCAACTTTTAAAAATACAAACAACTTGAACAAAAAAACTTGGATAACATCAATCAAATTCAACAAAAAACTCAATATTGAAAATCACCAACAAATTCAACAACATCAACATTGCAAAAAACCAACAAATTCAACAACAACCTCAACATTGAAAAACACCAATGAATTCAACAACAAGCTCAACTTTTAAAAATACAAAAAAGTTTAAAAAAGAACATTGATAAGACCAACAAATTCAACAACAACCTCAACAGAGAAAGTCCCCATCATATTCAACAACAACCTCAACATTGAAAAACACCAACAAATTCAACAACAACCTCAATATTGAAAATCACCAACAAATTCAACAACATCTACATTGAAAAACACGAATAAATTCAACAACAAGCTCAACATTGAAAAAGACCAACAAATTCAATTACAAGCTCAACTTCCAAAAATACAAAAAAGTGTAAAAAATAACATTGATAACACAAACAATATCAACAACAACCTCAATCATTAAAAGTACAAAAAAGTTCAAAAAATAACAATGATAACACCAACAAATTCAACAACATCAACATTGAAAAACACCAACAAAGTCAACAACAACCTTAATTTTAAAAAATACAAATTTATTCAACAAAAAACTTTGATAACACCAACAAATTCAACAACAACCTCATCTTACAAAAACACCTAAAAGTTCAACAACAACGTCAACATTGAAAAATACCAACAAATTTAACAACGTCAACAATGAAAAACATCAAAAAATTTAACAAAAAATTCAACACCAACCTCAACCTTTAAATGTATAAAAAAGTTCAAAAAATAACATTGATAATGCCAACAAAATCAACAACAAACTCAATGTTGAAAATCAGCAACAAATTCAACATCCTCGACGTTGACAAACACCAAGTAATTCAAGAACAACCTCAACATTGAAAAACACCGACAAATTTACCGAAAACCTCAACATTAAAAAAACACCAACAACTTCAACATCCTCAACAATGAAAAACACCAAAAAAATAAACGACAACCGTAACATTGAAAAATACCAACAAATTCAACAACAACCTCAACATTGAAAAATACGAAAAAGTTCAAAAAATAACACTGATAACACCAACAAAATCAACAACAAACTCAGTGTTGAAAATCAGCAACAAATTCAACAACATCAACATTGAAAAACACCAACAAATTCAACAACAAGCTCAACTTTCAAAAATACAAAGAAGTTCAAAAAATAAAATGGATAACACCAACAAATTCAACAACAACCTCAACATTGAAAAAGATCAACAAATATAACAACAACCTCAACAACTAAAAAGAACAACAAAGTCAACAAAAACCTGAACATTGAAAAATAACAATAAATTCAACTACAACCTCAGATTTGAAAAACACCAAAAAATTCAACAACAACCTCAACATTGAAAAACACCAACAAATTCAACAACAACCTCAATATTGAAAGACACCAACAAGTTCAGCAACAACCTCAACATTGAAAAACACCAACAACTTCAACAAGCTCAACAATGAATAACACCAAAAAATTCAACAACAACCGCAACATTGAAAAACGCCAACAAAATCAACAACCTTAATATTGAAAGACACCAACAAATTCAACAACAACTTCAATATTGAAAGTCAACAACAAACTCAACAACAACCTCAATATTGAAAGACACCAACAAATTCAACAACAACCTCAACATTGAAAAACGGCAACAAATTCAGAAACAAATTCAACATTGAAAAACACCAACAACATCAACAACCTTAATATTGAAAGACACCAACAAATTCAACAACAACTTCAACATTGAAAAACACCAACAACTTCAACAACCTTAATATTGAAAATCACCAACAACTTCAACAAACTCAACTTTGAAAAACACCAACAAATTCAACAACAACCTTAACTTTTAAAAATACAAAAAAGTTCAACCAATGACATTGATAACACCAACAAATTCAACAACAACCTCAACAATGAAAAACACCAAAAAATTCAACAACAACCTCAATATTGAAAGACACCAACAAATTCAACATTTACCTCAACATTGAAAAAGACCAACAACTTCAACAACCTGATCAATGAAAAATACCGAAAAATTCAACAACAACCGCAACATTCAAAGATATAAACAAATTCAACATGAAACTCAACATTGAAAAGTACAAAAAGTTCAAAAAATAACGTTGATAACACCAACAAATTCAACAACAAACTCAATATTGAAAATCTCCAACAAATTCAACAACATCAACATTGAAAAACACCAATAAATTGAACAACAATCTCAAAATTGAAAAACACCAAGATATTCAACAACAAGCTCAACTTTCAAAAATACAAAAAGGTTCAAAAAATAACATGGATAACACCAACAAATTCAACAACAAACTCAACATTGAAAAACACCAACAAATATAACAACAGCCTCAACAATTAAAAACCACAAAAAATTCAACAAAAAGCTGAACATTGAATAACAACAATAAATTCAACAACAACCGCAACATTGAAAAACTCCGACAAATTCAACAACCTCAATATTGAAAGACATCAACAAGTTCAACAACAACCAAACATTGAAAAACACCAACAACTTCAACCATTTCAACAATGAATAACACCAAAGAATTCAACAACAACCGCAACATTGAAAAACCCCAAAAACTTCAACAACCTTAATATTGAAAATCACCAACAAATTCAACAAACTCAACTTTGAAAGACAACAACAAATTCAACAACAACCTGAACTTTTAAAAATACAAAAAAGTTCAACCAAAGACATTGATAACACCAACAAATACAACAACAACCTCAACAATGAAAAACACCAACAAATTCAACAACAACCTCAATATTGAAAGACACCAACAAATTCAACATCTACCTCAACATTGAAAAACACCAACAACTTCAACAACCTCAACAATGAATAGCACCAAAAAATTCAACAACAACCGCAACATTGAAAAATACCAACAAATTCAACAACAACATCAACATTGTAAAATACAAAAAAGTTCAAAAAAAAAGTTGATAACACCATCAAATTCAACAACAAACTCAATATTGAAAATCACCAACAAATTCCACAACATCAGCATTGAAAAACACCATCAAATTCAACAACAAGATCAACTTTCAAAAATACAAAAAAGTTCAAAAAATAACATTGATAACAGCAACAAATTCAATAACAACCTCAACAATGAAAATCACCAACAAATTCAACAACAACCTCAACTTTTAAAAGAAGAGAAAAAGTTCAAAAAAACCAGTGATAACACCAACAAATTCAACAATAACCTCAATATTGAAAGACAGGAACAAATTCAACAACAACCTCAATTTTGAAAGAAACCAACAACTTCAACAACCTTAATATTGAAAGGCACCAACAAATTCAACAACAACCACAACATTGAAAAACACCAACAAATTCAACAACAACCTCAACCCTTAAAAGTACAAAAAAGTTCAAAAAAGAACTTTGATAACACCAACAAATTCAACAACAACCTCAACATTGAAAAACGCCAACAAATTCAACAACAATCTCAACATTGAAAAAAAACCAACAACTTCAACAACTTTCATGTTGAAAGACACCAACAAATTCAACAACAACATCAACATTGAAAAACGCCAACAAATTCAACAACAACCTCAACCTTTAAAAGTACTAAAAAGTTCAAAAAAGAACTTTGATAACACCAAAAAATTCAACAACTACCTCAATATTGAAAATCACCAGCAAATTCAACAACCTCAATAATTGAAAAACACCAACAAATTCAACAACAACCTTAACTTTTAAAAATACAAAAAAGTTCAACCAAAGACATTGATAACACCAACAAATTCAACAACAACCTCAACAATGAAAAACACCAACAAATTCAACAACAACCTCAATATTGAAAGACAGAAACGAATTCAACAACTACCTCAACATTGAAAAACACCAACAACTCCAACAACCTCAACAATGAAAAATACCAAAAAATTCAACAACAACCGCAACATTCAAAAATATAAACAAATTCAACAACAAGCTCAGCTTTCAAAAATACAAAAATGTTCAAAAAATAACATGGACAACGCCAACAAATTCAAAAACAATCTCAACATTGAAAAACACCAACAAATTTAACAACAAACTCAACAATTAAAAAGAACAAAAAATCTAGCAAAAACATCAACATTGCAAAAAACCAACAAATTGAACAACAACCTCAACATTGTAAAACACCAACAAATTCAACAACAACCTCAACATTGTAAAATACAAAAAAGTTCAAAAAATAAAGTTGATAACACCAACAAATTCAACAACAAACTCAATATTGAAAATCACCAACAAATTCAACAACATCAACAAATTCAACAACAACCTCAACATTGAAAATCACCATAAATTCAACAACAACCTCAACTTTTAAAAAAAGAGAAAAAGTTCCAAAAAAAACATTGATAACACCAAGAAATTCAACAACAACCTCAACAATGAAAAACACCAACAAATTCAACAACAACCTCAATATTGAAAGACAGAAACGAATTCAACAACTACCTCAACATTGAAAAACACCAACAACTCCAACAACCTCAACAATGAAAAATACCAAAAAATTCAACAACAACCTCAACTTTTAAAAGTACAAAAAGTTCAAAAAAGAACTTTGATAACTCCAAAAAATTCAACAACAACCTCAATATTGAAAATCACCAAAAAATTCAACAACTTCAACATTGAAAAGCACCAACAAATTCAACAACAACCTTAACTTTTAAAAATACAAAAAAGATCAACAAAAGACATTGATAACACCAACGAATTCAAGAATAACCTCAATATTGAAAAAAACCAACAAATTCAACAACAATCTCAACATTGAAAAACACCAAAAACTTCAACAACCTTAATATTGAAAGACACCAACAAATTCAACAACCTCAACATTGAAAAACGCCAACAAATTCAACAACAACCTCAAACTTTAAAAGTATAAAAAGTTCAAAAAAGTACTTAGATAACACAAAAAATGCAACAACAACCTCAATATTTAAAATCACCAACATATTCAACAACCTCAACATTGAAAAACACCATCAAATTCAACAACAACCTGATCTTTTAAAAATACAAAATAGTTTAACAAAAGACATTGATAACATCAACAAATTCAACAACCTCACCAATAAAAAACACCAACAAATTCAACAACTACCTCAACATTGAAAAACACCAACAACTTCAACAACCTCAACAATGAAAAGCACCAAAAAATTCAACAACAACCGCAACATTCAACAATATAAACAAATTCAACACCAACCTCAACATTGAAAAATACAAAAAAGTTCAAAAAATAACGTTGATAACACCAATAAATTCAACAACAAACTCAATATTGAAAAACATCAACAAATTCAACAAAAAGCTCAACTTTCAAAAATATAAAAAAGTTCAAAAAATAACATGGATAACACCAACAAATTCAAAAACAACCTCAACATTGAAAAACACCAAGAAATATAACAACAACCTCAACAATTAAAAACAACAATAAATTCAACAACCTCAGCCTTGTAAAACACCAACAAATTCAACGACAACATCAAAATTGAAAAACACCAACAAATTCAACAACAACATCAATATTGACAGACAACAACAAGTTCAACAACAACCTCAACATTGAAAAACACCAACAACTTCAACAATCTCAACAATGAATAACACCAAAAAATTCAAGAACAACCGTAACAGTGTAAAATACAAAAAAGTTCAAAAAATAAAGTTGATAACACCAACAAATTAAACAACAAACTCAATATTGAAAATCACCAACAAATTCAACAACATCAACATTGAAAAAAACCAACAAATTCATCAACAAGATCAACTTTCAAAAATTCAAATAAGTTCAAAAAATAACATTGATAACAGCGACCAATTCAACAACAACCTCAACATTGAAAATCACCAACAAGTTCAATAACAACCTCAACTTTTAACAGAAGAGAAAAAGTTCAAAAAAAAATTGATAACACCAACAAATTCAACAATAACCTCAATATTGAAAGACAGGAACAAATTCAACAACAACCTCAATATTGAAAGACACCAACAAATTCAACAATAACCTCAACATTGAAAAACACCAACAAATTCAAGAACAACCTCAACATTAAAAAAAAACAAAGTCATCAACAAGCTGATCTTTTAAAAATACAAAAAAGTTCAAAAAATAACATTTATAACAGCAACAAATTCAACAACAACGTCAACATTGAAAAGCACTAACAAATTCAACATCAACCTCAACATTGAAAAATGCAAAGAAGTTCAAAAAATAACATTGATAACACCGACAAATTCAACAAAAAACTCAATATGGGAAATCACCAACAAATTCAACAACGTCACAATTGCAAAAAACCAACAAATTAAACAACAACCTCAACATTGAATTACAACAATAAATTCAACAACAAACACAACATTGAAAAACACCAACATATTAAACAACAAGCTCAACTTTCAAAAATACGAAAAAGTTCAAAAAAGAACATTGATAACACTAACAAATTAAACAACAACCTCAACATTGAAAAACAACTAAAAATTCAACAACAACCACAACATTGAAAAATACCAACAAATTCAACAACAACCTCAACCTTTAAAAGTACAAAAAAGTTCAAGAAAGAACTTTCATAACACCAACAAATTGAACAACATCCTCAGAATTGAACATCATCAACAAATTCAACATCCTCAACATTGAAAAACACCAACAAATTCAACAACAACCTCAATTTTTAAAAATACAAACACTTTCAACAAAAGACATTGATAACACCTAGAAATTCAACAACAACCTCAACAATGAAAAACACGAACAAATTCAACAACAAGCTCAACTTTCAAAAAAACAAAAAACTTTTAAAAAGGACATTTATAACATCAACAAATTCAACAACAACCTCAACCTTTAAACGTACAAAAAAGTTCAAGAAAGAACTTTCATAACACCAACAAATTGAACAACATCCTCAGAATTGAACATCATCAACAAATTCAACATCCTCAACATTGAAAAACACCAATAAATTCAACAACAACCTCAATTTTTAAAAATACAAACACGTTCAACAAAAGACATTGATAACACCTAGAAATTCAACAACAACCTCAACAATGAAAAACACGAACAAATTCAACAACAAGCTCAACTTTCAAAAATACAAAAAACTTTTAAAAAGGACATTTATAACACCAACAAATTCAACAACAACCTCTATATTAAAAGTCACCAACAAATTCAACAACAACATCAACTTTTAAAAGAAGAGAAAAAGTTCAAAAAAAACATTGATAACACCAACAAATTCAACAACAACCACAACATTGAAAAACACCAACAAATTTAACAACAACGTCAACAATGAGAAACACCAAAAAATTTAAACAAAAAATTTAAAAACTCAACATTGAAAAACAACAACAAATTCAACAACAACCTCAACCTTAAAAAGTAGAAAACAGTTCAAAAAATAACGTTGATAATACCAACAAATTCAACAACAACTTCAATATTGAAAATCACCAACAAATTCAACAACCTCAACATTGAAAAACACCTACAAATTCAACAACAACCTCAACATTGAATAACACCTACAAATTCAACAACAACCGCAACATTCAAAAATATAAAGAAATTCAACACCAACCTCAACATTGAAAAATACAAATAAGTTCAAAAAATAACGTTGATAACACCAATAAATTCAACAACAAACTCAATATTGAAAATCACCAACAAATTCAACCTCAACATTGAAAAAAACCAACAAATTCATCAACAAGCTCAACTTTCAAAAATACAAAAAAGTTCAAAAAATAACATTGATAACAGCAACAAATTCAACAACAACCTCAACATTGAAAAATACAAAAAAGTTCAAAAAATAACGATGATAACACCAACAAATTCAACAAGAAACTCAATATTGAAAATCACCAAGAAATTCAACAACATCAACATTGAAAAACACAAACAAATTCAACAACAACCTCAACACTGAAAAACACAAACAATTCAACAACAACCTCAACATTGATAAACACCAACAAATTTATCAACAACCTCAACAATTAAAAACAACAAAATATTCAACAAAAACCTCAATATTGAAAGTCACCTACAAATTCAACAAGAACCTCAACATTGAAAAACACCAAAAAATTCAACAAAAAGCTCAACTTTGAAAAATACAAAAAAGTTCAAAAAATTAGATGGATAACACCAACAAATTGAAAAACAACCTCAACATTGAAAAACACCAACAAATTCAACAATATCGACATTGAAAAACACCAACAAATTCAACAACAACCTCAACATTGAAAAAAACCAACAAATTGAACTACAACTTCAACTTTGAATAATACAAAAAAGTTCAAAAAATAACATTGATAACAGTAACAAATTCAACAACGACCTGAACATTGAAAAACACCAACAAATTCAACCAGAACCTCAAAATTAAAAAACACCAACAAATTCAGTAACAACCTCCACATTGAAAAATACCAGCAAATTCAACTACCTCAACATTGAAAAATACAAAAAAGTGCAAAAAATAACATTGATAACACCTACAAATTCAACAACAACCTCAATATTGAAAATCACCAACAAATTCAACAACAACCTCAACATTGAAAAACACCAACAAATTCAACATCAACCTCAACATTGAAAAATGCAAAGAAGTTCAAAAAATAACGTTGATAACTCCAACAAATTCAACAAAAAACTCAACATGGGAAATCACCAACAAATTCAACAACATCAACATTGCAAAAAACCAACAAATTAAACAACAACCTCAACATTGAATAACGACAATAAATTCAACAACAAACACAACATTGAAAAACACCAACATATTAAACAACCAGCTCAACTTTCAAAAATACGAAAAAGTTCAAAAAAGAATATTGATAACACTAACAAATTCAACAACAACCTCAACATTGAAAAACACCTAATAATTCAACAACAACCGCAACATTGAAAAATACCAACAAATTCAACAACAACCTCAACTTTTAAATGTACAAAAAAGTTCAAAAAAGAACTTTCATAACACCAACAAATTGAAGAACATCCTCAGAATTGAAAATCACCAACAAATTCAACATCCTCAACACAGAAAAACACCAACAAATTCAACAACAACCTCAACTTTTAAAAATACAAACACGTTCAACAAAAGACATTGATAAAACCAATAATTCAACAACAACCTCAACATTAAAAAACACCAAAAAAATTAACAACAACCTCAACATTGCAAAACAATAATAAATTCAACAACAACCTCAACGTTGCAAAAACTCGAACAAATTCAACAACAAGCTCAACTTTCAAAAATACAGAAAACTTTTAAAAACAACATTTATAACACCAAGAAATTCAACACCAACCTCTATATTAAAACTCACCAACAAATTCAACAACAACATCAACTTTTAAAAGAAGAGAAAAAGTTCAAAAAAAACATTGATAACACCAACAAATTCAACAACAACCACAACATTGAAAAACAAAAACAAATTCAACAACAACCTCAACCTTTAAAAGTACAAAACAGTTCAAAAAATAACGTTGATAACACCAACAAATTCAACAACAACCTCAACATTGAAAAACACCTACAAATTCAACAACATCCTCAACATTGAAAAATAATAGAAAATTCAACAACAACCGCAACATTGAAAAATAGCAACAAATTCAACAACAACCTCAACATTGTAAAATACAAAAAAGTTCAAAAAATATAGTTGATAACACCAACAAATTCAACAACAAACTCAATATTGAAAATCACCATTAATTCAACAACATCAACATTGAAAAACACCAGCAGATTCAACAACAACCTCAACATTGAAAAAAACCAACACATTCATCAACAAGCTCAACTTTCAAAAATACAAAAATGTTCAAAAAATAACAAGGATAACAGCAACAATTTCAATAACAACCTCAACATTGAAAAAAACCAACAAATTCATCAACAAGATCAACTTTCAAAAATACAAAAAAGTTGAAAAAATAACATTGATAACAGCAACAAATTCAACAACAACCTCAACAATGAAAATCACCATCAAATTCAACAACAACCTCAACTTTTAAAAGAAGAGAAAAAGTTCAAAAAAACCAGTGATAACACCAACAAATTCAACAATAACCTCAATATTGAAAGACAGGAACAAATTCAACAACAACCTCAATTTTGAAAGAAACCAACAACTTCAACAACCTTAATATTGAAAGGCACCAACAAATTCAACAACAACCTCAACCCTTAAAAGTACAAAAAAGTTCCAAAAAGAACTTTGATAACACCAACAAATTCAACAACAACCTCAACATTGAAAAACGCTAACAATATTCAACAACAATCTCAACATTGAAAAACGCCAACAAATTCAACAACAACCTCAACTTTTAAAAGTACAAAAAGTTCAAAAAAGAACTTTGATAACTCCAAAAAATTCAACAACAACCTCAATATTGAAAATCACCAAAAAATTCAACAACTTCAACATTGAAAAGCACCAACAATTCAACAACAACCTTAACTTTTAAAAATGCAAAAAAGATCAACAAAAGACATTGATAACACCAACGAATTCAAGAATAACCTCAATATTGAAACACAGGAACAAATTCAACAACAACCTCAATATTGAAAGTCAACAACAAATTCAACAACAAACTCAACATTGAAAAAAACCAACAAATTCAACAACAATCTCAACATTGAAAAACACCAAAAACTTCAACAACCTTAATATTGAAAGACACCAACAAATTCAACAACCTCAACATTGAAAAACGCCAACAAATTCAACAACAACCTCAAACTTTAAAAGTATAAAAAGTTCAAAAAAGTACTTAGATAACACAAAAAATGCAACAACAACCTCAATATTTAAAATCACCAACAAATTCAACAACCTCAACATTGAAAAACAACATCAAATTCAACAACAACCTGATCTTTTAAAAATACAAAATAGTTTAACAAAAGACATTGATAACACCAACAAATGCAACAACCGCACCAATGAAAAACACCAACAAATTCAACAAAAACCTCAATATTGAAATACACCAACAAATTCAACAACTACCTCAACATTGAAAAACACCAACAACTTCAACAACCTCAACAATGAAAAACACCAAAAAATTCAACAACAACCGCAACATTCAAAAATATAAACAAATTCAACACCAACCTCAACATTGAAAAATACAAAAAAGTTCAAAAAATAACGTTGATAACACCAATAAATTCAACAACAAACTCAATATTGAAAAACATCAACAAATTCAACAAAAAGCTCAACTTTCAAAAATATAAAAAAGTTCAAAAAATAACATGGATAACACCAACAAATTCAAAAACAACCTCAACATTGAAAAACACCAAGAAATATAACAACAACCTCAACAATTAAAAACAACAATAAATTCAACAACCTCAGCGTTGTAAAACACCAACAAATTCAACAACAACCTTAACTTTTAAAAATACAAAAAGGTTCAACAAAAGACATTGATATCACCAACAAATTCAACAAAAACCTCAACAATAAAAAACAACAACAAATTCAACAACAACCTCAATATTGAAAGACACCAACAAATTCAAGAACAAACTCTATATTGAAAATCATCAACAAATTCAACAACATCAACATTGAAAAACAGCGACAAATTCAATAACAAACTCAACATCGAAAAGGACCATCAAATTCATCAACAAGCTGAACTTTTAAAAGAAGTGAAAAAGTTCAAAAAATAACATTGATAACACCAACAAATTCAACAATAACCTCAATATTGAAAGACAGGAACCAATTTAACAACAAACTCAATATTGAAATTCAACAACAAATTCAACAACAACCTCAATATTGAAAGACACCAACAAATTCAACAACAAACTCAACATTGGAAAACACCAACAAATTCAACAACAACCTCAACATTGAAAAACACCAACAAATTCAACAACAACCTCAACCTTTAAAAGTACAAAAAAGTTCAAAAAAGAACTTTGATAACACCAAAACATTCAACAACAACCTCAATATTGAAAATCACCAACAAATTCCACAACCTCAACATTGAAAAACACCAACAACTTCAGCATCCTCAACAATGAAAAACACCAAAATTTTCAACAACATCCGCAACATTCACAAATATAAAGAAATTCAACACCAACCTCAACATTGAAAAATACAAAAAAGTTCAAAAAATAACCTTGATAACACCAATAAATTCAACAACAAACTCAATATTGAAAATCACCAACAAATTCGGCGTCAACATTGAGAAACACCAACAAATTCATCAACAAGCTCAACTTTCAAAAACACAAAATAGTTCAAAAAATAACATTGATAACAGCAACAAATTCAACAACAGCGTCAACATTGAAAATCACTAACAAATTCAACAAGGTCAGCTTTCAAAAATACAAAAAGTTCAAAAAATAACATAGATAATGCCAACAAATTCAAAAAATATCTTAACATTGAGATACACCAACAAATTTAACAACAACCTCAACAATTAAAATCAATAAAAAATTCAGCAAAAACATCAATATTGAAAGTCAACAACAAATTCAACAACATCATCATTGCAAAACACCAACAAATTCAAAAACAAGCTCAACATTGAAAAACGCCAACAAATTCAACAAGAACCTTAACCTTGAAAAGTGCAAAAAAGTTCAAAAAAGAACTTTCATAACACCAAAAAATTCAAGAACAACCTCAATATTTAAAATCACCAACAAATTCAATAACCTCAGCATTAAAAAACATCAACAAATTCAACAATAACCTTAACTTTTAAAAATACAAAAAAGTTCAACAAAAGACATTGATAACAAAAACAAATTCAACAACAACCTCAACAATGAAAAACTCCAACAAATTCAACAACAACCTCAACATTGAAAAACACCAACAAATTCAAAAACAAAGTCAACATTGAAAAAACACCAACAACTTCAACAAACTCAATAATGATAAACACCAAAAAATTCATGAACAATGGCAACATTGAAAAATACAAAAAAGTTCAAAAAATGACGTTGATAACACCAATAAATTCAACAACAAACTCAATATTGAAAATCACCAACAAATTCAACATCAACATTGAAAAACACCAACAAATTCAAGAACAACCTCAACATTGAAAAAAACCAACAACTTCATCAACAAGCTCAACTTTCAAAAATACAAAAAAGTTCAAAAAATAACATTGATAACAGCAACAAATTCAACAACAACCTCAACATTGAAAAATACAAAAAAGTTCAAAAAATAACGATGATAACACCAACAAATTCAACAAAAAACTCAATATTGAAAATCACCAACAGATTCAACATCAACATTGAAAAACACCAACAAATTCAACAACAAGCTCAATTATCAAAAATACAAAAAAGTTCAAAAAATAACATGGATAACACCAACAAATTGAAAAACAACCTAAACATTGAAAAGCACCAACAAATTTATCAACAACCTCAACAATTAAAAACAACAAAAAATTCAACAAAAACCTCAATATTGAAAGTCACCTACAAATTCAACCTCAACATTGAAAAAGACCAACAACTTCAACAACCTCAACAATGAAAAACACCAAAAAATTCAACAACAACCTCAACATTGAAAAATACAAAAAAGTTCAAAAAATAACGATGATAACACCAACAAATTCAACAAGAAACTCAATGTTAAAAATCACCAACAAATTCAACAACATCAACATTGAAAAACACAAACAAATTCAACAACAACCTCAACACTGAAAAACAACAACAAATTCAACAACAAGCTCAATTTTCAAAAATACAAAAAAGTTCGAAAAATAACATGGATAACACCAACAAATTGAAAAACAACCTCAACATTGAAAAACACCAACAAATTTATCAACAACCTCAACTTTTAAAAGAAGAGAAAAAGTTCAAAAAAAACATTGATAACACCAACAAATTCATCGACCTCAATATTGAAAGTCACCAACAAATTCAACAACAACCTCAATATTGAAAGAAACCAACAAATTCAACAACAACCTCTACATTGTAAAACACCAACAAATACAACAACAACATAAATATTGAAAATCACCAACAAATTCAACAATATCAACATTGAAAAACACCAACAAATTCAACTACAACTTCAACTTTGAATAATACAAAAAAGTTCAAAAAATAACATTGATAACAGTAACAAATTCAACAACGACCTGAACATTGAAAAACACCAACAAATTCAACCAGAACCTCAAAATTAAAAAATACCAACAAATTCAGCAGCAACCTCAACATTGAAAAATACGAGCAAATTCAACTACCTCAACATTGAAAAATACAAACAAGTCCAAAAAATAACATTGATAACACCTACAAATTCAACAACAACCTCAATATTGAAAATCACCAAAAAATTCAACATCAACCACAACATTGAAAAATGCAAAGAAGTTCAAAAAATAACATTGATAACACAAACAAATTCAACAAAAAACTCAATATGCGAAATCACCAACAAATTCAACAACTTCAACATTGCAAAAAACCAACAAATTAAACAACAACCTCAACATTGAATAACAACAATGAATTCAACAACAAACACAACATTGAAAAACACCAACATATTAAACAACAAGCTCAACTTTCAAAAATACGAAGAAGTTCAAAAAAGAACATTGATAACACTAACAAATTCAACAACAACCTCAACTTTTAAAAATACAAACACGTTCAACAAAAGACATTGATAAAACCAAGTAATTCAACAACAACCTCAACAATAAAAAACACCAAAAAATTTAACAACAACCTCAACATTGAGAAACAATAATAAATTCAACAACAACCTCAACATTGCAAAAACACGAACAAATTCAACAAAAAGCTCAACTTTCAAAAATACAAAAAACGTTTAAAAAGAACATTTATAACACAAACAAATTCAACAACAACCTCTATATTAAAACTCACCAACAAATTCAACAACAACATCAACTTTTAAAAGAAGAGAAAAAGTTCAAAAAAAACATTGATAACACCAACAAATTCAACAACAACCACAACATTGAAAAACACCAACAAATTTAACAACAACATCAACAATGATAAACACCAAAAAATTTAACAAAAAACTCAACATTGAAAAACAACAACAAATTCAACAACAACCTCAACCTTTAAAAGTACAAAACAGTTCAAAAAATAACGTTGATAATACCAACAAATTCAACAACAGCCTCAATATTGAAAGACACCAAGAAATTCAGCAACCTCAACATTGAATAACACCTACAAATTCAACAACAACCTCAACATTGAAAAACACCAGAAAATTCAACAACAACCTCAACATTGTAAAATACAAAAAAGTTCAAAAAATAAAGTTGATAACACCAACAAATTCAACAACAAACTCAAAATTGAAAATCACAATAAATTCAACAACATCAACATTGAAAAACACCAACAAATTCAATAACAACCTCAACATTGAAAAAAACCAACACATTCATCAACAAGCTCAACTTTCAAAAATACAAAAATGTTCAAAAAATAACATGGATAACAGCAACAAATTCAATAACAACCTCAACATTGAAAAACACCAAAAACATTTAACAACAACCTCAAAAATTAAAAACAACAAAAAATTCAACAAAAACCTCAATGTTGAAAATCACCAACAATTTCAACAACAACCTCAACATTTAAAAGAGAAAAAGTTCAAAAAAAACATTGATAACACCAACAAATTCAACAATAACCAAATATTGAAAGATACCACCAAATTCAACAATAACCACAATATTGAAAGACACCAACAAATTCAACAACAACCTCAATATTGAAAGTCACCAACTAATTCAACAACAACATCAACATTGAAAAACACCAACAAATTCAACAACAACCTCAACATTGAAAAACACCAACACCTTCAACAACCTCAACAATGAAAAACACCAAAAAATTCAAATACAACCTCAACATTGAAAAATACAAAAAAGTTCAAAAAATAACATTAATAACACCAACAAATTCAACAACAAACTCAATATTGAAAATCAGCAAAAAATTCAACAAAATCAACGTTGAAAATCACCAACAAATTCAACAACAACCTCAACATTGAAAAACACCAATAATTTCAACAACAACCTCAACATTGAAAAACACCAGCAAATTCAACAACAACCTCAACATTGAACAAAACCAACAAACCAACCTCAACTTTCAAAACTATAATAAATGTTCAAAAAATAACATCGATAACAGCAACAAATTCAACAAAAACCTCAACATTGAAGACACCAACAACTTCATCTAAAACATCAACAATGAAAAACAACAACAAATTCAACAACAACCTCAACATTCAAAAATACCAACAAATTCAACAACAACCTCAACAATGAAAAGAACCAATAAATTCAACAACCTCATCATTGAAAATCACCAACAAATTAAACAACAACCTCAACAATTAAAAACACCAAAATATGCAACAACAACCTCAACATTGAAAAACACCAACAAATTCAACCAGAACCTCAAAATTGAAAATTACAAAAAGTTCAAAAAATAACATTGATAATCGCAACATATTCAACAACAACCTCAACATTGAAAAATAAGAACAAATTCTACAATCTCAACATTGAAAAATACAAAAAAGTCCAAAAAATAACATTGATAACACCAACAAATTCAACAACAACCACAATATAGGAAATCACCAACAAATTCAACAACAACATCAACATTGAAAAAGAACTACAAATTCAACATCAACCTAAACATTGCATAATGCAAAGAATTTCAAAAAATATCAATGATAACACCAACAAATTTAACAACCTCAATACTGATAATCAAAAACAAATTCAACAACAACCTCAACATTGAAAAACGCCACCCAAATCCACAACAACTAAGCTTTTAAAATGTAAACAACTTCAACAAAAAAGGTTTGATAACACCAACAATTTCAACAAAAAACTCAATATTGGAAATAACCAACAAATTCAACAACAACCTCAACATTGAAAAACAGCAACAAATTCAACAACAACCTCAACTTTTAAAAGAAGAGAAAAAGTTCAAAAAAAACATTGATAACACCAAGAAATTCCACAGTAACCTCAACATTGAAAAGCGCCAACAAATTCAACAAAAACCACAATACTGAATGTCACCAACAAATTCAACATCAACATTGAAAAACACCAGCAAATTCAACAACAACCTCAATATTGAAAGACACCAAGAAATTCAACTACAACCTCAACATTGAAAATCAACCAACAAATTCAACAACTTCAATATTGAAAATCATTAACAAATTCAACAACAAAATCAAGAATAAAAAACACCAAAAAATTCAACAACAACCGCAACATTGAAAAACACCAACAAATTCAACAACAAACTCAACAATGAAAAACACCAACAAATTCAACAACAACCTCAACATTGAAACACATCAACAACTTCAACAACCTCAACAATGAAAAACACCAGAAAAATAAACAACCGCAACATTGAAAAATACAAAAAAGATCAAAAAATAACATTGATAACACCAACAGATTCAACAACAACCTCAACGTTGAAAAATACAAAAAAGGTCAAAAAATAAATTCAACAACAGCATCAATAATGAAAATTAACAACAAATTCAACAACAACCTCAACATTGAAAAACGCCAACCAATTCAACAGCAAACTAGCTTTTAAACATACAAAAAACTTCAACAAAAAAAGATTGATAACACCGACAAATTCAACAACAACCTCAACATTGAAAAACACCAACAAATTCAACAACAACCTCAACATTGAAAAAAACCTACAAATTTAACAACAACCTCAACATTGAAAAAAACCTACAAATTCAACAACAACCTCAACATTGAAAGTCACCAACAAATTCAAAAACAACATCAACATTGAAAAACACCAGCAAATTCAACAACAACCTCAATATTGAAAGTCACCAACAAATTCAAAAACAACATCAACATTGAAAAACACCAGCAAATTCAACAACAACCTCAATATTGAAAGATACCAACAAATTCAACAACAACCTCAACATTGATAATCACCCAAGAAATTCAACAACTTCAATATTGAAGGTCACCAACAAATTCAACAACAAAATCAACAATTAAAAACACCGAAAAATTCAACAACTACTGCAACATTGAAAAACACCAACAAATACAACCACAACCACAACATTGAAAAACGCCACCCAAATCAACAACAAACTAAGCTTTTAAAAATACAAACAACTTCAACAAAAAAAGATTGATAACACCAACAATTTCAACAAAAAACTCAATATTGGAAATAACAAACAATTTCAACAACAACCTCAATATTGAAAATCACCAACAAATTCAAGAACAACCTCAACATTGAAAAACACCAATAAATTCAACAACAACCTCAACATTGAAAAACAACAACAAATTCAACAACAAGCTCAACATTGAAAAACACCAACAAATTCAAAAACAAGCTCAACATTGAAAAACACCTACAAATTCAACATCAACCTAAATATTGAAATCACCAACAAATTCAACAACAACCTCAAAATTGAAAAACACCAACCAATTCAACAACAAACTCAGCTTTTAAAAATACCAACAACTTCAACAAAAAAAAGATTGATAACAGCAACAAATTCAACAACAACCTCAACATTGAAAAAAACCTACAAATTCAACAACAACCTCAACATTGAAAAATAAGAACAAATTCAACAACCTCAACATTGAAAAATACAAAAAAGTCCAAAAAATAACATTGATAACACCAACAAATTCAACAACAACCACAATATTGATAATCAAAAACAAATTCAACAACAACCTCAACATTGATAAACGCCACCCAAATCAACAACAAACTAAGCTTTTAAAATGCAAACAACTTCAACAAAAAAAAGATTGATAACAGCAACAAATTCAACAACAACCTCAACAATGAAAAAAACCTACAAATTCAACAACAACCTCAACATTGAAAAATAAGAACAAATTCAACAACCTCAACATTGAAAAATACAAAAAAGTCCAAAAAATAACATTGATAACACCAACAAATTCAACAACAACCACAATATTGATAATCAAAAACAAATTCAACAACAACCTCAACATTGATAAACGCCACCCAAATAAACGACAAACTAAGCTTTTAAAATGCAAACAACTTCAACAAAAAAAAGATTGATAACAGCAATAAATTCAACAACAACCTCAACATTGAAAAACACCAACAAATTCAACAACAACCTAAACATTGAAAAAAACCTACAAATTCAACAACAACCTCAACATTGAAAAATAAGAACAAATTCAACAACCTCAACATTGAAAAGTACAAAAAAGTCCAAAAAATAACATTGATAACACCAACAAATTCAACAACAACCACAATATTGATAATCAAAAACAAATTCAACAACAACCTCAACATTGATAAACGCCACCCAAATCAACAACAAACTAAGCTTTTAAAATGCAAACAACTTCAACAAAAAAAGATTGATAACACCAACAATTTCAACAAAAAACTCAATATTGGAAATAACCAACAAATTCAACAACAACCTCAACATTCAAAATCACCAACAAATTCAACAACATCCATATTGAAAATTACCAAAAAATTCAACAATAACCTCAACATTGTAAAACGCCAACAAATTCAACAACAACCTCAACATTGAAAAACACCAACAAATTCAACAACAACATCAAGAATGAAAAACACTAACAAATTCAACAACAACCTCAACATTGAAAAATACAAAAAAGTTCAAAAAATAACATTGATAACACCATCAAATTCAACAACAAACTCAATATTGAAAATCAACAACAAATTCAACAACAACCTCAACATTGAAAAAAATCAGCAAATTCATCAACAACCTCAACATTGAAAAATACCAACAAATTCAACAACAACCTCAATTTTTAAAAGAAGAGAAAAAGTTCAAAAAAAACATTGATAACACCACCAAATTCAACAACAACCTCAACATTGAAAAACACCAACAAATTCAACAAAAACCACAATATTGAAAGTCACCAACAAATTCAACAACAACATCAACATTGAAAAACAGCAGCAAATTCAACAACAACTTCAATATTGAAAGACACCAAGAAATTCAACTACAACCTCAACATTGAAAATCACCCAACAAATTCAACAACTTCAATATTGAAAATCACCAACAAATTCAACAACAAAATCAAGAATAAACAACTCCGAAAAATTCAACAACAACCACAACATTGAAAAACACCAACAAATTCAACAACAAAATCAACAATTAAAAACACCGAAAAATTCAACAACTACCGCAACATTGAAAAACACCAACAAATTCAACCACAACCACAACATTGAAAAACGCCACCCAAATCTAAGCTTTTAAAAATACAAACAACTTCAACAAAAAAAGATTGATAACAACAACAATTTCAACAAAAAACTCAATATTGGAAATAACCAACAAATTCAACAAAAACCTCAATATTGAAAATCACCAACAAATTCAACAACAACCTCAACTTTGAAAAACACCAATAAATTCAACAACAACCTCAACATTGAAAAACACCAACAAATTCAACAACAAGCTCAACATTGAAAAACACCTACAAATTCAAAAACAACCTCAACATTGAAAAACACCAGCAAATTCAACAACAACCTCAATATTGAAAGACACCAAGAAATTCAACTACAACCTCAACATTCAAAATCACCCAACAAATTCAACAACTTCAATATTGAAAATCACCAACAAATTCAACAACAAAATCAAGAATAAAAAAACTGCGAAAAATTCAACAACAACCGCAACATTGAAAAACACCAACAAATTCAACAACAAACTCAACAATGAAAAACACCAACAAATTCAACAACAATCTCAACATTGAAAAACATCAACAACTTCAGCAACCTCAACAATGAAAAACACCAGAAAAATAAACAACCGCAACATTGAAAAATACAAAAAAGTTCCAAAAATAACATTGATAACACATAACAAATTAAACAACAACCTCAAAGTTGAAAAATGCAAAAAATGTCCAAAAAATAACATTGATAACACGAACAAATTCAACAACAACCTCAATATTGAAAAATAACAACAAATTCAACAACAACCTCAACATCGAAAAACGCCACCCAATTCAACAGCAAACTAAGCTTTTAAAAATACAAACAACTTCACCAAAAAAAGATTGATAATACCGACAAATTCAACAACAAACTCAACATTGAAAAACACCAACAAATTCAACAACAACCTCAACATTGAAAAAAACCTACAAATTCAACAACAACCTCAACATTGAAAAGCACCAACAAATTCAACAACAAGCTCAACATTGAAAAACACCTAGAAATTCAAAAACAACCTCAACATTGAAAAACACCTACAAATTCAACATCAACCTCAATATTGAAATCACGAACAAATTCAACAACAACCTCAACATTGAAAAACGCCAACCAATTCAGCAACAAACTCAGCTTTTAAAAATACAAACAACTTCAACAAAAAAAGATTGATAACAGCAACAAATTTAACAAAATCTCAATATTGAAAATCACCAACAAATTCAACAACATCAACATTGCAAAAAATCAATAAATTCAACAACAACCACAAGATTCAAAAACACCAACATATTCAACAAGAAGCTCAACTTTCAAAAATACAAAAAACATCAAAAAAGAACATTGATTACAACATCAAATTTCAAAAACAAACTCAACATTCAATATCACCAACAAATTCAACAACATCCATATTGAAAATTACCAAAAAATTCAACAACAACCTCAACATTGAAAAACACCAACAAATTCAACAACAACCTCGACTTTTAAAAGAAGAGAAAAAGTTCAAAAAAACATTAATAACACCAACAAATTCCACAACAACCTCAACATTGAAAAACACCAACAAATTCAACAAAAACCACAATATTGAAAGTCACCAACAAATTCAACAATAACATCAACATTGAAAAACACCAGCAAATTCAACAACAACATCAATATTGAAAGACACCAAGAAATTCTACTGCAATCTCAACATTGAAAATCAGCCAACAAATTCAACAACAAAATCAAGAATTAAAAACACCGAAAAATTCAACAACAACCGCAACATTGAAAAACACCAACAAATTCAACAACAAACTCAACAATGAAAAACACCAACAAATTCAACAACAACCTCAACATTGAAAAACATCAACAACTTCAACAGCCTCAACAATGAAATGATCAACATCAAACTCAATATTGAAAATCAACAACAAATTCAACAACAACCTCAACATTGAAAATCACCAACAACTTCAACAACCTCAACAATGAAAAACACCAACAAATTCAACAACCTCAACAATGAAAATCAACAACAAATTCAACAACAACCTCAATATTGAAAATCACCAACAAATTGAATAACCACAACATTGATAAAACCAACAAATTCAACAACAACCTCAACATTGAAAAATACAAAGAAGTTCAAAAAATAACATTGATAACACCAACAAATTCAACAACAAACTCAAAATTGAAAATCAACAACAAACTCAACAACAACCTCAACTTGAAAATCACCAACACATACAACAACAACCTCAACATTGAAAAAAACCAACAAATTCAACAACAAGCTTAACTTTTAAAAGAAGAGAAAAAGTTCAAAAGAAACATTGATAACACTAACAAATTCAACAACAACCTCAACATTGAAAAACACCAACAAATTCAACAACAACATCAAGAATGAAAAACACTAACAAATTCAACAACAACCTCAACATTGAAAAATACAAAAAAGTTCAAAAAATAACATTGATAACACCATAAAATTCAACAACAAACTCAATATTGAAAATCAACAACAAATTCAACAACAACCTCAACATTGAAAAAAATCAGCAAATTCATCAACAACCTCAACATTGAAAAATACCAACAAATTCAACAACAACCTCAATTTTTAAAAGAAGAGAAAAAGTTCGAAAAATAACATTCATAACACCAAAAATTCAAAAACAACCTCAACATTGAAAAGCACCAACAAATTCAACAACAAGCTCAACATTGAAAAACACCAACAAATTCAACAACAACCTCAACATTGATAACACCAACAAATTCAACAACAAGCTCAACATTGAAAAATACAAAAAAGTTCAAAAAATAACATTGATAACACCATCAAATTCAACAATAACCTCAGAATTGAAATCCCAACAAATTCATTCAACAACTTCAACTTTTAAAAGAAGAGAAAAAGTTCAAAAAAGAACATTGATAAAACCATCAAGTTCAACAAAAACCTCAATATTTAAACTCACCAACAAATTGAATAACCTCAACATTGAAAAACACCAACAAATTATACAACAAACTTAACTTTAAAAAATTCAAACAAGTTCAACAAAAAACATTGATAACACCAATAAATTCAACAACAACCTCAACAATGAAAAACACCAACAAATTCAACAACAACCTCAACATTGAAAAACACCAACAACTTCAGCATCCTCAACAATGAAAAACACCAACAAATTCCACAACAACCTCAATATTGAAAATCACCAACAAATTGAACAACCTCAACATTGATAAAACCAACAAATTCAACAACAACCACAACATTGAAAAATACAAAAAAGTGCAAAAATAAAATTGATAACACCAACAAATTGAACAACAACCTCAACATTGATAAATACCAAAAAGTTCAAAAAATAACATTGATAATACCAACAAATTCAACATCAAACTCAATATTGAAAATCAACAACAAATTCAACAATAACCTCAACATTGAAATTCACCAACAAAATCAACAACAACCTCAACATTTAAAAACATCAACAAATTCAACAACAACCTCAGCATTGGAAAAAACCAACAAATTCAACAACAATTGCAACTTTCAAAAATACAAAAAAGTTCAAAACATAACATTTATAACACCAACAAATTCAAGAACATCCTCAACATTGAAAATCACCAACAAATTCAACAAAATTAACATTGAAAAACACCAATAAATTCAACAACAACCTCAACATTAAAAAAAGCCATTAAATTCAACAACAACCTCAACATTGAAAAACACCAACAAATCCAACAACCTCAACATTGAAAAAAACCAACAAATTCAACAACAAGCTCAAGTTTCAAAAATACAATAAATGTTCAAAAAATAACATTGATAACACCAACAAATTCAACAACAACATCAACAATGAAAAACATCAACAAATTCAACAACAACCTCAGGATTGAAATAAACCAACAAATTCAACAACAATCTCAACTTTCAAAATTACAAAAAGTTCAAATAATAATGTTCATAACACGAACAAATTCAAGAACAACCTCAACATTTAAAATCACCAACAAATTCAACAGCAACCTCAACAATGAACAACACCAAAAAATTCAACAACAACATCAACAATGAAAAACAGCAACAAATTCAATAACCTCTACTTTTAAAAGAAGAGAAAAAGTTCAAAAAAAAACATTGATAACACCAACAAATTCAACAACAAACTCGATATTGAAAATCAACAACAAATTCAACAACTACCTCAACATTGAAAAACACCAAAAAATTCAACAACCTCAACAATGAAAAACGTCATCAAATTCCACAACAACCACAATATTGAAAATCACCAACAAATTCAACAACAACCTCAACTTTTAAAAGAAGAGAAAAAGTTCAAAAAAGAACATTGATAAAAACAACAAGTTCAACAACAACCTCAACATTGAGAATCACCAACAAATTGAACAAGGTCAACGTAGCAAAGCACCAACAAATTCTAAAAAAATCTTAACTTTAAAAAATACCAACAAGTTCAACAAAGAACATTGATAACACCAACAAATTCAACAAAAACCTCAACAATGAAAAACACCAACAAATTCAGCAACAACCTCAATATTGAAAAACAGCAACAAATTCAACAACATCCTCAACATTGAAAATCACCAACAAATGCAACATCAACCTCAACTTTTAAAAGAAGAGAAAAAGTTCAGAATAACTTTGATAACACCAACAAATTCAACAACAACGTCAACATTGAAAAGCAACAACAAATTCAACAAAAATCGTAACAATGAAAAACACCAACAAATTCAACAACAACCTCAACATTGAAAAACACCAACAAATTCAAAAACAACCTCAACAATGAAAATCAGCAACAAATTCAACAACAACCTCAATATTGAATAAAAGAAACAAATTCAACAACATCCTCAACATTGAAAAATACCAACAAATTCAACATCAACCTCAACATTGTAAAATACCAACAAATTCAACAACATCCTCAACATTGAAAAATACCAACAAATTCAACATCAACCTCTACAATGAAAAACACCATTAAATTCACCAACAACCTCAACATTTAAATGAGAAAAAGTTCCAAAAAAAATTGATAACACCAACAAATTCAACAACAACCTCAACATTGAAAAACACCAACAAATTCAACAACCTCAACAATGAAAAACACCAAAAATTTCAACAACAACCTCAACATTGAAAAATACAAAAAAGTTCAAAAAATAACAATGATAACACCAACAAATTCAACAACAACATCAACATTGAAAACTACAAAAAAGTTCAAAAAATATCATTGATAACACCAAGAAATTCAACTCAATATTGAAAAGCAACAACAAATTCAACAACAAACTCAACGTTGAAAATCACCAACAAATTAACAACAACCTCAACATTGAAAAAACCAACTAATTCAACAAAAAACTCAACGTTGAAAAACACCAACAAATTTAACAACAACCTCAACAGTGAAAAAAACCAACAAATTCAACAATCTCAACTTTCAAAAATACAAAAAAGGTCAAAAAATAACATTGATTACAGCAACAAATTCAACAACAACTTCAATATTGAAAAACACCAACAAGTTCAACAACGACATCAGCATTTTAAATCAGCAACAAATTCAACAATCTCAACATTGAAAAACGCCAAAAAATTGAACAACAACCTCAACATGAAAAACACAATGAATTTCAACAACAACCTCAACATTTAAAAGTACAAAAAGTTCAAAAAAGAACATTGATAAATCCAACAATTTCAACAACAACCTAAATATTGAAAATCACCAAAAAATTGAACAACCTCAACATTGAAAAAAAACAACAAATTCAACAACAACCTTAACTATTAAAAATAAAAACAAGTTCAACAAAAAACATTGATAACACCAACAAATTCAACAACAACCTCAACAATGAAAAACACCAACAAATTCAACAAACCTCAACATTGATAAAACCAACAAATTCAACAAAAACCACTACATTGAAAAATACCAACAAATTCAACAACAACCTCAACTTTTAAAAGAGAAAAAGTTCAAAAAAAACATTGATAACACCAACAAATTCAACAACAACCTCAACAATGAAAAACACCAACAAATTCAACAACCTCAACAATGAAAAACACCAAAAAGTTCAACAACAACCTCAACATTGAAAAATACAAAATAGTTCAAAAAATAACAATGATAACACCAACAAATTCAACAACAACATCAACATTGAATACTACAAAAAAGTTCAAAAAATATCATTGATTACACCAACAAATTCATCAACAATCTCAATATTGAAAATCATCAACAAATTCAACAAAATCAACATAGAAAAACACCATTAAATTCAACAACTACCTCAGCATTGAAAAATACCTACAAATATAACAACAACCTCAACATTGAAAAAAACCAACAAATTCAACAACAAGCTCAACTTTCAAAAATACATTAAATGTCCAAAAAATAACATTGATAACAGCTACAATTTCAACAACAACCTCAACATTGAAAAACAACAACAAATTCAACGACAACCTCAACAATGAAAAACACCAACAAATTCAACAACAACCTCAACATTCAAAAATACCAACAAATTCAACATCAACCTCAACAATGAAAAACACAAATAAGTTCAACAACAACATGAACATTGAAAAACACCAACAAATTCAACAACAACCTTAACTTTTAAAAATACCAACAAGTTCAACAAAAAACATTGATATCTCCAACAAATTCAACAAAAACCTCAACAATGAAAAACACCAACAAATTCAGCAACAACCTCAATATTGAATAACAGCAACAAATTCAACTACATCCTCAACATTGAAAAACACCAATATATTCAACATCAACCTCAACATTGAAAAATACCAACAAATTCAACAACAACCTCAGCATTGAAAAATATAAAAAGTTCAAAAAAAGCATTGATAACACCAACAAATTCAACAACAACCTCAACATTGAAAGACACCAACATTTTCAACAACAACCACAACATTTAAAAGTACAAAAAAGTTCAAAAAAGAACATTGATAAAACCAACAAATTCAACAACAACCCCAATATTGAAAATCACCAACAAATTGAACAACCTTAACACAGAAAAACACCATTAAATTCAACAACTACCTCAGCATTGAAAAATACCTACAAATATAACAACAACCTCAACATTGAAAAAAAAACAACTAATTCAACAACAAGCTCAACTTTCAAAAATATAATAAATGTTTAAAAAATAACATTGATAACAGCAACAATGTGAACAACAACCTCAACATTGAAAAACAACAACAAATTCAACAACAACCTCAACAATGAAAAACACCAACAAATTCAACAACAACCTCGATATTGAAAAACATCAACAAATTCAACAACAACCTCGATATTGAAAAACATCAACAAATTCAACAACATCCTCAACAATGAAAAAAACCAACAAATTCAACAACAACCTCAACATTCAATAACACCAATAAATTCAACATCAACCTCAACAATGAAAAACACCAATAAATTCAAGAGCAACCTCAACATTGAAAAACAACGACAAATTCAACAACAACCTCAACGTTGAAAAACACCAACAATTCAGCAACAACCTTTACTTTTAAAAATACAAACAAGTTCAACAAAAAACATTGAGAACACCACCAAATTCAACAAATACCTCAACAATGAAAAACACCAACAAAATCAACAACAACCTCAATTTTGAAAAACAGCATCAAATTCAACAACATGCTCAACAATGAAAAACACCAACAAATTCAACAACAACTTCAACATTGAAAAATACCAACAATTCAACAACAACATCAGCATTGAAAAATACAAAAAATTTCAGAAAAAGCATTGATAACACCCACAAATTCAACAATAACCTCAATATTAAAAATCACCAACTAATTCAACAACAACCTCGACATTGAAAAACACCAACAAATTCAACAACCTCAACATTAAAAAGTACAAAAAAGTTCAAAAAAGAACATTGATAAAACCAACAAATTCAACAACCCCAATATTGAAAATCACCAACAAATTGAACAACCTCAACATTGAAAAACACCAAAACAAATTCAACATCAACATTAACTTTTAAAAATACCAACAAGTTCAACAAAAAACATTGATATCACCAACAAATTCAACAAAAACCTCAACAATGAAAAACACCAACAAATTCAGCAACAACCTCAATATTGAATAACAGCAACAAATTCAACTACATCCTCAACATTGAAAAACACCAATAAATTCAACATCAACCTCAACATTGAAAAATACCAACAAATTCAACAACAACCTCAGCATTGAAAAATACAAAAAGTTCAAAAAAAGCATTGATAACACCAACAAATTCAACAACAACCTCAACATTGAAAGACACCAACATTTTCAACAAAAACCACAACATTTAAAAGTACAAAAAAGTTCAAAAAAGAACATTGATAAAACCAACAAATTCAACAACCCCAATATTGAAAATCACCAACAAATTGAACAACCTTAACACAGAAAAACACCAACAAATTCAACAACAGCCTCAACAATGAAAAACACCAACAAAATCAACAACAACCTCAACATTGAAAAACACCAACAACTTCAACAAAATCAACTTAGAAAAACATCAATAAAATCAACATCATCCTCAGCATTAAAAAACACGATTAAATTCAAAAACAACCTCAGCATTGAAAAACACCAACAAATTCAACAACAACCTCAACATTGAAAAAAACAACTAATTCAACAACAAGCTCAACTTTCAAAAATACAATAAATGTTCAAAAAATAAAATTGATAGCAGCAACAATGTGAACAACAACCTCAACATTGAAAAACAACAACAAATTCAAGGAAAACCTCAACAATGAAAAACACCAATAAATTCAACAACTACCTCAAAATTGAAAAACACCTACAAATTCAACAACAACTGTAACTTTTAAAAATACAAACAAGTTCAACGAAAAACATTGATAACACCAACAAATTCAACAAAAACCTCAACAATGAAAAACACCAACAAATTCAACAACAACCTCGATATTGAAAAACATCAACAAATTCAACAACATCCTCAACAATGAAAAAAACCAACAAATTCAACAACAACCTCAACATTCAATAATACCAATAAATTCAAGATCTACCTCAACAATGAAAAACACCAATAAATTCAAGGGCAACCTCAACATTGAAAAACAACGACAAATTCAACAACAACCTCAACATTGAAAAACACCAACAAATCAACAACAACGTTAACTTTTAAAAATACCAACAAGTTCAACAAAAAACATTGATATCACCAACAAATTCAACAAAAACCTCAACAATGAAAAACACCAACAAATTCAGCAACAACCTCAATATTGAATAACAGCAACAAATTCAACTACATCCTCAACATTGAAAAACACCAATAAATTCAACATCAACCTCAACATTGAAAAATACCAACAAATTCAACAACAACCTCAGCATTGAAAAATACAAAAAGTTCAAAAAAAGCATTGATAACAACAACAAATTCAACAACAACCTCAACATTGAAAGACACCAACATTTTCAACAACAACCACAACATTTAAAAGTACAAAAAAGTTCAAAAAAGAACATTGATAAAACCAACAAATTCAACAACCCCAATATTGAAAATCACCAATAAATTGAACAACCTTAACACAGAAAAACACCAACAAATTCAACAACAGCCTCAACAATGAAAAACACCAACAAAATCAACAACAACCTCAACATTGAAAAACACCAACAACTTCAACAAAATCAACTTAGAAAAACATCAATAAAATCAACATCATCCTCAGCATTAAAAAACACGATTAAATTCAAAAACAACCTCAGCATTGAAAAACACCAACAAATTCAACAACAACCTCAACATTGAAAAAAAACAACTAATTCAACAACAAGCTCAACTTTCAAAAATACAATAAATGTTCAAAAAATAAAATTGATAGCAGCAACAATGTGAACAACACCCTCAACATTGAAAAACAACAACAAATTCAAGGAAAACCTCAATATTGAAAATCACCAACAAATTCAACAACAACCTCAACATTGAAAAGCACCAACAAATTCAACAACCAGAACATTGAAAATCACCAACAAATTCAACAACAACCTCAACATTGAAAAACGCCAACAAATTCAACAACATGCGCAATTTTGAAAATCACCAACAAATTCACCAACAACCTTAACTTTTAAAAATACAAACACGTTCAACAAAAAACATTGTTAACACCAACAAATTCAACATCATCCTCAACAATGAAAAACACCAACAAATTCAACAACAACCCCAACATTGAAAAACACCAACAAATTCAACAACAACCTCAACATTTAAAAGTTCACAAAAGATCTAATAAGAACATTGATAAAACCAACAAATTCAACAACAAGCTCAATATTGAAAATCACCAACAAATAGAACAACCTCACCATTGAAAAACACCAACAGATTCAACAACAACCTTATCTTTTAAAAATACAAACAAGTTCAACAAAAAACATTGATAACACCAACAAATTCAAATTCAACATTATCCTCAACATTGAAAAACACCAACAACTTCAACAACCTCACCAATGAAAAACACTAAAAAATTCAACTACAACCTCAACATTGAAAAATACCAACAAATTCAACAACAACCTCAACATTGAAAAATACGGAAAAGTTCAAATAATAACATTGATAACACCAACAAATTCAACAACAAACTCAATATTGAAAATCAACAACAAATTCAACAACAAGCACAACATTGAAAAACACCAACAAATTCAACAACAAACTCAAATGTTAAAAGAAGAGAAAAGTTCAAAAAAAACATTGATAACCCCAACAAAGTCAACAACAACCTCAACATTAAAAAAGGCCAACAAATTCAACAACAACCTCAATATTGAAAAGCACCAACAAATTCAGCAAATACCTCAACTTTTAAATGAAGAGAAAAAGTTCAAAAAAAACATTGATAACACCAACAAATTCAACAATAACCTAAACATTGAAAAGCACCAACAAATTCAACAACAACCTCAACTTTTAAAAGAAGAGAAAAAGTTCAAAAAAGAACATTGATAAAACCACCAAGTTCAACAAAAACCTCAATATTTAAACTCACCAATAAATTGAACAACCTCAACATTGAAAAACACCAACAAATTCAACAACAACCTCAATATTGAACGACACCAACAAATTCAACAACAACCTCAACAATGAAAAATACAAAAAAGTTCGAAAAATATCACTGATAACACCAACAAATTCAACAACAACCTGATTATTGAAAAATACAAAAAAGTTCAAAAAATAACATGGATAATGAATTGAACAACAAACTCGATATTGAAAATCAACAACAAATTCGACAACAACGTCAACATTGAAAAAAACCATGAAATTCAGCTACAAGCTCAACATTGAAAAACACCAACAGTTTGAACAACAACCTCAACTTTTAAATGAAGAGAAACAGTTCAAAAAAGAACATTTATAAAACCAACAAATTTAACGACAACATCAATATTGAAAATCACTAAAAAATTGAACAACTTCAACAATGAAAAACACTAACAAATTCATCAACAACCACAACATTGAAAAACACCAACAAATTCAACAAAATCAACAATGAAAAACGCTAAAAAATTCAACAACCGCAACATTGAAAAATACGAACAAGTTCTACGACAACCTCAACATTGAAAAATACAAAAAAGTACAAAAAATAACATTGATAACACCAACAAATTCCGCAACAACCTCAACATTGAAAAAAAACAAAGCAGTTCCAAAACTAACATTGATAACACCAACAAATTCAGCAACAAATTCAATATTGAAAAAACCAACAAATTCAACAACAAGCTCAACGTTGAAAAACACCAACAAATTCAACACCTCAACTTTTAAAAGAAGAGAAAAAGTTCAAAAAAAACATTGATAACACCAACAAATTTAACAACAACCTCAACATTGAAAAACAGCAACAAATTCAACAACAACCTCAACTTATAAAAATACAAAAAAGTTCAACAAAAGACATTAATATCACCAACAAATTCAACAACAACCTCAACAATGAAAAACACCAACAAATTCAACAACAACCTCAACATTGAAAAACACCAACAAATTCAACAACCTCAACAATGAAAAACACCAAAAAATTCAACAACAACCTCAATATTGAAAATCACCAAAAAATGAACAACCTCAACATTGAAAAACACCAACAAATTCAACAACAACCTCAACAATGAAAAACACCAACAAATTCAACAACAACCTCAACATTGAAAAACACCAACAAATTCAACAACAACCTCAACATTGAAAAACACCAACAACTTCAACAACCTCAACAATGAAAAACGCCAAAAAATTCAACAACCATAACTTTGAAAAATACCAACAAATTCAACAATAACCTCAACTTTTAAAAGAAGAGAAAAAGTTCAAAAAAACATTGATAACACCAACATTTTCAACAACAATCTTAGCATTGAAAAATACAAAAAGTTCAAAGAATAAAATTGATTACACGAACAAATTAAACAACAACCTCAACATTGACAAAGCCAACAAATTCAACAACAAGCTCAACGTTGAAAAACACCAACAAATTCAGCAACAAACAAAAATTTTAAAAGAAGAGAAAAAGTTCAAAAAAAACATTGATAACACCAACAAATTCAACAACAACCTCAACATTGAAAAACACCAACAAACTCAACAAGCATCTCAACATTGAAAAACGCCAACAAATTCAACAACAACCACAATATTGAAAATCACCAACAAATTCAACAACAACCTCAACATTTAAAAACTGCAACAGATTCACCAACAACCTCAACATTTAAAAGAACAAAAAAGTTCAAAAAAGAAGATTCATAAAACCAACAAATTCAACAACAACCTCAATGTTGAAAATCACCAACCAATTGAACAACCTCAACATTGAAAAGCACCAACAAATTCAACAACAACCTTAACTTTTAAAAATACAAACAAGTTCAACAACCTCAACAATGAAAAACACCAAATAATTCATCAACAGTCGCAACATTGAAAAATACAAAAAAGTTCAAAAAATAACATTGATAACAGCAACAAATTCAACAACAACCTCAACATTGAAAACTACATAAAAGTTCAAAATAAACATTGATAACACCAACAAATTCAACAACAAACTCAATATTGAAAATCAAGAATTAATTCAACAAGAAACTCAACATTGAAAAACACCAACAAATTCAACAACAACCTTTGGTTTTAAAAGAGAAAAAGTTCAAAAAAAACATTGATAACACCAAGAATTCAAAAATAATCTCAACATTGAAAAATACAGATAAGTTCAAAAAATAACATTGATAAGACCAACAAATTCAGCAACAACCTCGACATTGAAAAATACAAAAATGTTCAAAAAATAACATTGATAACACCGTTAAATTCAACAACATACTCAATATTGAAAATCAACATCAAATTCAACAACAACCTCAACATTGAAAAAAGCCAACAAATTCAACAACAACCTCAACATTGAAAAACACCAACAACTTCAACAACCTCAACAATGAAAAACGCCAAAAAATTCAACAAGAACCTCAACTTTTAAAAGAAGAGAAAAAGTTCAAAAAAAACATAGATAACACCAATAAATTCAACAACAACCACAATATTGAAAGACACCAACAAGTTCAACAACAACCTCAACATTGAAAATCACAAACAAATTCAACAACCTCAACATTGAAAATCACGAACAAATTCAACAACAACCTCAACATTGAAAAACACCAACAAATTCAACAACAACCTCAATATTGAAAGACACCAACAATTTCAACAACAACCTCAACATTGAAAATCAGCAACAAATTCAACAAGAATCTTTAACATTGAAAAACGCCAACAAATTCAACAACAACCTCAATATTGAAAATCAACAACAAATTCAACAACAACCTCAACATTGAAAAACTCCAACAAATTCACCAACAACATCCACATTTAATAGTACATAAAAGTTCAAAAAATAACATTGATAAAACCATCAAATTCAACAACAACTTTAATGTTGAAAATCACCAGCAAATTGAACAACCTCAACATTGAAAAACAACAACAAATTCATAAACAAGCTTAACTTTTAAAAATACAAAAAAGTTCAATAAAAAACATTGATAACACGAACAAATTCAACAACAACCTGAAAAATGAAATACATCAACAAATTCAACAACAATATAAACATTGAAAAAACCTACAAATTCAACAACAGGCTCAACATTTAAAAACACCAAGGAATTCAACAACAACGTCAACTTTTAAAAGAAGAGAAAAAGTTCAAAAAAACATTGATAACACCAACAAATTCAACAACAACCTCAATATTGAAAATCCCCAACAAATTCAAAAACAACCTCAACATTGAAAAGCACCAACAAATTCAACAACAACCTCAACATTGAAAAACACCAACAAATTCAACAACAACCACAATATTGAAAATCACCAACAAATTGAACAACCTCAACAATGAAAAACACCAACAAATTTAACAACAATCTCAACATTGAAAAACACCAACAAATTCAACAATAACCTCAACTTTTAAAAGAAGAGAAAAAGTTCCAAAATACATTGATAACACCAACAAATTCAACAACAATCTCAGCATTGAAAAATACAAAAAGTTCAAAAAATAAAATTGATTACACGAACAAATTAAACAACAACCTCAACATTGACAAAGCCAACAAATTCAACAACAAGCTCAACGTTGAAAAACACCAACAAATTCAGCAACAAACAAAACTTGTAAAAGAAGAGAAAAAGTTCAAAAAAAACATTGATAACACCAACAAATTCAACAACAACCCCAACATTGAAAAACACCAACAAACTCAACAACAATCTCAACATTGAAAAACGCCAACAAATTCAACAACAACCACAATATTGAAAATCACCAACAAATACAACAACAACCTCAACATTTAAAATCTCCAACAGATTCACCAACAACCTCAACATTTAAAAGAACAAAAAAGTTCAAAAAAGAAGATTCATAAAACCAACAAATTCAACAACAACCTCAATGTTGAAAATCACCAACCAATTGAACAACCTCAACATTGAAAAGCACCAACAAGTTCAACAACAACCTTAACTTTTAAAAATACAAACAAGTTCAACAACCTCAACAATGAAAACACCAAATAATTCATCAACAGTCGCAACATTGAAAAATACAAAAAAGTTCAAAAAATAACATTGATAACAGCAACAAATTCAACAACAACCTCAACGTTGAAAACTACTTAAAAGTTCAAAATAAACATTGATAACACCAACAAATTCAACAACAAACTCAATATTGAAAATCAAGAATTAATTCAACAAGAAACTCAACATTGAAAAACAGCAACAAATTCAACAACAACCTTTGGTTTTAAAAGAGAAAAAGTTCAAAAATAACATTGATAACACCAAGAATTCAAAAACAATCTCAACATTGAAAAATACAGATAAGTTCAAAAAATAACATTGATAAGACCAACAAATTCAGCAACAACCTCGGCATTGAAAAATACAAAAATGTTCAAAAAATAACATTGATAACACCGTTAAATTCAACAACATACTCAATATTGAAAATCAACATCAAATTCAACAACAACCTCAACATTGAAAAAAGCCAACAAATTCAGCAACAACCTCGGCATTGAAAAATACAAAAATGTTCAAAAAATAACATTGATAACACCGTTAAATTCAACAACATACTCAATATTGAAAATCAACATCAAATTCAACAACAACCTCAACATTGAAAAAAGCCAACAAATTCAGCAACAACCTCGGCATTGAAAAATACAAAAATGTTCAAAAAATAACATTGATAACACCGTTAAATTCAACAACATACTCAATATTGAAAATCAACATCAAATTCAACAACAACCTCAACATTGAAAAAAGCCAACAAATTCAACAACAACCTCAACATTGAAAAACACCAACAACTTCAACAACCTCAACAATGAAAAACGCCAAAAAATTCAACAACCATAACTTTGAAAAATACCAACAAATTCAACAATAACCTCAACTTTTAAAAGAAGAGAAAAAGTTCAAAAAAACATTGATAACACCAACAAATTCAACAACAACCTCAACATTGAAAAATACAAAAAAGTTCAAAAAATAACATTGATCGCTCCAACAAATTCAACAACATGCTCAACATTGAAAAATACAAAAAATTTCAAAAAATAACATTGATAACACGAACAAATTCAGCATCAAACTCAACGTTGAAAATCAAATACAAATTCAACAACAACCCCAACATTGAAAATCACCAACAAATTCAACAACAACGTCAAGATGGAAAAAACCAACAAATTCAACAACAAGCTTAACATTCAAAACCACCAACAAATTCAACAAGAACCTCAACTTTTAAAAGAAGAGAAAAAGTTAAAAAAAAACATAGATAACACCGATAAATTCAACAACAACCTCAATATTGAAAGACACCAACAAGTTCAACAACAACCTCAACATTGAAAATCACAAACAAATTCAACAACCTCAACATTGAAAATCACGAACAAATTCAACAACAACCTCAACATTGAAAAACACCAACAAATTCAACAACAACCTCAATATTGAAAGACACCAACAATTTCAACAACAACCTCAACATTGAAAATCAGCAACAAGTTCAACAAGAATCTTTAACATTGAAAAACGCCAACAAATTCAACAACAACCTCAATATTGAAAATCAACAACAAATTCAACAACAACCTCAACATTGAAAAACTCCAACAAATTCACCAACAACATCCACATTTAATAGTACATAAAAGTTCAAAAAATAACATTGATAAAACCATCAAATTCAACAACAACTTTAATGTTGAAAATCACCAGCAAATTGAACAACCTCAACATTGAAAAACAACAACAAATTCATAAACAACCTTAACTTTTAAAAATACAAAAAAGTTCAATAAAAAACATTGATAATACGAACAAATTCAACAACAACCTGAAAAATGAAATACATCAACAAATTCAACAACAATATAAACATTGAAAAAACCTACAAATTCAACAACAACCTCAACTTTTAAAAGAAGAGAAAAAGTTCAAAAAAACATTGATAACACCAACAAATTCAACAACAACCTCAACATTGAAAAACACCAACAAATTCAACAACAACCTCAATATTGAAAAACACCAACAAATTCAACAACATCCTCAACATTGAAAATCACCAACAAATTCAACATCAATATTGAAAATCACCAACAAATTCAACAACAACCTCAACATTGAATAATGCCAACAAATTCAACAACAACCTCAATATTGAAAATCCCCAACAAATTCAAAAACAACTTCAACATTGAAAAACACCAACAAATTCAATAACTTCAATATTGATAATCACCCTCAAATTCAACAACAACCACAACATTGAAAAAAAGCAACAAATTCAACTACAAGCTCAACATTGAAAAACACCAACAACTTCAACAACATCAACAATGAAAAACACTAAAGAATTCAAAAACCGCCACGATGAAAAATACAAACAAATTCAACAACATCCTCAACTATTAAAAGAAGAGAAAAAGTTCAAAAAAAACATTGATAACACCAACAAATTCAACAACAACCTCAACATTGAAAAACACCAACAAATTCAACAACAACCTCAATATTGAAAAACACCAACAAATTCAACAAAATCCTCAACATTGAAAATCACCAACAAATTCAACATCAATATTGAAAATCACCAACAAATTCAACAACAACCTCAACATTGAATAATGCCAACAAATTCAACAACAACCTCAATATTGAAAATCCCCAACAAATTCAAAAACAACTTCAACATTGAAAAACACCAACAAATTCAATAACTTCAATATTGATAATCACCCTCAAATTCAACAACAACCACAACATTGAAAAAAGCAACAAATTCAACTACAAGCTCAACATTGAAAAACACCAACAACTTCAACAACATCAACAATGAAAAACACTAAAGAATTCAAAAACCGCCACGATGAAAAATACAAACAAATTCAACAACATCCTCAACTATTAAAAGAAGAGAAAAAGTTCAAAAAAAACATTGATAACACCAACAAATTCAACAACAACCTCAACATTGAAAAATACAAATAAGTTCAAAAAATAACATTGATAAAACCAACAAATTCAACAACAACCTCAACAATATAAAAACACCAATAAATTCAACAACAACCTCTACATTGAAAAACACCAAATAATTCAAAAACAACCGCAACATTCAAAAATACCAACAAATTCAACAACAACATCAATATTGAAAAACACCAAATAATTCAATAACAACCGCAACATTGAAAAATACCAACAAATTCAACAACAACCTCCAATTTTAAAAGAAGATAAAAAGTTCAAAAATAACACTGATAACACCAACAAATTGAACAACAACCTCAACATTTAAAAATAGAAAAAAGTTCAAAAAATAACATTGATAACACCAACAAAATGAACAAACTCAACATTGAATATCACCAACAAATTAAACAACAGCCTCAACAATGATAAAACACCAAAAAATTCAACAACAACCTCAACGTTGAAAAACGCCAACAAATTCAACAACAACCACAATATTGAAAGACACCAACAAGTTCAACAACGACCTCAACATTGAAAATCAGAAACAAATTCAACAACAGTCTCAACATTGAAAAACGTCAACTTTTTCAACAACAGTCTCAACATTGAAAAACGTCAACTTTTTCAACAACAACTTCAATATTGAAAGTCACCAACAAAATCAACATGAAACCTCAAAAATGAAAAACACCAACAAAATCAACATGAAACCTCAAAAATGAAAAACACCAACAAATTCAACAACAACCTCAACATTGCAAAGAAACCTACAAATTCAACCAGAAGCTCAGCGTTAAAAAACACCAACAAATTCAACAACAACCTCAACTATTAAAAGAAGAGGAAAAGTTAAAAAAAAACATTGATAAGACAAGAAATTCAACAACAACCTCAACATTGAAAAACGCCAACAAATTCAACAACAACCTCAATATTGAAAGACACCAACAAATTCAACAACAACCTTAACATTGAAAATCACCAACAAATTCAATAACATCAATATTGAAAATCACCAACAAATTCAACAACAACCTCAACATTGAAAAACACCAACAAATTCAATAACAACATCAATATTGAAAAATACAAAAAAGTTCAAAAAATAACTTTGAAAACACCAACAAATTCAACAACAACCTCAATATTGGAAAATACAAAAAATTTCAAAAAATAACATTGGTAACACCAACAAATTCAATAACAAACTCAATATAAAAATCAACATCAATTTCAACAACAACGTCAACATTGAAAAATACCAACAAATTCAACAACCTTAACATTGAAAAACACCAACAAATTCAAAAACCTCATCATTGAAAATCACCAACAAATTCAATAACAACCTCAACATTGAAAAACAGCAACAAATTCAACAATAACCTCAACAATGAAAAACACAAAAAAAAACAACCTCAACATTGAAAAATACCAACAAAATCAAAAACAACCTCAACATTGAAAAATACAAAAAATGTTCAAAAAATAACATTGATAACACCAACAAATTCAACAACAACCTCAATACTGAAAATCACCAACAAATTCTACAACAACCTCCACATTGAAAATCACCAAACAAATTCAACAACTTCAATATTGATAATGACCAACAAATTCAACAACAACCTCAGCATTGAAAATCACCAACAAATTCAACAACAACCACAACATTGATAAAAAGCACCAAATTCAACTACAATCTCTACAATGAAAAACACCAAAAAATTCAACAACAACCGCAACATTGAAAAACATCAACAAATTCAACAACAATCTCAACAATGAAAAACACCAACAACTTCAACAACCTCAACAATGACAAACACCAATGAATTCAACAACCGCCACAATGAAAAATGCAAACAAATTCAACAACATCCTCAACTTTTAAAAGAAGAGAAAAAGTTCAAAAAAAACATTGAAAACACCAACAAAATCAACAACCTCAACAATGAAAAACACCAAAAAATTCAACAACAACCACAAAATTGAAAAATACCAATAAATTCAAAATCAACCTCAACATTGAAAAATACAAAAAAGTTCAAAAAATAACATTGATAACACCAGCAAATCCAACAACAATCTCAATACTGAAAATCACCAACAAATTCAACAACAACCTCAACATTGAAAATCAGCAACAAATTCAACAACAATCTCAATGTTGAAAAACGCCAACATTTTCAACAACAACTTCAATATTGAAAATCACCAACAAATTCAACATCAACCTCAACATTGAAAAACACCAAAAAATTCAACAAGCTCAATATTGAAAGTCACCAACTAATTTAACAACAACCTCAGCATTGAAAAAAACCAACAAATTCAACAACAGCTTCAATATTGAAAGAGACCAACAAATTCTACAACAACCTCAACGTTGAAAATCACCAACAAATTCAACAACTTGAATATTGATAATGACCAACAAATTCAACAACAACCTCAGCATTGAAAATCTCCAACAAATTCAACAACAACCACAACATTGATAAAAAGCAACAAATTCAACTACAATCTCTACAATGAAAAACACCAAAAAATTCAACAACAACCGCAACATTGAAAAGCACCAACAAATTCAACAACAATCTCAACAATGAAAAACACCAACAAATTCAACAACAACCTCAACATTGAAAAACACCAACAACTTCAACAACCTCAACAATGAAAAACACCAATGAATTCAAAAACCGCCACAATGAAAAATACAAACAAATTCAAAAACATCCTCAACTTTTAAAAGAAGAGAAAAAGTTCAAAAAAAACATTGAAAACACCAACAAAATCAACAACCTCAACATTGAAAGTTCAAAAAATAACATTGATAAAACCAACAAATTCAACAACATCCTCAACAATATAAAAACACCAATAAATTCAACAACATCCTCTACATTGAAAAACACCCACAAATTCAACAACCTCAACAATGAAAAACACCAAATAATTCAACAACAACCGCAACATTCAAAAATACCAACAAATTCAACAACAACCTCAATATTGAAAAACACCAAATAATTCAACAACAACCGCAACATTGAAAAATACCAACAAATTCAACAACAACCTCCAATTTTAAAAGAAGATAAAAAGTTCAAAAATAACACTGATAACACCAACAAATGGAACAACCAGCTCAACATTTCAAAATAGAAAAAATTTCAAAAAATAACATTGATAACACCATCAAAATCAACAACAAAACCAATATTTAAAATCAACGACAAATTCAACAAAAACATCAACATTGAAAAACATCAACAAAATCAACAACCTCAACATTGAATATCACCAACAAATTCAACAACAACCACAACATTGAAAAATACCAACAAATTCAAAATCAACCTCAACATTGAAAAATACAAAAAAGTTCAAAAAATAACATTGATAACACCAGCAAATCCAACAACAATCTCAATACTGAAAATCACAAACAAATTAAACAACAACCTCAACATTTAAAATCACCAACAAATTCAACAACAATCTCAACGTTGAAAAACGCCAACATTTTCAACAACAACCTCAGCATTGAAAATCACCAACAAATTCAACAACAACCACAACATTTATAAAAAGCAACAAGAAATTTAACAACAACCTCAACTATTAAAAGTAGAGAAAAAGTTCTAAAAATTCATTGATAAGACCAAGAAATTCAACAACAACCTCAACATTGAAAAACGGCAACAAATTCAACAACAACCTCAATATTGAAAGACACCAACAAATTCAACAACAACCTCAACATTGAAAATCACCAACAAATTCAACAACAACCTCAACATTGAAAAACGCCAACAAATTCAATAACATCAATATTGAAAATCACCAACAAATTCAACAACAACCTCAAAATTGAAAAACGCCAACAAATTCAATAACAACCTCAATATTGAAAAATACAAAAAAGTTGAAAAAATAACATTGATAACACCAACAAATTCAACAACAACCTCAACATTGGAAAATACAAAAAAGTTCAAAAAATATCATTGATAACACCAGCAAATTCAACAACAAACTCAATATTGAAAATCAACATCAATTTCAACAACAACGTCAATCTTGAAAAAACCAACAAATTCAACAACCTCAACATTGAAAATCACCAACATATTCAACAACAACCTCAACATTGAAAAACAGCTATAAATTCAACAACAACCTCAACAAAGAAAAACACCAAATAAAACAACAACAACATCAACATTGAAAAATACCAACAAAATCAAAAATAACCTCAACATTTAAAAAACAAAAAATGTTCAAAAAATAACATTGATAACACCAACAAATTCAACAACAACCTCAACTTTGAAAAACAACAACAAATTCAACAACAATCTCGACTATTAAAAGAAGAGAAAAAGCTCAAAATAAACATTGATAACACCAACAAATTCAACAACATCCTCAACGTTGAAAATCACCAACAAATTCAACAACCTCAATAGTGAAATTCACCAACAAATTCAACGTATTCAATATTGAAAATCAACCACAAATTCAACAACAACATCAACATTGAAAAAAAGCAACACATTTAAATATAACGTGAACATTGAAAAACACCAACAACTTCAACAACAACCTCAACATTGAAAACTACAATAATTTTCAAAAAATTACATGGATAACACCAACAAATTCAACAACAAACTCAATATTTAAAAACACCAACAAATTCAACAACAACCTCAACTTTGAAAAACACCAACAAATTCAACAACAACCTCAACATTGAAAAAAACCTACAAATTCAACCGGAAGCTCAACATTGAAAAACACCAACAAATTCAACAACAACCTCAAATTTTAAAAGAAGAGAAAAAGTTCAAAAAAAACAAATAAGTTCAACAACAACCTCAACATTGAAAAACACCAACAAATTCAACAACAAACTCAATATTGAAAGACATCAACAAATTCAACTACAACCTCAACATTGAAAATCGCAACAATTTCAACAACATCAATATTATAAATCACCAACAAATTCAACAACAACCCCAACATTGAAAAACGCCAACAAATTCAATAACAACCTCAGCATTTAAAAATACAAAAAATAACATTGATAAAATCCACAAATTCAACAACAAACTCAATATTGAAAATCAACAACAAATTCAACAACAACCTGAACATTGAAATTCACCAACAAATTCAACGACAACCTGAACATTGAAAAACACCAACTAATTCAACAAACTCAACATTGAAAAACACCAACAAATTCAACAAGCTCAACATTGAAAAGCACCTACAAATTCATCAACAACCTTATCTATTATAAATACAAACAAGTTCAACAAAAAACATTGATAACACCAACAATTTCAACAACAACCTCAACATTGAAAAATACCAACAAATTCAAAAACAACTTCAACTTGGAAAAATACACAAAAGTTCAAAAAATAACATTTATGACACCAACAAATTCAACAACCTCAATATTAAAAATCACCATCAAATTCAAGAACGTCAACAGTGAAAAACAACAACAAATTCAACAACAACCTCAATATTGAAAGACACCAAAAAGGTGAACATCGACATCAACATTGAAAATTACCAACAAATTCAACATCAACCTCAACATTCAAAAACACCAACAAATTCAACAACAACCTCAACATTGAAAAACACCAACAAATTCAACAACAGCCTCAACATTGAAAGACACCAAAAAGGTGAACATCGACATCAACATTGAAAACGCCAACAAATTCAACAGCAACATCAATATTGAAAATTACCAACAAATTCAACATCAACCTCAACATTGAAAAACACCAAAAAATTCAACAACAACCTCAACATTGAAAAATACCAACAAATTCAACAACAGCCTCAACATTGAAAAAAACCTACAAATTCCACAAAAACCTCAACATAATAAAAACCTACAAATTCAACCAGAGGCTCAACATTGAAAAACACCAACAAAAGCAACAACAACCTCAACTTTTAAAAGAAGAGAAAAAGTTTTTAAAAAACGCCAACAAATTCAACAACAACCTCAATATTGAAAGACACCAACAAATTCAAATACAACCTCAACATTGAAAATCACCAAAACATTCAACAACATCAATATTGAAAATCACCAACAAATTCAACACAACCTCAACATTGAAAAACACCAACAAATTCAACAACAACCTCAATATTGAAAAATACAAAAAAGTTCAAAAGATACCATTGATAACACAAACAAATTCAATAACAACCTCAATATTGAAAATCAACAACAAATTCAACAACAACCTGAACATTGAAATTCACCAACAAATTCAACGACAACCTGAACATTGAAAAACACCAACTAATTCAACAAACTCAACATTGAAAAACACCAACAAATTCAACAAGCTCAACATTGAAAAGCACCTACAAATTCATCAACAACCTTATCTATTATAAATACAAACAAGTTCAACAAAAAACATTGATAACACCAACAATTTCAACAACAACCTCAACATTGAAAAATACCAACAAATTCAAAAACAACTTCAACTTGGAAAAATACACAAAAGTTCAAAAAATAACATTTATGACACCAACAAATTCAACAACCTCAATATTAAAAATCACCATCAAATTCAAGAACGTCAACAGTGAAAAACAACAACAAATTCAACAACAACCTCAATATTGAAAGACACCAAAAAGGTGAACATCGACATCAACATTGAAAATTACCAACAAATTCAACATCAACCTCAACATTCAAAAACACCAACAAATTCAACAACAACCTCAACATTGAAAAACACCAACAAATTCAACAACAGCCTCAACATTGAAAGACACCAAAAAGGTGAACATCGACATCAACATTGAAAACGCCAACAAATTCAACAGCAACATCAATATTGAAAATTACCAACAAATTCAACATCAACCTCAACATTGAAAAACACCAAAAAATTCAACAACAACCTCAACATTGAAAAATACCAACAAATTCAACAACAGCCTCAACATTGAAAAAAACCTACAAATTCCACAAAAACCTCAACATAATAAAAACCTACAAATTCAACCAGAGGCTCAACATTGAAAAACACCAACAAAAGCAACAACAACCTCAACTTTTAAAAGAAGAGAAAAAGTTTTTAAAAAACGCCAACAAATTCAACAACAACCTCAATATTGAAAGACACCAACAAATTCAAATACAACCTCAACATTGAAAATCACCAAAACATTCAACAACATCAATATTGAAAATCACCAACAAATTCAACACAACCTCAACATTGAAAAACACCAACAAATTCAACAACAACCTCAATATTGAAAAATACAAAAAAGTTCAAAAGATACCATTGATAACACAAACAAATTCAATAACAACCTCAATATTGAAAATCAACAACAAATTAAACAACAACCTCAACATTGAAAATCACCAACTAATTCAACAACCTCAGCATTGAAAAACGCCCACAAATTCAACAAGCTCAACATTGAAAAGCACCAACAAATTCAACAAGAACCTAAACTATTATAAATACAAACAAGTTCAACAAAAAACATTGCTAACACCAACAAATTCAACAAAAACCTCAACAATGAAAAGCAGCAACAAGTTCAACAACAACCACAACATTGAAAAACAGCGACAAATTCAACAACAACCTTAACAATCAAAAACACCAACAAATTCAAAAACAACTTCAACATAGAAAAATACAAAAAAGTTTAAAAAATACCATTGATAGCACCAACAAATTCAACAACAACCTCAACATTGGAAAAACTAAAAAATAACATGGATAACACCAACAAATTCAACAACAAACTCTATATTGAAAATCAATAACAAATTCAACAACAACGTCAACATGGAATAACACCAATTAATTGAACAACCTCAACATTGAAAAACACCAACAAATACAACAACCTGAACATTGAAAAATACTAACAAATTCATCAACAACCTTAACTGTTATAAATACAAACAAGTTCAACAAAAAACATTGATAACATCATCAAATTCAACAAAAACCTCAACAATGAAAAACAGCAACAAGTTCAACAACAACCTCAACATTGAAAAACAGCGACAAATTCAACAACATCCTCAACAATGAAAAACACCAACAAATTCAACAACCAACTCAACATCGAAAAATACCAACAAATTCAAAAACAACCTCAACATAGAAAAATACAAAAAAGTTCAAAAAATAACATTGATAATACCAACAAATTCAACAACAACCTCAATATTGAAAATCACCAACAAATTCAACAACAACCTCAATATTGAAAATCACCATCAAATTCAACAACAACATCAATATTGAAAGACACCAACAAGTTCAAAAACGACCTAAACGTTGAAAATCAGCAACAAATTCAACAACAAGCTCAACATTGAAAAACACCAACAAATTCAACAACATCCTCAACAATGAAAAACAACAAAAAATTCAACAACAACCACAACATTGAAAAATACCAACAAATTCAAAAACAACCTCAACATTGAAAAATACAAAAAAGTTCAAAAAATAACATTGATAACACCAACAAATTCAACAACAACCTCAACATTAAAAAACACCAACAAATTCAACAACAACCTCAACTTTTAAAAATACAAAAAAGTTCAACAAAAACATTGATAACACCAACAAATTCAACAACAACCTCAACATTGAAAAACACAAAAACGATCAATAAATAACATTGATAACACCAACAATTTCAACAACAATCTCATTATTGAATATAACCAACAAATTTAACAACAAGCTCAACATTGAAAAACACCAACAAATTCATCAACAACCTCAATATTGAAAATCAGCACAAATTCAACAACAACCTCAACATTGAAAAACACCAACAACTTCAACAACTTCAACAATGAAAAACAAATAATTCAACAACAACTGCAACATTGACACATACCAACAAATTCATCAACAATCTCAACATTGAAAATTAGAAAAAAGTTCAAAAAATAACATTGATAACACCAACAAATTCAACAACAACCTCAACATTGAAAAACACCAACAAATTCAACAACAACATCAGCATTTAAAACTACAAAAAATTCCAAAAAGATCATTGATAAAACCAACAAATTCAACAACAACCTGTATATTGACAGTCACAAACAAATTCAACAACAACTTCAACATTGAAAAACACCAACAAATTCAATAACAACCTCAACATAGAAAAAAACAAAAAACTTACAAAAGTAACATTGATAACACCAACAAATTCAACAACAACCTAAACATTAAAAAACACGAACAAATTCAACAACGACAACATTGAAAGACAACAACCAGTTCAACAGCGACCTCAACATTGAAAATCAGCAACAAATTCAACAACAATCTCAACATTGAAAAACGCCAACAAATTCAACATCAAGCTCAATAATGAAAGACACCAACAAGTTTAACAACAACCTCAACATTGAAAATCATTAACAAATTCAACAACAATCGCAACATTGACAAACACCAACAAATTCATCAACAAGCTCAACATTGAAATACAAAGAACAAATTCAACAACAACCTCAACTTTTAAAAGAAGAGAAAAAGTTCATAAAAACATTGATAAAACAAAGAAATTCAACAACAACCTCAACATTGAAAGACGCCAACAAACTCAATGACAACCTCAATATTGAAAGGCACCAACTAATTCAACAACAACCTCATCATTGAAAATCACCAACAAATTGAACAACATCAATATTGAAAATCACCAACAAATTCAACAACAACCTCAACATTGAAAACGGCTAACAAATACAACAACAACCTTAACATTGAAAAATACAAAAGCGTTCAAAAAACAACATTGATAACACCAGCAAATTCAACAACAACCTCAACATTGAAAATCACCAACAAATTAATAACAACCTCAAAATTGAAAATCTGCAACAAATTCAACAACAATCTCAACATTGATAAACGCCAACAAATTCAACAACAACCTCAATATTGAAAATCAGCAACAAATTCAACAACAACCTCAACATTGATAACACCAACAAATTCAACAACAACCTCAACATTGAAAAACACCAACAAATTCAACAACAACCTCAATATTGAAAGACACCAACAAGTTCAACAACGACCACAACATTGAAGATCAGCAACAAATTCAAGAACAATCTCAACATTGAAAAACACCAACAAATTCAACAACAACCTCAACATTGAAAAACACCAACAAATTCAACAACCACAACATTGAAAAACACCAACAAATTCAACAACAACCTCAACATTGAAAAAACACCAACAAATTCAACAACCACAAAATTGAAAAACACCAACAAATTCAAAAACCTCAACATTGAAAAACACCAACAAATTCAACAACAGCGTCTAAATTGTAAAATACAAAAAAGTTCAAAAAATAACATTGATAATACCAACAAATTCAACAACAACCTCAATATTGAAAATCACCAACAAATTCAACAACAACCTCAACATTGAAAAACACCAACAAATTCAACAACAACCTCAATATTGAAAGACACCAACAAGTTCAACAACAACCTCAACATTGAAAAAAACCAACAAATTCAACAACAAGCTCAACATTGAAAAATGCAAAAAAGTGCATAAAATAACATTGATAACACCAACAAATTCAACAACAATCTCAACATTGAAAAACACCAACAAATTCAGCAACAACCTCAATATTGAAAGACACCAACAAGTTCAACAACGACCTCAACATTGAAAATCAGCAACAAATTCAACAACAATCTCAACATTGATAAACGCCAACAAATTCAACAACAACCTCAACATTGAAAATAACCAACAAATTCAACAACAACCTCAATATTGAAAATAAACAACAAATTCAACAACAACATCAACTTTGAAAAACACCAAAAAATTCAACAACAACCTCAACAGTGATAACACCAACAAATTCAACAACAACCTCAATACTGAAAAACACCAACAAATTCAACAACAACCTCAATATTGAAAATCACCATCAAATTCAACAACAACATCAATATTGAAAGACACCAACAAGTTCAAAAACGACCTAAACGTTGAAAATCAGCAACAAATTCAACAACAAGCTCAACATTGAAAAACACCAACAAATTCAACAACATCCTCAACAATGAAAAACAACAAAAAATTCAACAACAACCACAACATTGAAAAATACCAACAAATTCAAAAACAACCTCAACATTGAAAAATACAAAAAAGTTCAAAAAATAACATTGATAACACCAACAAATTCAACAACAACCTCAACATTAAAAAACACCAACAAATTCAACAACAACCTCAACTTTTAAAAATACAAAAAAGTTCAACAAAAACATTGATAACACCAACAAATTCAACAACAACCTCAACATTGAAAAACACAAAAACGATCAATAAATAACATTGATAACACCAACAATTTCAACAACAATCTCATTATTGAATATAACCAACAAATTTAACAACAAGCTCAACATTGAAAAACACCAACAAATTCATCAACAACCTCAATATTGAAAATCAGCACAAATTCAACAACAACCTCAACATTGAAAAACACCAACAACTTCAACAACTTCAACAATGAAAAACAAATAATTCAACAACAACTGCAACATTGACACATACCAACAAATTCATCAACAATCTCAACATTGAAAATTAGAAAAAAGTTCAAAAAATAACATTGATAACACCAACAAATTCAACAACAACCTCAACATTGAAAAACACCAACAAATTCAACAACAACATCAGCATTTAAAACTACAAAAAATTCCAAAAAGATCATTGATAAAACCAACAAATTCAACAACAACCTGTATATTGACAGTCACAAACAAATTCAACAACAACTTCAACATTGAAAAACACCAACAAATTCAATAACAACCTCAACATAGAAAAAAACAAAAAACTTACAAAAGTAACATTGATAACACCAACAAATTCAACAACAACCTAAACATTAAAAAACACGAACAAATTCAACAACGACAACATTGAAAGACAACAACCAGTTCAACAGCGACCTCAACATTGAAAATCAGCAACAAATTCAACAACAATCTCAACATTGAAAAACGCCAACAAATTCATCAACAAGCTCAACATTGAAATACAAAGAACAAATTCAACAACAACCTCAACTTTTAAAAGAAGAGAAAAAGTTCATAAAAACATTGATAAAACAAAGAAATTTAACAACAACCTCAACATTGAAAGACGCCAACAAACTCAATGACAACCTCAATATTGAAAGGCACCAACTAATTCAACAACAACCTCATCAGAGAGTGAGTTAAGGGGAGGTTAAAGGACAAGACATTGAGAACATGGGGAGGTTAAAGAGACAGAGAGTGAGATCACGGGGCGGTTAAAGGGCCAGAGAGATAGATGACGGTGAGGATAAAAGGACAGAGACAAGATCACGGGGAGGTTAAAGGGAGAGAGAGAGATAACGGGGAGGTTAAACGTACACAGAGTGAGATCACGGGGAGGTTAATGGGACAGTGAGTGAGATCACGGGGGGTTTAAAAGGATAGAGAGTGAGATTACAGGGAGGTTACAGGGACAGAGACTGAGATCACGGGGAGGATAAAGGGACAGAGAGTGAGATGACGGGGAGGTAAAAGGGACAGAGAGTGAGATCACGGGGAGGTTAAAGGGACAGAGAGTGAGATGACGGGGAGGTAAAAGGGACAGAGAGTGAGTTCACGGGGATGTTAAAGGGACAGAGAGTGAGATCACGGGGAGGATAAAGGGACTGAGAGTGAGTTCACGGGGACATTAAAGTGACAGAGAGTGAGATCACGGGGAGGTTAAAAGGACTGAGAGTGAGATCACTGGGAGGTTAAAGGGACTGAAAGTGAGATCACGGGGACGTTAAAGTGGCTGAGAGTGAGATCACGGGGAAATTAAAGGGGGAGAGAGAGAGATCACGGGGAGTTTAAAGGGACAGAGAATGAGATCACGGGGAGGTTAAATGGACAGAGAGTGATAACACGGTGAGTTTAAAGGGACAGAGAGTGAGAACATCTGGAGTTTAAAGGGACAGAGAGAGTTTACTGGGAGATTAAAGCGACAGAGAGAGATCACTGGGAGTTAAAGGGACAGAGGTTGAGATCACGAGGAGGTTAAAGGGACAGAGTGTGAGATCACGGGGAGGTTAAAGGGACAGAGAGTGAGATCACGGGGAGTTTAAAGGGACAGAGAGAGTTTACGGGGAGATTAAAGCGACAGAGAGAGATAACTGGTAGTTAAAGGTACAGAGGTTGAGATCACGAGGAGGTTAAAGGGACAGAGTGTGAGATCACAGGGAGGTTAAGGGGACAGAGAGTGAGATCACGGGGAGGTTTAAGGGACAGAGAGTGAGATCACAGGGAAGTTAAAGGCACAGAGAGTGAGATTACGGGGAGGTTAAAGGGACAGAGAGTGAGATCACGGGGAGGCTAAAAGGAAAGAGAGTGAGATCACTGGGAAGTTAAAGGGACAGAGATTTAGATCACAGGGAGGTTAACGGGTCAGAGAGTGACATCACGGGGAGGTTAGAGGGACAGAGAGTCAGATCACGGGGAGGTTAAAGGGACAGAGAGTGTGTTCACGGGGTGGTGAAAGGGACGGAGAATGAGATCACGGGGAGGTTAAAGGGACAGAGAGTGAGATCATGGGGAGGTTAAAGGGACAGAGAGTGAGATTTTTGGGAAGTTAAAGGGAAAGAGATTTAGATTACGGGGAGGTTAAAGCGACAGAGAGTGAGATCACGGGGAGGTTAAAGGGACAGAGAGTGAGATCACGGGGAGGTTAAGTGGACAGAGAGTGAGATCACGGTGAGGTTAATGGGACACAGAGTGAGATCACGTGGAGGTAAAAGGGACAGAGAGTGAGATCACAGGGAGGTTAAGTGGACAGAGAGAGAGATCACGGGGATGTTAAAGGGTCAGAGAGTGAGATTACGGGGAGGTTAAAGGGACAGAGAGTGAGATCATGGGGAGGCTAAAGGGACAGAGAGTGAGATCACTGGGAAGTTAAAGGGACAGAGATTTAGATCACGGGGAGGTTAACGGGACAGAGAGTGAGATCACGGGCAAGTTAAAGGGACAGAGAGAGATTACGGGGAGGTTAAAGCGACAGAGAGAGAGATCACGGGGAGGTTCATGGGACAGAGAGTGAGATCACGGGGAGGTTAAAGGGACAGAAAGTCAGATCACGGGCAGATTAAAGGGACAGAGAGTGATATTATGGGGAGGTTAAAGGGACAGAGAGGGAGATCACTGTGCGGCTAAAGGGACAGGGAGTGAGATCACAGGGAGGCTAAATGGAAAGAGAGTGAGATCACTGGGAAGTTAAAGGGACAGAGATTTAGATCACGCGGAGGTTAACGGGACAGTGAGTGAATTCACGGGGAGGTTAACGGGACAGAGAGAGATTAAGGGAAGGTTAAAGGGACAGGGAGTGAGATCACGGGCAGGTTAAAGGGACAGAGAGTGAGATTATGGGGAGGTTAAAGGGACAGAGAGTGAGATCACTGTGCGGCTAAAGGGACAGGGAGTGAGATCACTGGGAGGCTAAATGGAAAGAGAGTGAGATCACTGGGAAGTTAAAGGGACAGAGATTTAGATCACGGGGAGGTTAACGGGACAGAGAGTGAGATCACGGGCAAGTTAAAGGGACAGAGAGAGAATACGGGGAGGTTAAAGCGACAGAGAGTGAGATCACGGGGATGTTAATGGGACAGAGAGTGAGATCACGGGGAGGTTAAAGGGACAGTTGTGAGATCACAGGGAGGTTAAATGGAGAGAGAGAAAGATCACGTGCTGTTTAAAGGGACAGAGAGTGAGATCACGGGGAGGTTAAAGGGAGAGAAAGTGAGATCACGGGCAGGTTAATGGGACAGAGAGTGAGATCACAGGGAGGTTAAAGGGACAGAAAGTGAGATCACTGGGTGGTTAAAGGGACAGAGAGAGAGATCACAGGGAGGTTAAAGGGACCGAAAGTGAGATCACGGGCATGTTAAAGCGACAGAGAGTGAGATTATGGGGAGGTTAAAGGGACAGAGAGTGAGAACACGGGGAGGCTAAAGGGACAGAGAGTGAAATCACGGGGAGGTTAAAGGGACATAGAGTGAATTCACAGGGAGGTTAAAGGGACAATGAGTGAGATTACGGGGAGGTTAAAGGGACAGAGATTGAGATCACGGGGAGGTTAAACGGACAGAGAGTGAGATCAGGGGGAGGTTAAGGGCACAGAGAGTGAGATCACAGGGATGATAAAGGGTCAGAGCATGAGATTACGGGGAGGTTAAAGGGACAGAGAGTGAGATCACGGGGAGGCTAAAGGGACAGAGAGTGAGATCACGGGGAGGCTAAAAGGAAAGAGAGTGAGATCACTGGGAAGTTAAAGGGACAGAGATTTAGATCAGGGGGAGGTTATCGGGACAGAGAGTGAGATCACGGGCAAGTTAAAGGGACAGAGAGAGATTACGGGGAGGTTAAAGCGACAGAGAGAGAGATCACGGGGAGTTTAAAGGGACAGAGAGTGAGATCACAGGGAGGTTAAATGGACAGAGAGTGAGATCACAGGGAGGTTAAAGGGACAGAAAGTCAGATCACGGGCAGATTAAAGGGACAGAGAGTGATATTATGGGGAGGTTAAAGGGACAGAGAGGGAGATCACTGTGCGGCTAAAGGGACAGGGAGTGAGATCACAGGGAGGCTAAATGGAAAGAGAGTGAGATCACTGGGAAGTTAAAGGGACAGAGATTTAGATCACGCGGAGGTTAACGGGACAGTGAGTGAATTCACGGGGAGGTTAACGGGACAGAGAGAAATTAAGGGAAGGTTAAAGGGACAGAGAGTGAGATCACGGGCAGGTTAAAGGGACAGAGAGTGAGATTATGGGGAGGTTAAAGGGACAGAGAGTGAGATCACTGTGCGGCTAAAGGGACAGGGAGTGAGATCACTGGGAGGCTAAATGGAAAGAGAGTGAGATCACTGGGAAGTTAAAGGGACAGAGATTTAGATCACTGGGAGGTTAACGGGACAGAGAGTGAGATCACGGGGAGGTTAAAGGGACAAAGAATGAGATCACGGGGAGGTTAAAGGGACAGAAATTGAGATCACGGGTAGGTTAAAGGGACAGAGAATGAGATCACGGGGAGGTTGAAGGGACAGAGAGTGAGATCACGGGGAGGTTAAAGGGACAAAGATTGAGATGACGGGGAGGTTAAAGGGATAGAGAGTGAGATCACGGGGAGGTTAAAGTTACAGAGAGTGAGATCACGGGGAGGTTAAAGGGACAGAGAATGAGGTCACGGGGAGGTTAAAGGGATAGAGAGTGAGATCACGGGGAGGTTAAAGCAACAGAGAGAGATCACGGGGAGGTTAAAGGGACAGAGGGTGAGATCACGGGAATGTTAAAGGGACAGACTGTGAGATCATGGGGAGGTTAAAGGGACAGAGAGTGAGATCACGGGGATGTTAAAGGGACAGAGAGTGAGATCACGGGGATTTTAAAGGGACAGAGATTGAGATCAGGGACAGTTAAAGGTACTGAGAGGGAGAACAGGGCGACAGTTAAAGGGACAAAGATTGATATCAGGGACAGCTAAAGGGACCGGGAGAGATCAGAGTTTATTAAAGGGACAGTGAGTGTGATCGGAGGACTGTTAAAGGGACAGAGAGTGTGATCAGGAGGACAGTTAAAGGGACAAAGTGTGATACCAGGGACAGCTAAAGGGACAGATAGAGAGCAGGCACTATTAAAGGGATAGAGAGTGATTTCGGGGGCCAGTTAAAGGGACTGAGAGTGATATCAAGGGGAGAGTTAAAGGGACAGATATTGAGATCAGGGGGACAGTTAATGGAACAGAGAATGAGATCAGGGAAGGTTAAAGGGACAGAGTGAGATCACGGGAAGTTAATGGGAAAGAGAGTGAGATCACAGAGAGGTTAAAATTAAGGAGATTGAGAACACGGGGCGGTTAAAGGGACAGTGATTGTGATCACGGGGAGGTTAAATGGACCGAGAGTGAGATCACGGGGAGGGTAAAGGGACAGAGAGTGAGATCACGGGGAGGTTAAAGGGACGGAGCGTGAGATCACAGGGAGGTTAAAGGGAGAGAGAGTGAGATCACGGGGAGTTTAAAGGGACAGAGAGTGAGATCACGGGGAGGTTAATGCGACAGAGAGTGAGAACACGGGGAGGGTAAAGGGACAGAGATTTAGATCACGAGGATGTTAACGGGACAGAGAGTGAGATCACAGGGAAGTTAAAGGGACAGAGAGTGAGATTACGGGGAGGTTAAAGGGACAGAGAGTGAGATAACGGGGAGGTTAAAGGGACAGTGAGTGAGATCACGGGGAGTTTAAAGGGACAGAGAGTGAGATCACAGGGAGGTTAAAGGGACAGAGATTTAGATCACGGGGAGGTTAACGGGACAGAGAGTGAGATCACGGGCAAGTTAAAGGGACAGAGAGAGATTACGGAGAGGTTAAAGCGATAGAGAGTGAGATCACGGGGAGGTTAATGGGACAGAGAGTGAGATCACGGGGAGGTTAAAGAGACAGAGAGAGAGATCACAGGGAGGTTAAAGTGACCGAAAGTGAGATCACTGGGTGGTTAAAGGGACAGAGAGTGAGATCACAGGGAGGTTAAAGTGACCGAAAGTGAGATCACGGGCATGGAAAAGCGACCGAGAGTGAGATTATGGGGAGGTTAAAGGGACAGAGAGTGAGAACACGGGGAGGTTAAAGGGACAGAGAGTGAGATCACGGGGAGTTTAAAGGGACAGAAAGTGAGATCACGGGAGTGTAAAAGGAACAGAGAGTGAGATCACGGTTAGGTTAAAGGGACTGAGATTGAGATCACGGGGAGGTTAAAGGGACAGAGAGTGAGATTATGGGGAGGTTAAAGGGACAGTGAGTGAGATCTCGGGGAGTTTAAAGGGACTGAGAGTTAGATCAGGTGGAGGTTTAAGGGACTGAGAGTGAAATCACGGTGAGGTTAAAGGGACAGAGAGTGAGATAACGGGGAGGTTAAAGGGACAGTGAGTGAGATCACGGGGAGTTTAAAGGGACAGAGAGTGAGATCACGGGGAGGTTAAAGGGACAGTGATTGAGATCACGGGGAGGTTAAAGGGACAGTGAGTGAGATCACGGGGATGTAATAGGGACAGAGGGTGAGATCACGGGAGGGTTAAAGTTACAGAGAGTGAGATCATGGGAAGGTTAAAGTGACAGAGAGTGAGATCACGGGGAGGTTAAAGGGACAGAGATTGAGATCACGGGGAGGTTAAAGGGACAAAGATTGAGATCGGGGACAGTCAATAGGACAAAAAGTGAGAACAGGGACTGTTAAAGGGACAGAGAGTGAGATCACGGGGAGGTTAAAGGGACAGAGAGTGAGATCACGGGGAGGTTAAAGGGACAGAGAGTGAGATTACGGGGAGTTTAAAGGGACAGAGAGTGAGATCACGGGAGGGTAAAAGGAACAGAGAGTGAGATCACGGTTAGGTTAAAGGGACTGAGATTGAGATCACGGGGAGGTTAAAGGGACAGAGAGTGAGATTATGGGGAGGTTAAAGGGACAGTGAGTGAGATCTCGGGGAGTTTAAAGGGACTGAGAGTTAGATCAGGTGGAGGTTTAAGGGACTGAGAGTGAAATCACGGTGAGGTTAAAGGGACAGAGATTGAGATCACGGGGAGGTTAAAGGGACAAAGATTGAGATCGGGAACAGTCAAAAGGACAAAAAGTGAGAACAGGGACTCTTAAAGGGTCAGAGAGTGAGATCACGGGGAGGTTAAAGGGACAGAGAGTGAGAACATGGGGAGGTTAAAGGGACAGAGAGCGAGATCACGGGGAGGTTAAAGGGACAGAGAGTGAGTTAAGGGTAGGTAAAATGGCCAGAGATTGAGAACACGGCGAGGTTAAAGGGACAGTGAGTGAGATCACGGGGATGCTAAATGGACAGAGAGTGAGATCACGAGGAGGTTAAAGGGACAGAGAGTGAGTTAAGGGTAGGTAAAAGGGCCAGAGATTGAGAACACGGCGAGGTTAAAAGGACAGTGAGTGAGATCACGGGGAAGTTAAAGGTACAGAGAGAGAGATCACGGGGAGGTTAAATGCACACAGAGTGAGATCACGGGGAGTTAAAGGGACAGAGAGTGAGATCACGTGGAGTTAAAGGGACATTGAGTGAGATCACGGGGAGGTTAAAGGGGAAGAGAGTGAGTTCACAGGGACGTTAAAGTGACAGAGTGAGATCGCGGAGATGTTAAAGGGACAGAGAGTGAGATCACGGTGAGGTTAAAGGGACAGAGAGTGAGATCACGGGGACCTTACGGGGACAAAGAATGAGATCACAGGGAGGTTAATGGGACAGAGAGTGAGATCACGGGGAGGTTAAAGGGACAGAGAGTGAAATCACGTGGAGGTTAAATGGACAGAGAGTTCGATGACGGGGAGGTTAAAAGGACAGAGACTGAGATCACGAGAGGTTAAAGGGACAGAGCGAGAGATCACAGGGAGTTTAAAAGGATAGAAAGTGAGATCACGGGGATTTTATAGGGACAGAGAGTGAGATCACGGGGAGATTAAAGGGACAGAGAGTGAGATCACGGGGAGGTTAAAGGGACAGAGAGTGAGATCACGGGTAGGTTAAAGGGACAGAGAGTGACATCACGGGGAGTTTTAAGGGACAGAGAGTGAGATCACAGGGAAGTTAAAGGCACAGAGAGTGAGATTACGGGGAGGTTAAAGGGACAGAGAGTGAGATCACGGGGAGGCTAAAAGGAAAGAGAGTGAGATCACTGGGAAGTTAAAGGGACAGAGATTTAGATCACAGGGAGGTTAACGGGTCAGAGAGTGACATCACGGGGAGGTTAGAGGGACAGAGAGTCAGATCACGGGGAGGTTAAAGGGACAGAGAGTGTGTTCACGAGGTGGTGAAAGGGACGGAGAATGAGATCACGGGGAGGTTAAAGGGACAGAGAGTGAGATCATGGGGAGGTTAAAGGGACAGAGAGTGAGATTTTTGGGAAGTTAAAGGGACAGAGATTTAGATTACGGGGAGGTTAAAGCGACAGAGAGTGAGATCACGGGGAGGTTAAAGGGACAGAGAGTGAGATTACGGGGAGGTTAAATGGACAGAGAGTGAGATCACGGTGAGGTTAATGGGACACAGAGTGAGATCACGTGGAGGTAAAAGGGACAGAGAGTGAGATCACAGGGAGGTTAAGTGGACAAAGAGTGAGATCACGGGGACGTTAAAGTGGCTGAGAGTGAGATCACGGGGAGGTTAAAGGGACAGAGAGTGAGATCATGGGGAGGCTAAAGGGACAGAGAGTCAGATCACTGGGAAGTTAAAGGGACAGAGATTTAGATCACGGGGAGGTTAACGGGACAGAGAGTGAGATCACGGGCAAGTTAAAGGGACAGAGAGAGATTACGGGGAGGTTAAAGCGACAGAGAGTGAGATCGCGGGGATGTTAATGGGACAGAGAGTGAGATCACGGCGAGGTTAAAGGGACAGAGAGTGAGATCACAGGGAGGTTAAATGGAGAGAGAGAAAGATCACGTGCTCTTTAAAGGGACAGAGAGTGAGATCACGGGGAGGTTAAAAGGAGAGAAAGTGAGATCACTGGGTGGTTAAAGGGACAGAGAGAGAGATCACAGGGAGGTTAAAGGGACCGAAGGTGAGATCACGGGCATGTTAAAGCGACCGAGAGTGAGATTATGGGGAGGTTAAAGGGACAGAGAGTGAGAACACGGGGAGGTTAAAGGGACAGAGAGTGAAATCACGGGGAGGTTAAAGGGACATAGAGTGAATTCACAGGGAGGTTAAAGGGACAATGAGTGAGATTACGGGGAGGTTAAAGGGACAGAGATTGAGATCACGGGGAGGTTAAACGGACAGAGAGTGAGATCAGGGGGAGGTTAAGGGCACAGAGAGTGAGATCACAGGGATGATAAAGGGTCAGAGCATGAGATTACGGGGAGGTTAAAGGGACAGAGAGTGAGATCACGGGGAGGTTAATGGGACAGAGAGTGAGATCACGGGGAGGTTAAAGGGACAGAGAGTGAGATCACAGGGAGGTTAAAGGGACAGAAAGTCAGATCACGGGCAGATTAAAGGGACAGGGAGTGAGATCACAGGGAGGCTAAATGGAAAGAGAGTGAGATCACTGGGAAGTTAAAGGGACAGAGATTTAGATCACGCGGAGGTTAAATGGACAGAGAGTTCGATGACGGGGAGGTTAAAAGGACAGAGACTGAGATCACGAGAGGTTAAAGGGACAGAGCGAGAGATCACAGGGAGTTTAAAAGGATAGAAAGTGAGATCACGGGGATTTTATAGGGACAGAGAGTGAGATCACGGGGAGATTAAAGGGACAGAGAGTGAGATCACGGGGAGGTTAAAGGGACAGAGAGTGAGATCACGGGTAGGTTAAAGGGACAGAGAGTGACATCACGGGGAGTTTTAAGGGACAGAGAGTGAGATCACAGGGAAGTTAAAGGCACAGAGAGTGAGATTACGGGGAGGTTAAAGGGACAGAGAGTGAGATCACGGGGAGGCTAAAAGGAAAGAGAGTGAGATCACTGGGAAGTTAAAGGGACAGAGATTTAGATCACAGGGAGGTTAACGGGTCAGAGAGTGACATCACGGGGAGGTTAGAGGGACAGAGAGTCAGATCACGGGGAGGTTAAAGGGACAGAGAGTGTGTTCACGGGGTGGTGAAAGGGACGGAGAATGAGATCACGGGGAGGTTAAAGGGACAGAGAGTGAGATCATGGGGAGGTTAAAGGGACAGAGAGTGAGATTTTTGGGAAGTTAAAGGGACAGAGATTTAGATTACGGGGAGGTTAAAGCGACAGAGAGTGAGATCACGGGGAGGTTAAAGGGACAGAGAGTGAGATTACGGGGAGGTTAAATGGACAGAGAGTGAGATCACGGTGAGGTTAATGGGACACAGAGTGAGATCACGTGGAGGTAAAAGGGACAGAGAGTGAGATCACAGGGAGGTTAAGTGGACAAAGAGTGAGATCACGGGGACGTTAAAGTGGCTGAGAGTGAGATCACGGGGAGGTTAAAGGGACAGAGAGTGAGATCATGGGGAGGCTAAAGGGACAGAGAGTCAGATCACTGGGAAGTTAAAGGGACAGAGATTTAGATCACGGGGAGGTTAACGGGACAGAGAGTGAGATCACGGGCAAGTTAAAGGGACAGAGAGAGATTACGGGGAGGTTAAAGCGACAGAGAGTGAGATCGCGGGGATGTTAATGGGACAGAGAGTGAGATCACGGCGAGGTTAAAGGGACAGAGAGTGAGATCACAGGGAGGTTAAATGGAGAGAGAGAAAGATCACGTGCTCTTTAAAGGGACAGAGAGTGAGATCACGGGGAGGTTAAAAGGAGAGAAAGTGAGATCACTGGGTGGTTAAAGGGACAGAGAGAGAGATCACAGGGAGGTTAAAGGGACCGAAGGTGAGATCACGGGCATGTTAAAGCGACCGAGAGTGAGATTATGGGGAGGTTAAAGGGACAGAGAGTGAGAACACGGGGAGGTTAAAGGGACAGAGAGTGAAATCACGGGGAGGTTAAAGGGGCATAGAGTGAATTCACAGGGAGGTTAAAGGGACAATGAGTGAGATTACGGGGAGGTTAAAGGGACAGAGATTGAGATCACGGGGAGGTTAAACGGACAGAGAGTGAGATCAGGGGGAGGTTAAGGGCACAGAGAGTGAGATCACAGGGATGATAAAGGGTCAGAGCATGAGATTACGGGGAGGTTAAAGGGACAGAGAGTGAGATCACGGGGAGGTTAATGGGACAGAGAGTGAGATCACGGGGAGGTTAAAGGGACAGAGAGTGAGATCACAGGGAGGTTAAAGGGACAGAAAGTCAGATCACGGGCAGATTAAAGGGACAGGGAGTGAGATCACAGGGAGGCTAAATGGAAAGAGAGTGAGATCACTGGGAAGTTAAAGGGACAGAGATTTAGATCACGCGGAGGTTAACGGGACAGTGAGTGAATTCACGGGGAGGTAAACGGGACAGAGAGAGATTAAGGGAAGGTTAAAGGGACAGAGAGTGAGATCACGGGCAGGTTAAAGGGACAGAGAGTGAGATTATGGGGAGGTTAAAGGGACAGAGAGTGAGATCACTGTGCGGCTAAAGGGACAGGGAGTGAGATCACTGGGAGGCTAAATGGAAAGAGAGTGAGATCACTGGGAAGTTAAAGGGACAGAGATTTAGATCACTGGGAGGTTAACGGGACAGAGAGTGAGATCACGGGGAGGTTAAAGGGACAAAGAACGAGATCACGGGGAGGTTAAAGGGACAGAAATTGAGATCACGGGTAGGTTAAAGGGACAGAGAATGAGATCACGGGGAGGTTGAAGGGACAGAGAGTGAGATCACGGGGAGGTTAAAGGGACAAAGATTTAGATGACGGGGAGGTTAGAGGGATAGAGAGTGAGATCACGGGGAGGTTAAAGTTACAGAGAGTGAGATCACGGGGAGGTTAAAGGGACAGAGAATGAGATCACGGGAGGGTTAAAGGGATAGAGAGTGAGATCACGGGGAGGTTAAAGCAACAGAGAGAGGTCACTGGGACGTTAAAGGGACAGAGGGTGAGATCACGGGAATGTTAAAGGGACAGACTTTGAGATCATGGGGAGGTTAAAGGGACAGAGAGTGAGATCACGGGGATGTTAAAGGAACAGAGAGTGAGATCACGGGGATTTTAAAGGGACAGAGATTGAGATCAGGGACAGTTAAAGGTACTGAGAGGGAGAACAGGGCGACAGTTAAAGGGACAAAAATTGATATCAGTGACAGCTAAAGGGACAGGGATAGATCAGAGTTTATTAAAGGGACAGTGAGTGTGATCGGGGGACTGTTAAAGGGACAGATATTGAGATCAGGGGGACAGTTAATGGAACAGAGAATGAGATCAGGGAAGGTTAAAGGGACAGAGTGAGATCACGGGAAGTTAAAGGGAAAGAGAGTGAGATCACAGAGAGGTTAAAGTTACAGAGATTGAGATCACGGGGCGGTTAAAGGGACAGTGATTGTGATCACGGGGAGGTTAAATGGACCGAGAGTGAGATCACGGGGAGGGTAAAGGGACAGAGAGTGAGATCACGGGGAGGTTAAAGGGACAGAGAGTGAGATCACAGGGAGGTTAAAGGGAGAGAGAGTGAGATCACGGGGAGTTTAAAGGGACAGAGAGTGAGATCACGGGGAGGTTAATGCGACAGAGAGTGAGAACACGCGGAGGTTAAAGGTATAGAGAATGAGTTCACGGGGCGGTTAAAGGGACAGGGAGTGAGATCACGGGGACGTTAACTGGACAGTGAGTGCTATCACGGGGAGGTTAATGGGATCGAGAGTGAGAGCACGGGGAGGTTAAAGGGACAGAGATTTAGATCACGGGGATGTTAACGGGACAGAGAGTGAGATCACGGGGGGGTAAAAGGGACAGAGAGAGATTACGGGGAGGTTAAAGCGACAGAGAGTGATATCACTGGGAGATTAATGTGACAGAGAGTTGGATCACGTGGACGTTAAAAGGACAGAGAGTGAGATCACGGTCAGTTTATAGGGACAGAGAGTTAAATCACGGAGAGGTTAATGGGACAGAGAGTGAGATCACGGGGTGATGAAAGGGACAGAAATGAGATCACAGGGATGTTAAAGGGACAGAGAGTGAGATCACGGGCAGGTTGAATGGACAGAGATTGAGATAACGGGGAGGTTAAAGGGACAGTGTGAGATCACTGGGACCTTAAATGGACAGAGATTGAGATCACTGGGAGGTTAAAGGGACAGAGAGTGAGATCACGGGGAGGTTAATGGGACAGAGAGTGATATCACGGGGAGGTTAAAGGGACAGAGAGTGATATCACGCTGATGTTAAAGGGACAGAGAGTGAGAACACGGGGAGCTTAAAGGGAAAGACAGAGATCATTGGGAGATTAAAGGGCCATAGAGTGAGATCACGGGGAGGGTAAAGGGACAGTGAGAGATTATGGGGTGGTTAAAGCAACAGAGCGAGATCACGGGGAGGTTAAAGGGGCAGAGAGTGAGATCTCTGGGAAGTTAAAGGGACAGAGATTTAGATTACGGGGAGGTTAAAGCGACAGAGAGTGAGATCACGGTGAGGTTAATGGGACAGAGAGTGAGATCACAGGGAGGTTAAATGGACAGAGAGTGAGATCACGGGGATGTTAATGGGACAGGGAGTGAGATTACGGGGAGGTTAAAGGTTCAGAGAGTGAGATCACGTGGAGGCTAAAGGGACAGAGAGTGAGATCACGGGGAGGCTAATAGGAAAGAGAGTGAGATCACTGGGAAGTTAAAGGGACAGAGATTTAGATCACGGGGAGGTTAACGGGACTGAGAGTGAGATCACAGGGTGGTTAAAGGGACAGAGAGAGATTACGGGGAGGTTAAAGCGACACAGAGTGAGATCACGGGGAGGTTAAAAGGACAGAGAGTGAGATCACAGGGCGGTTAAAGGGAGAGAGAGTGAGATCACGGGCACTTTAAAGGGACAGAGAGTGAGATCACGGGCAGGTTAAAGGGACAGAGAGAGATTACAGGGAGGTTAAAGCGACAGAGAGTGAGATCAAGGGGAGGTTAATGGGACAGAGAGTGAAATCATGTGGAGGTTAAAGGGACAGAGAGTGAGATCACAGGGAGGTTAAAGGTACAGAGAGTAAGATCACGGGGAGGTTAAAGGGACAGAGGGTGAGATCACGGGGAGGCTAAAAGGATAGAGAGTGAGATCACTGGGAAGTTAAAGGGACAGAGAGTGAGATCACAGGGAGGTTAAAGGGACAGAGAGTGACTCACGGGCAGTTTAAAGGGACAGAGAGTGAGATCACGGGGAGGTTAAAGGGACAGAGAATGAGTTCACGGGGACCTTAAAGGGACAGAGAATGAGTGCACGGGGAAGTTAAAGTGACAGAGTGTGAGATCACGGGGAGGTTAAAGGTATAGAGATTGAGTTCACGGGGCGGTTAAAGGCACAGAGAGTGAGATCACGGGGATTTTAAATTGACAGAGATTGAGATCAGGGACAGTTATGGGGACAGAGAGTCTGATCAGGGACAGTTAAAGGGACTGAGATGGAGAACAGGGGGACAGTTAAAGGGACAAAGATTGATATCAGGGACAGCTAAAGGGACAGGGAGAGATCAGAGACTATTAAAGGGACAGTGAGTGTGATCAGGGGACTGTTAAAGGGAGAGAGAGTGTGATCAGGGGGACAGTTAAAGGGACAAAGAGTGATATCAGGGACAGCTAAAGGGACAGAGAGAGAGGAGGCACTATTAAAGAGATAGAGAGTGATTTCGGGGGCCAGTTAAAGGGACTGAGAGTGATATCAAGGGGAGAGTTAAAGGGACAGATATTGAGATCAGGGGGACAGTTAATGGAACAGAGAATGAGATCAGGGAAGGTTAAAGGGACAGAGTGAGATCACGGGAAGTTAAAGGGAAAGAGAGTGAGATCACAGAGAGGTTAAAGTTACAGAGATTGAGATCACGGGGCGGTTAAAGGGACAGTGATTGTGATCACGGGGAGGTTAAATGGACCGAGAGTGAGATCACGGGGAGGGTAAAGGGACAGAGAGTGAGATCACGGGGAGGTTAAAGGGACAGAGAGTGAGATCACAGGGAGGTTAAAGGGAGAGAGAGTGAGATCACGGGGAGTTTAAAGGGACAGAGAGTGAGATCACGGGGAGGTTAATGCGACAGAGAGTGAGAACACGCGGAGGTTAAAGGTATAGAGAATGAGTTCACGGGGCGGTTAAAGGGACAGGGAGTGAGATCACGGGGACGTTAACTGGACAGTGAGTGCTATCACGGGGAGGTTAATGGGATCGAGAGTGAGAGCACGGGGAGGTTAAAGGGACAGAGATTTAGATCACGGGGATGTTAACGGGACAGAGAGTGAGATCACGGGGGGGTAAAAGGGACAGAGAGAGATTACGGGGAGGTTAAAGCGACAGAGAGTGATATCACTGGGAGATTAATGTGACAGAGAGTTGGATCACGTGGACGTTAAAAGGACAGAGAGTGAGATCACGGTCAGTTTATAGGGACAGAGAGTTAAATCACGGAGAGGTTAATGGGACAGAGAGTGAGATCACGGGGTGATGAAAGGGACAGAAATGAGATCACAGGGATGTTAAAGGGACAGAGAGTGAGATCACGGGCAGGTTGAATGGACAGAGATTGAGATAACGGGGAGGTTAAAGGGACAGTGTGAGATCACTGGGACCTTAAATGGACAGAGATTGAGATCACTGGGAGGTTAAAGGGACAGAGAGTGAGATCACGGGGAGGTTAATGGGACAGAGAGTGATATCACGGGGAGGTTAAAGGGACAGAGAGTGATATCACGCTGATGTTAAAGGGACAGAGAGTGAGAACACGGGGAGCTTAAAGGGAAAGACAGAGATCATTGGGAGATTAAAGGGCCATAGAGTGAGATCACGGGGAGGGTAAAGGGACAGTGAGAGATTATGGGGTGGTTAAAGCAACAGAGCGAGATCACGGGGAGGTTAAAGGGGCAGAGAGAGAGATCTCTGGGAAGTTAAAGGGACAGAGATTTAGATTACGGGGAGGTTAAAGCGACAGAGAGTGAGATCACGGTGAGGTTAATGGGACAGAGAGTGAGATCACAGGGAGGTTAAATGGACAGAGAGTGAGATCACGGGGATGTTAATGGGACAGGGAGTGAGATTACGGGGAGGTTAAAGGTTCAGAGAGTGAGATCACGTGGAGGCTAAAGGGACAGAGAGTGAGATCACGGGGAGGCTAATAGGAAAGAGAGTGAGATCACTGGGAAGTTAAAGGGACAGAGATTTAGATCACGGGGAGGTTAACGGGACTGAGAGTGAGATCACAGGGTGGTTAAAGGGACAGAGAGAGATTACGGGGAGGTTAAAGCGACACAGAGTGAGATCACGGGGAGGTTAAAAGGACAGAGAGTGAGATCACAGGGCGGTTAAAGGGAGAGAGAGTGAGATCACGGGCACTTTAAAGGGACAGAGAGTGAGATCACGGGCAGGTTAAAGGGACAGAGAGAGATTACAGGGAGGTTAAAGCGACAGAGAGTGAGATCAAGGGGAGGTTAATGGGACAGAGAGTGAAATCATGTGGAGGTTAAAGGGACAGAGAGTGAGATCACAGGGAGGTTAAAGGTACAGAGAGTAAGATCACGGGGAGGTTAAAGGGACAGAGGGTGAGATCACGGGGAGGCTAAAAGGATAGAGAGTGAGATCACTGGGAAGTTAAAGGGACAGAGAGTGAGATCACAGGGAGGTTAAAGGGACAGAGAGTGACTCACGGGCAGTTTAAAGGGACAGAGAGTGAGATCACGGGGAGGTTAAAGGGACAGAGAATGAGTTCACGGGGACCTTAAAGGGACAGAGAATGAGTGCACGGGGAAGTTAAAGTGACAGAGTGTGAGATCACGGGGAGGTTAAAGGTATAGAGATTGAGTTCACGGGGCGGTTAAAGGCACAGAGAGTGAGATCACGGGGAGGATAACTGGACAGCGAGTGAGATCACGGGGATTTTAAAGTGACAGAGAGTGTGATCACGGGGAGGTTAAAAGGACAGAGAGTGAGATCACGGGAAGGTTAAAGGGACAGAGTGAGATTACGGGATGGCTAAAGGGACAGGGAGTGAGATCACGGGGAGGCTAAAAGGAAACAGAGTGAGATCACTGGGATGTCAAAGGGAGAGTGAGAGATTACGGGGAGGTTAAAGCGACAGAGAGTGAGATCACATGGACGTTAAAGGGACAGAGAGTGAGATCACAGGGAAGTTAAAGGGACAGAGATTGAGGTCACGGGGAGTTTAAAGGGACAGAGAGTCAGATCACGGGGAGGTTAATGGGACAGAGTGAGATCACTTGGACATTAAAGGGACAGAGATTGAGATCACGGGGAGGTTAAAGGGTTAGAGAGTGAGATCACGGTGAGGTTAAAGGGACCGAGAGTGAGATCACTGGGAAATTAAAGGGACAGAGATTTTGATCACGGGGAGGTTAACGGGACAGAGAATGAGATCACGGGCAGGTTAAAGGGACAGAAATTGAGATGACGGGGAGGTTAAAGGTACAGAGAGTGAGATCACGGGAAGGTTAAAGGGACAGAGAGTGAGATCACGGGCAGAATAAAAGGACAGTGATTTTGATCATGGGGAGTTTAAAGGGACAGAGAAAGAGATCACGGTGAGTTTAAAGGGACAGAGAGTGAGATCACGGGGAGGATAACTGGACAGTGAGTGCTATCACGGGGAGGTTAAAGGGACAGAGAGTGAGTACACGGGGAGTTTAAAGGGAAAGACAGTGATCACTGGGAGATTAAATGGACAGAGAGTGAGATCACGGGGAGGTTAAAGGGACAGAGAATGAGATCACGGGGATGTAAAAGGGACAGAGAGTGAGATCACGGGGAGGTTAAAGGGACAGAGAATGAGATCATGGGGAGGTTAATGGGACAGAGACTGAGATCACGGGGAGGTTAAAGGGGCAGAGACTGAGATCACGGGGAGGTTAAAGGGGCAGAGTGCTACATCAGGGAGGTTAAAGGGACAGAGAGTGAGATCACGGGGAGGTTAAAGGGACAGAGAGCGAGATCACGGGGAGGTTAAAGGGACAGACTGTGAGATCATGGGGAGGGTAAAGGGACAGAGAATGAGATCACGGGGAGGTTAAAGGGACAGAAATTGAGATGACGGGGAGGTTAAAGGGACAGAGAGTGAGATCACGGGGAGGTTAATGGGACAGAGAGTGAGATCACAGGTAGGTTAAAGTTACAGAGAATGAGATCACGGGCAGATTAAAAGGAAAGTGATTTTGATCATGGGGAGTTTAAAGGGACAGAGAATGAGATCACGGAGGGGTTAAATGGACAGAGGGTGAGATCACGGGAATGTTAAAGCGACAGACTGTGAGAACATGGGGAGGTTAAAGGGACAGAGAGTGAGATCACGGGGATGTTAAAGGGACAGAGAGTGAGATCACGGGGATTTTAAATTGACAGAGATTGAGATCAGGGACAGTTATGGGGACAGAGAGTCTGATCAGGGACAGTTAAAGGGACTGAGATGGAGAACAGGGGGACAGTTAAAGGGACAAAGATTGATATCAGGGACAGCTAAAGGGACAGGGAGAGATCAGAGACTATTAAAGGGACAGTGAGTGTGATCAGGGGACTGTTAAAGGGAGAGAGAGTGTGATCAGGGGGACAGTTAAAGGGACAAAGAGTGATATCAGGGACAGCTAAAGGGACAGAGAGAGAGGAGGCACTATTAAAGAGATAGTGAGTGAGATCGGGGGCCAGTTAAAGGGACTGAGAGTGATATCAAGGGGAGAGTTAAAGGGACAGATATTGAGATCAGGGGAACAGTTAAAGGAACAGAGAATGAGATCAGGGAAGGTTAAAGGGACAGAGTGAGATCACGGGAAGGTTAAAGGGAAAGAGAGTGAGATCACAGAGAGGTTAAAGGTACAGAGATTGAGATCACGGGGCGGTTAAAGGGACAGAGTTTGTGATCACGGGGAGGTTAAATGGACCGAGAGTGAGATCACAGGAAGGTTAAAGGGACAGAGAGTGAGATTACAGGGAGGTTAAAGGGAGAGATGTGAGATCACGGGGAGTTTAAAGGGACAGAGAGTGAGATCACGGGGAGGTTAATGGGACAGAGAGTGAGATCACGGGGAGGTTAAAGGTACAGAGATTGAGTTCACGGGGCGGTGAAAAGGACAGAGAGTGAAATCACGGGGAGGATAACTGGACAGTGAGTGCTATCACGGGGAGGTTAATGATACAGAGAGTGAGAGCACGGGGAGGTTAAAGGGACAGAGATTTAGATCACAGGGAGGTTAACGGGACAGAGAGTGAGATCACGGGGGCTAAAAGGGACAGTGAGAGATTACGGGGACGTTAAAGCGACAGAGAGTGAGATCACGGGGAGATTAATGTGACAGAGAGTGGGATCACGTGGACGTTAAAGGGACAGAGAGTGAGATCACGGGGAAGTTAAAGGGACAGAGAGTGAGATCACGGTCAGGTTATAGGGACAGAGAGTCAGATCACGGGGAGGATAATGGGACAGAGAGTGAGATCACGGGGAGGTGAAAGGGACAGAGAATGAGATCACAGGGAGGTTAAAGGGACAGAGATTGAGATCACGGGCAGGTTGAATGGACAGAGATTGAGATAACGGGGAGGTTAAAGGGACGGTGTGAGATCACTGGGACCTTAAAGGGACAGAGATTGAGATCACGGGGAGGTTAATGGGACAGACAGTGATATCACGGGGAGGTTAAAGGGACAGAGAGTGATATCACGCTGATGTTAAAGGGACAGAGTCTGAGAACACGGGGTGCTTAAAGTGAAAGACAGAGATCACTTGGAGATTAAAGGGACAGAGAGTGAGATCACGGGGAGGTTAAAGGGACAGTGAGAGATTATGGGGAGGATAAAGGGACAGAGTGAGATCACGGGGAGGTTAAAGGGGCAGAGAGTGAGATCACGGGGAGGTTATAGGGCCAGAGTGCTACATCAGGGAGGTTAAAGGGACAGAGAGTGAGATGTCTGGGAAGTTAAAGGGACAGAGATTTAGATTACGGGGAGGTTAAAGGGACAGAGAGTGAGATCACGGTGAAGTTAATGGGACAGAGAGTGAGATCACGGTGAGATTAAAGGGACAGAGAATGAGATCACAGGGAGGTTAAAGGGACAGAGATTGAGATCACGGGCAGGTTGAATGGACAGAGATTGAGATAACGGGGAGATTAAAGGGACGGTGTGAGATCACTGGGACCTTAAAGGGACAGAGATTGAGATCACGGGGAGGTTAATGGGACAGACAGTGATATCACGGGGAGGTTAAAGGGACAGAGAGTGATATCACGCTGATGTTAAAGGGACAGAGTCTGAGAACACGGGGTGCTTAAAGTGAAAGACAGAGATCACTTGGAGATTAAAGGGACAGAGAGTGAGATCACGGGGAGGTTAAAGGGACAGTGAGAGATTATGGGGAGGATAAAGGGACAGAGTGAGATCACGGGGAGGTTAAAGGGGCAGAGAGTGAGATCACGGGGAGGTTATAGGGCCAGAGTGCTACATCAGGGAGGTTAAAGGGACAGAGAGTGAGATGTCTGGGAAGTTAAAGGGACAGAGATTTAGATTACGGGGAGGTTAAAGGGACAGAGAGTGAGATCACGGTGAAGTTAATGGGACAGAGAGTGAGATCACGGTGAGATTAAAGGGACAGAGAGTGAGATTACAGGGAGGTTAAATGGACAGAAAATGAGATCACGGGGATGTTAAAGGGACAGGGAGTGAGGTTACGGTGAGGTTAAAGGGACAGAGAGTGAGATCACGAGGAGGCAAAAGGGATAGAGAGTGAGATCACGGGGAGGCTAATAGGAAAGAGAGTGAGATCACTAGGAAGTTAAAGGGACAGAGATTCAGATCACGGGGAGGATAACGGGACAGAGAGTGAGATCACAGGCAGGTTAAGGGACAGAGAGAGATTACGGGGATGTTAAAGCGACACAGAGTGAGATCACGGGGAGTTTAATGGGACAGAGAGTGAGATCACGTGAAGATTAAAGGGACAGAGAGTGAGATCACCGGGAGGTTAAAGGGACAGAGAGTGAGATCACGGGGAGGTTAAAGGGACAGAGAGTGAGATCACAGGGAGGTTAAAGGGAGAGAGAGTGAGATCACAGGCAGTTTAAAGGGACAGAATGTGAGATCACGGGGAGGTTAAAGGGACAGAGAGTTAGATCATCGGAAGGTTAAAGGGACAGAGAGTGAGATTATGGGGAGGTTAAAGGGACAGAGAGTGAGATCACGGTGTGTCTAAAGGGACAGGGAGTGAGATCACGGGGAGGTTAAAGGTACAGAGATTGAGTTCACGGGGCGGTTAAAGGGACAGAGAGTTAGATCACGGGGAGGATGACTGGACAGTGAGTGCTATCACGGGGAGGTTAATGATACAGAGAGTGAGAGCACGGGGAGGTTAAAGGGAAAGAGATTTAGATCACGGGGAGGTTAACGGGACAGAGAGTGTGATCACGGGGGCTAAAAGGGACAGTGAGAGATTACGGGGACGTTAAAGCGACAGAGAGTGAGATCACGGGGAGATTAATGTGACAGAGAGTGGGATCACGTGGACGTTAAAGGGACAGAGAGTGAGATCACGGGGAAGTTAAAGGGACAGAGAATGAGATCACGGTCAGGTTATAGGGACAGAGCGTCAGATCACGGGGAGGATAATGGGACAGAGAGTGAGATCACGGGGAGGTGAAAGGGACAGAGAATGAGATCACAGGGAGGTTAAAGGGGCAGAGAGTGAGATCACGGACAGGTTGAATGGACAGAGATTGAGATAACGGGGAGGTTAAAGGGACAGTGTGAGATCACTGGGACCTTAAAGGGACAGAGATTGAGATCACTGGGAGGTTAAAGGGGCAGAGACTGAGATCACGGAGAGGTTAAAGGGCCAGAGTGCTACATCAGGGAGGTTAAAGGGACAGAGAGTGAGATCTCTGGGAAGATAAAGGGACAGAGATTTAGATTACGGGGAGGTTAAAGCGACAGAGAGTGAGATCACGGTGAAGTTAATGGGACAGAGAGTGAGATCACGTGGAGGTTAAATGGACAGAGACTGAGATCACGGGGATGTTAAAGGGACAGGGAGTGAGGTTACGGTGAGGTTAAAGGGACAGAGAGTGAGATCACGGGGAGGCAAAAGGGACAGAGAGTGAGATCACGGGGAGGCTAATAGGAAAGAGAGTGAGGTCACTGGGAAGTTAAAGGGACAGAGATTTAGATCACGGGGAGGTTAAAGGGACAGAGAGCGATTACGGGATGGTTAAAGGGACAGAGAGAGATCACGGGGAGGTTAAAGGGACAGAGGGTGAGATGACGGGAATGTTAAAGGGACAGACTGTGAGATCATGGGGAGGTTAAAGGGACAGAGAGTGAGATCACGGGGAGGTTAAAGGGACATAGGGTGAGATCACGGGAATGTTAAAGGGACAGACTGTGAGATCATGGGGAGGTTAAAGGGACAGAGAGTGATATCACAGGGAGGTTAAAGGGAGAGAGGGTGAGATGACGGGCAGTTTAAAATGACAGAGAGTGAGATCAAAGGGAGGTTAAAGGGACAGAGTGAGATCACGTGGACGTTAAATGGACAGAGAGTGAGATCAATGGGAGGTTAAAGGGATGGTGAGTGAGATCACGGGGAGGTGAAAGGGACAGACAATGAGATCACAGGGAGGTTAAAGGGACAGAGAGTGAGATCACGGGCAGTTTAAATGGACAGAGATTTAGATCACTGGAAGATTAAATGGATAGAGTGAGATCACTGGGACGTTAAAAGGAAAGAGATTGAGATCACGGGGAGGATAAAGGGACAGAGTGAGATCACTGGGACGTTAAAGGGACAGAGATTGAGATCACGGGGAGGTTAAAGGGACAGAGATTGAGATCACGGGGAGGTTAAAGGGACAGAGAGTGAGATCACGGGGAGTTTAAAGGGACAGAGAGTGAAATCACGGGGAGGTTAAAGGGACATAGAGTGAAATCATGGGGAGGTTAAAGGGACAGAGAGTGAGAGCACTGGGACGTTAAATGGACAGAGATTGAGATCACGCTGAGGTTAAAGTGAAGAGTGAGATCACTGGGACGTTAAAGGGACAGAGATTGAGATCACGCGGAGGTTAAAGGGACGGAGAGTGAGATCACGGGGATGTTAAAGGGTCAGAGAGTGAGATCAGAGGTAGGTTAACTGGACAATGAGTGAGATTACGGGAGGTTAAAGGGACAGAGAGTGAAATCACGGGCAGGTTGAATGGACAGAGATTGAGATAACGGGGAGGTTAAAGGGACAGAGTGAGATCACTGGGACCTTAAAGGGACAGAGATTGAGATCACTGGGAGGTTAAAGTGACAGAGAGAGAAATCACGGGGAGGTTAATGGGACAGACAGTGATATCACGGGGAGGTTAAAGGGACAGAGAGTGATATCACGCTGATGTTAAACGGACAGAGAGTGAGAGCACGGGGAGATTAAAGTGAAAGACAGAGATCACTGGGAGATTAAAGGGACAGAGAGTGAGATCACGGGGATGTTAAAGGGACAGTGAGAGATTATGTGCAGGATAAAGCGACAGAGCGAGATCACGGGGAGGTTAAAGGGGCAGAGACTGAGATCACGGGGAGGTTAAAGGGCCAGAGTGCTACATCAGGGAGGTTAAAGGGACAGAGAGTGAGATCTCTGGGAAGTTAAAGGGACAGAGATTTAGAATACGGGGAGGTTAAAGGGACAGAGAGTGAGATCACGGTGAGGTTAATGGGACAGAGAGTGAGATCACGTGGAGGTTAAAGGGACAGAAAGTGAGATTGCAGGGAGGTTTAATGGACAGAGAGTGAGATCACGGGGTTGTTAAAGGGACAGGGAGTGAGGTTACGGTGAGGTTAAAGGGACAGAGAGTGAGATCACGGGGAGGCAAAAGGGACAGAGAGTGAGATCACGGGGAGGCTAATAGGAAAGAGAGTGAGGTCACTGGGATGTTAAAGGGACAGAGATTTAGATCACGGGGAGGATAACGGGACAGAGAGTGAGATCACAGGCAGGTTAAGGGACAGAGAGAGATTACGGGGATATTAAAGCGACACAGAGTGAGATCACGGGGAGGATAATGGGAGAGAGAGTGAGATCACGTGAAGATTAAAGGGACAGATATTGAGATCACCGGGAGGTTAAAGGGACAGAGAGTGAGATCACGGGGAGGTTAAAGGGACAGAGAATGAGATCACAAGGAGGTTAAAGGGAGAGAGAGTGAGATCACGGGGAGGATAAAGGGACAGAGAGTGGGATCACAGGGAGGTTAAAGGGACAGAGAGTGAGATCACGGGAAGTTTAAAGGGACAGAGAGTGTGATTATGGGGAGGTTAAAGGGACAGAGAGTGAGATCACGTGGACGATAAAGGGACAGAGAGTGAGATCACTGGGAGGTTAAAGGGACGGTGAGTGAGATCACGGGGAGGTGTAAGGGACAGACAATGAGATCACAGGGAGGTTAAAGGGACAGAGAGTGAGATCACGAGCAGGTTAAATGGACAGACAATTAGATCACGGGAAGATTAAATGGATAGAGTGAGATCACTGGGACGTTAAAAGGAAAGAGATTGAGATCACGGGGAGGATAAAGGGACAGAGTGAGATCACTGGGACGTTAAAGGGACAGAGATTGAGATCAGGGGAGGTTAAAGGGACAGAGATTGAGATCACGGGGAGGATAAAGGGAGAGAGAGTGAGATCACGGGGAGTTCAAAGGGACAGAGAGTGAAATCACGGGGAGGTTAAAGGGCCATAGAGTGAAATCACGGGGAGGTTAAAGGGACAGAGAGTGAGAGCACTGGGACGTTAAAGGGACAGAGATTGAGATCACGGGGAGGTTAAAGTGAAGAGTGAGATCAGTGGGACGTGAAAGGGACAGAAATTGAGATCACGCGGAGGTTAAAGGGATGGAGAGTGAGATCACGGGGAGGTAAAAGGGACAGAGAGTGAGATCAGAGGTAGGTTAACTGGACAATGAGTGAGATTACGGGAGGTTAAAGGGACAGGGAGTGAGATCACGGGGTGGTTAAAGGGACAGAGAGTGAGAACACGGGGAGTTTAAAGGGAAAGACAGTGATCACTGGGATATTAAATGTACAGAGAGTGAGATCACTGGGAAGTCAAAGAGACAGAGATTTAGATCACGGGGAGTTTAACGGGACAGAGAGTGAGATCCCGGGCAGGTTAAAGGGACAGAGAGAGTTTACGGGGAGGTTAAAGCGACAGAGAGTGAGATCACGGTGAGATTAATGGGACAGAGAGTGAGATCATGCGGAGGTTAAAGGGACAGACAGTCAGATCACGGGGAGGTTAAAGTTACGGAGAATGAGATCACGTGTAGATGAAAAGGACAGAGATTTTGATCATGCGGAGTTTAAAGGAACAGAGAGAGAGATCACGGGGAGGTTAAAGGGATAGAGAGTGAGATCACGGGGAGGTTAATGGGACAGAGAGTGAGATCACGGGGAGGTTAAAGTTACAGAGAATGAGATCACGGGCAGGTTAAAAGGACAGTGATTTTGATCATGGGGAGTTCAAAGGGACAGAGAATGAGATCACGGAGGGGTTAAATGGACAGAGAGTGATATCACGGTGAGTTTAAAGGGACAGAGAGTGAGAACACGTGGCATTTAAAGGGAAAGACAGAGATCACGGGGAGGTTAAAGGGACAGAGAGTGAGATCACGGGGAGGTTAAAGGGACAGAGAGAGATTACGGATTGGTTAAAGCGACAGAGAGAGATCACGGGGAGGTTAAAGGGACAGAGGGTGAGATCATGGGAATGTTAAAGGGACAGACTGTGAGATCATGGGCAGTTTAAAGGGACAGAGAGTGAGATCACGTGGAGGTTAAAGGGACAACGTGAGATCTCGTCGACGTTAAAGGGACAGAGAGTGAGATCACAGGGAGGTTAAAGGGACGGTGAGTGAGATCACGGGGAGGTGAAAGGGGCAGACAATGAGATCACAGGGAGGTTAAAGGGACAGAGAGTGAGATCACAGGGAGGTTAAAGGGACGGTGAGTGAGATCACGGGGAGGTGAAAGGGACAGACAATGAGATCACGGGCAGGTTAAATGGACAGAGATTTAGATCACCGGAAGATTAAATGGATAGAGTGAGATCACTGGGACGTTAAAAGGAAAGAGATTGAGATCACGGGGAGGATAAAGGGACAGAGTGAGATCACTGGGACGTTAAAGGGACAGAGATTGAGATCACGGGGAGGTTAAAGGGACAGAGATTGAGATCACAGGGAGGTTAAAGGGACAGAGAGTGAGATCACGGGGAGTTTAAAGGGAAAGAGAGTGAAATCACGGGGAGGTTAAAGGGACAGAGAGTGAGAGCACTGGGACGTTAAAGGGACAGAGATTGAGATCACGGGGAGGTTTAAGTGAAGTTTGAGATCACTGGGTCGTTAAAGGGACAGAGATTGAGATCACGCGGAGCTTAAAGGGACGGAGAGTGAGATCACGGGGATGTTAAAGGGTCAGAGAGTGAGATCAGAGGTAGGTCAACTGGACAATGAGTGTGATTACGGGAGGTTAAAAGGTCAGAGAGAGAGATCACGGGGAGGTTAAAGGGACAGAGAGTGAGAACACGGGGAGTTTAAAGGGAAAGACAGTGATCACTCGGAGATTAAATGGACAGAGAGTGACATCACGTGGACGTTAAAGGGACAGAGAGTGAGATCACGGGGAAGTAAAAGGGACAGAGAGTGAGATCACGGGGAGGTTAATGGGACAGAGACTGAGATCACGGGGAGGTTAAAGGGGCAGAGACTGAGATCACGGGGAGGTTAAAGGGGCAGAGTGATACATCAGGGAGGTTAAAGGGACAGAGAGTGATATCGCTGGGAAGTCAAAGAGACAGAGATTTAGATCACGGGGAGCTTAACGGGACAGAGAGTGAGATCACGGGCAGGTTAAAGCGACAGAGACAGATCACGATGAGGTTAATGGGACAGAGAGTGAGATCATGTGGAGGTTAAAGGGACAGACAGTCAGATCACGGGGAGTTTAAAGGGACTGAGATTGAGATCACGGGGAGGTTAAATGGACAGAGAGTGAGATCACGGGGAGGTTAAAGGGACAGAGAGTGAGATCACGGGGAGGTTAAAGGGACAGAGAGAGATTACGGGATGGTTAAAGCGACAGAGAGAGATCACGGGGATGTTAAAGGGACAGAGGATGAGATCACGGGAATATTAAAGGGACAGAGAGTTAGATCACGGGGAGGTTAAAGGGACATAGGGTGAGATCACGGGAATGTTAAAGGGACAGACTGTGAGATCATGGGGAGTTTAAAGGGACAGAGAGTGATATCACAGGGAGGTTAAAGGGAGAGAGAGTGAGATCACGGGCAGTTTAAAGGGACAGAGAGTGAGATCACGGGGAGGTTAAAGTGACAGAGAGAGATCACGTCGACGTTAACGGGACAGAGAGTGAGATCACAGGGAGGTTAAAGGGACGGTGAGTGAGATCACGGGGAGGTGAAAAGGACAGACAATGAGATCACAGGGAGGTTAAAGGGACAGAGAGTGAGATCACGGGCAGGTTAAATGGACAGAGATTTAGATCACTGGAAGATTAAATGGATATAGTGAGATCACTGGGACGTTAAAAGGAAAGAGATTGAGATCACGGGGAGGATAAAGGGACAGAGTGAGATCACTGGGACGTTAAAGGGACAGAGATTGAGATCACGGGCAGGTTAAATGGACAGAGATTTAGATCACTGGAAGATTAAATGGATATAGTGAGATCACTGGGACGTTAAAAGGAAAGAGATTGAGATCACGGGGAGGATAAAGGGACAGAGTGAGATCACTGGGACGTTAAAGGGACAGAGATTGAGATCACGGGGAGGTTAAAGTGACAGAGAGTGAGAGCACTGGGACGTTAAAGGGACAGAGATTGAGATCACTGGGAGGTTTAAGTGAAGAGTGAGATCACGGGGAGGTTAAAGTTACAGAGAATGAGATCACGGGCAGGTTAAAAGGACAGTGATTTTGATCATGGGGACTTCAAAGGGACAGAGAATGATATCACGGATGGGTTAAATGGACAGAGAGTGATATCACGGTGAGCTTAAAGGGACAGAGAGTGAGAACAGGGGGAGGTTAAAGGGACAGAGAGAGATTACGGGATGGTTAAAGCGACAGAGAGAGATCACGGGGAGGTTAAAGGGACAGAGGGTGAGATCACGGGAATGTTAAAGGGACAGAGAGTGAGATCATGGGGAGGTTAAAGGGACAGAGAGTGATATCATGGGGAGGTTAAAGGGACAGAGAGTGATATCACAGGGAGGTTAAAAGGAGAGAGAGTGAGATCACGGGCAGTTTAAAGGGACAGAGAGTGAGATCACGGGCAGGTTAAATGGACAGAGATTTAGATCACTGGAAGATTAAATGGATATAGTGAGATCACTGGGACGTTAAAAGGAAAGAGATTGAGATCACGGGGAGGATAAAGGGACAGAGTGAGATCACTGGGACGTTAAAGGGACAGAGATTGAGATCACGGGGAGGTTAAAGGGACAGAGATTGAGATCACGGGGAGGTTAAAGGGACAGAGAGTGAGATCACGGGGAGATTAAAGGGAAAGAGAGTGAAATCACGGGGAGGTTAAAGGGACAGAGAGTGAGAGCACTGGGACGTTAAAGGGACAGAGATTGAGATCACTGGGAGGTTTAAGTGAAGAGTGAGATCACGGGGAGGTTAAAGTTACAGAGAATGAGATCACGGGCAGGTTAAAAGGACAGTGATTTTGATCATGGGGACTTCAAAGGGACAGAGAATGATATCACGGATGGGTTAAATGGACAAAGAGTGATATCACGGTGAGCTTAAAGGGACAGAGAGTGAGAACACGGGGAGGATAAAGGGACAGAGAGAGATTACGGGATGGTTAAAGCGACAGAGAGAGATCACGGGGAGGTTAAAGGGACAGAGGGTGAGATCACGGGAATGTTAAAGGGACAGAGAGTGAGATCATGGGGAGGTTAAAGGGACAGAGAGTGATATCATGGGGAGGTTAAAGGGACAGAGAGTGATATCACAGGGAGGTTAAAAGGAGAGAGAGTGAGATCACGGGCAGTTTAAAGGGAGAGAGAGTGAGATCACGGGGAGGTTAAAGGGACAGAGAGTGAGATCACGGGGAGGTTAAAGAGACAGAGTGAGATCACGAGGAGGTTAAAGGTACAGAGATTGAGTTCACGGGGCGGTTAAAGGGACAGAGAGTGAGATCACGGGAAGGTTAAAGGGACAGAGAGTGAGATTACGGGGAGGTTAAATCGACAGAGAGTGAGATTACGGGGAGATTACTGTGACAGAGAGTGAGACCACGTGGACGTTAAAGGGAAGAGAGTGAGATCACGGGGAAGTTAAAGGGACAGAGAGTGAGGTCACGGGGAGGTTAAAGGGACAGAGAGTCAGATCACGGGGAGGTTAATGGGACAGAGAGTGAGATCACGGGGTGGTTAAAGGGACAGAGAGTGAGATCACAGGGAGGTTAAAGGGAGAGAGATTGAGATCACGGGCAGGTTAAATGGAAAGAGATTGAGATCACGGGAAGATTAAATGGATAGAGTGAGATCACTGGGACGTTAAAGGGACAGAAGTTGAGATCACGGGGAGGTTAAAGGGACAGAGTGAGATCACCGGGACCTTAAAGGAACGGAGAGTGAGATCACGGGGAGGTTATAGGGTTCAGAGAGTGATATCACGATGAGGTTAAAGGGACCGAGAGTGAGATCACGTGGGGGTTAAAGGGACAGTGAGAGATTATGGGATGGTTAAAGCGACAGAGAGAGATCATGGGGAGGTTAAAGGGACAGAGACAGAGATCACGGGGAGGTTAAAGGGACAGAGATTTTGATCACGGGGAGGTTAACGGGACAGAGAGTGAGATCACGGGCAGCTTAAAGGGACAGAGAGATATTCCGGGGAGGCTAAAGGGACAGAGAGTGAGATCACGGGGAGGTTAAAGGGACAGAAAGTGAGATCTCAGGGAGGTTAAAGGGAAAGAGAGTGAGATCACCGGGAGGTTGAGGGGACAGAGAGTGAGATCACGGGGAGGTTAAAAGGACAGAGAGTGAGATCACAGGGAGGTTAAAGGGAGAGAGAGTGAGATCACGGGGAGTTTAAAGGGACAGAGAGTGAGATCATGGGAAGTTAATGGAACAGAGAGTGAGATCATGGGGAGGTTAAAGGGGCAGAGAATGATTTCACGGTGAGCTTAAAGGGGCAGGGAATGAGAGCACAGGGAAGTTAATTGGACAGAGAGTGAGTTCACGGAAAGTTTAAAGGTACAGAGATTGAGTTCACGGGGTGGTTAAAGGGACAGAGATTAAGATCACGGGGAGGATAACTGGACAGTAATTGCGATCACGGGGAGGTTAATGGACAGAGACTGAGATCACGGGTAGGTTAAAGGGACAGAGAGTAAGATTACGGGGAGGATAAAGGGACAGAGAGTGAGATCACGGGGTGGCTGAAGGGACAGGGAGTGAGATCATGGGGAGGCTAAAGGGAAAGAGAGTGAGATCACTGGGAAGTTAAAGGGACAGAGATTTAGATCAAGGGGAGGTTAACGGGACAGAGAGTGAGTTCACGGGGAGGTAAAAGGGACAGAGAGATATTACTGGGAGGTTAAAGCGACAGAGAGTGAGATCACGGCGAGATTAGTGTGACAGAGAGTGAGATCACGTGAACGTTAAAGGGACAGCGAGTGAGAACACGGGGAAGTTAAAGGGACAGAGAGTGAGATCAAGGCGATGTTAAAGGGACAGAGAGTCAGATCACGGGGAGGTTAATGGGACGGAGAGTGAGATCACGGGGAGGTGAAGGGGACAGAGAATGAGATCACAGGGAGGTTAAAGGGACAGAGAGTGAGATCACGGGCAGGTTAAATGGACAGAGATTTTGATCACGGGTAGATTAAATGGATAGAGTGAGATCACTGGGACGTTAAAGGGACAGAGATTGAGATCACGGGGAGGTTAAAGGGACAGAGAGTGAAATCACGGGGAGGTTAAAGGGACAGAGAGTGAGAACACGGGGTGTTTAAAGTGACAGAGAGTGATATCATGGTGAGGTTAAAGGGACCGAGAGTCAGATCACGGGGAGGTTAATGGGACAGTGAGAGATTATGGGGATGGTAAAGCGACAGAGAGAGATCACAGGGATGTTAAAGGGACAGTGTGCTACAGAGTGAGATCTCGGTCAGGTTAAATGGACAGAGATTTACATCATGGGAAGATTAAATCGATAGAGTGAGATTACTGGGACGTTAAAAGGAAAGAGATTGAGACCACGGGGAGGATGAAGGGACAGAGTGAGATCACTGGGACGTTAAAGGGACAGAGATTGAGATCACGGGGAGGTTAAAGGGACAGAGAGTGAGATCACGGGGCGGTTAAAGGGACAGAGAGTGAAATCACGGGGAGGTTAAAGGGACATAGAGTGAAATCACGGGTAGGTTAAATGGACAGAGAGTGAGATTACTGGGACGTTAAAGAGATAGAGATTGAGATCATGGGGAGGTTAAAGGGACAGAGTGAGATCACTGGGACGTTAAAGGGACAGAGATTGAGATCATGTGTAGGTTAAAGGGACAGAGAGTGAGATCACAGGTAGGTTAAAGGGACAGAGAGTGAGATCACTGGGTAGTTAAAGGGACAGAGATAGAGATCACGGGGAGGTTAAAGGGACGGAGAGTGATATCACGGTGAGGTTAAAGGGACCGAGAGTGAGATCACGGGGAGGTTAATGGGACAGTGAGAGATTATGGGGATGGTAAAGCGACAGAGAGAGATCACAGGGATGTTAAAGGGACAGTGTGCTAAATCAGGGAGATTAAAGGGACATAGAGTGAGATCAATGGGAAGTTAAAGGGACAGAGATTTAGATCACGGGGAGGTTAACGGGACAGAGAGTGAGATCACGTGGAGGTTAAAGGGACAGAGAGTGAGATCACAGGGAGGTTAAAGGAAGAGAGAGTGAGATCGCGGGGAGTTTAAAGGGACAGAGAGTGAGATCACGGGGTGGTTAAAGTGACAGAGAGTGAGATCACAGGGAGGTTAAAGGGAAAGAGAGTAAGTCACGGGGAATTTAAAGGGACAGAGAGTGAGATCACGAGGAAGTTAAAGGGACAGAGAGTGCGATCACGGGGAGGTTAAAGGGACAGAGAATGTGTTCACGGTGAGCTTAAAGGGACAGGGAATGAGAGCACAGGGAAGTTAATGGGACAGAGTGTGAGATCACGGGAAGTTTAGTGGTACAGAGATTGAGTTCACGGGGGGGTTAAAGGGACAGAGATTGAGATCACGGGGAGGATAACTGGACAGTCAGTGAGATCACGGGGAGGTTAATGGACAGAGAGTAAGAGCACGGGGAGGTTAAAGGGACAGAGATTGAGATCACGGGGAGTTTAAAGTGAAAGAGAGTGATATCACTAGGAAGTTAAAGGGACAGAGATTTAGATCAAGGGGAGGTTAACTGGACAGAGAGTGAGTTCATGGGGAGGTTAAAGGGGCAGAGACTGAGATCACGGAGAGGTTGAAGGGCCAGAGTGCTACATCAGGGAGGTTAAAGGGACAGAGAGTGAGATCTCTGGGAAGATAAAGGGACAGAGATTTAGATTACGGGGAGGTTAAAGCGACAGAGAGTGAGATCACGGTGAAGTTAATGGGACAGAGAGTGAGATCACGTGGAGGTTAAATGGACAGAGACTGAGATCACGGGGATGTTAAAGGGACAGGGAGTTAGGTTACGGTGAGGTTAAAGGGACAGAGAGTGAGATCACGGGGAGGCAAAAGGGACAGAGAGTGAGATCACGGGGAGGCTAATAGGAAAGAGAGTGAGGTCACTGGGAAGTTAAAGGGACAGAGATTTAGATCACGGGGAGGTTAAAGGGACAGAGAGCGATTACGGGATGGTTAAAGGGACAGAGAGAGATCACGGGGAGGTTAAAGGGACAGAGGGTGAGATGACGGGAATGTTAAAGGGACAGACTGTGAGATCATGGGGAGGTTAAAGGGACAGAGAGTGAGATCACGGGGAGGTTAAAGGGACATAGGGTGAGATCACGGGAATGTTAAAGGGACAGACTGTGAGATCATGGGGAGGTTAAAGGGACAGAGAGTGATATCACAGGGAGGTTAAAGGGAGAGAGGGTGAGATGACGGGCAGTTAAAATGACAGAGAGTGAGATCACGGGGAGGTTAAAGGGACAGAGTGAGATCACGTGGACGTTAAATGGACAGAGAGTGAGATCAATGGGAGGTTAAAGGGATGGTGAGTGAGATCACGGGGAGGTGAAAGGGACAGACAATGAGATCACAGGGAGGTTAAAGGGACAGAGAGTGAGATCACGGGCAGTTTAAATGGACAGAGATTTAGATCACTGGAAGATTAAATGGATATAGTGAGATCACTGGGACGTTAAAAGGAAAGAGATTGAGATCACGGGGAGGTTAAAGGGACAGAGTGAGATCACTGGGACGTTAAAGGGACAGAGATTGAGATCACGGGGAGGTTAAAGGGACAGAGATTGAGATCACGGGGAGGTTAAAGGGACAGAGAGTGAGATCACGGGGAGGTTGAATGGACAGAGAGTGAGATCACGGGCAGGTTAAAGGGACAGAGAGTGAGATCACGGGGAGGTTAAAGGGACAGAGAGTGAGATCACGGGGAGGTTAAAGGGACAGAGAGTGATATCACGTGGAGGTTAATGGGACAGAGAGTGAGATCACGGGGAGGTTAAAGGGACAGAGATTGAGATCACGGTGAGTTTAAAGGGACAGAGAGTGAGATCAGGGGGAGGTTAAAGGGACAGAGAGTGAGAGCACTGGGACGTTAAATGGACAGAGATTGAGATCACGCTGAGGTTAAAGTGAAGAGTGAGATCACTGGGACGTTAAAGGGACAGAGATTGAGATCACGCGGAGGTTAAAGGGACGGAGAGTGAGATCACGGGGATGTTAAAGGGTCAGAGAGTGAGATCAGAGGTAGGTTAACTGGACAATGAGTGAGATTACGGGAGGTTAAAGGGACAGAGAGTGAAATCACGGGCAGGTTGAATGGACAGAGATTGAGATAACGGGGAGGTTAAAGGGACAGAGTGAGATCACTGGGACCTTAAAGGGACAGAGATTGAGATCACTGGGAGGTTAAAGTGACAGAGAGAGAAATCACGGGGAGGTTAATGGGACAGACAGTGATATCACGGGGAGGTTAAAGGGACAGAGAGTGATATCACGCTGATGTTAAACGGACAGAGAGTGAGAGCACGGGGAGATTAAAGTGAAAGACAGAGATCACTGGGAGATTAAAGGGACAGAGAGTGAGATCACGGGGATGTTAAAGGGACAGTGAGAGATTATGTGCAGGATAAAGCGACAGAGCGAGATCACGGGGAGGTTAAAGGGGCAGAGACTGAGATCACGGGGAGGTTAAAGGGCCAGAGTGCTACATCAGGGAGGTTAAAGGGACAGAGAGTGAGATCTCTGGGAAGTTAAAGGGACAGAGATTTAGAATACGGGGAGGTTAAAGGGACAGAGAGTGAGATCACGGTGAGGTTAATGGGACAGAGAGTGAGATCACGTGGAGGTTAAAGGGACAGAAAGTGAGATTGCAGGGAGGTTTAATGGACAGAGAGTGAGATCACGGGGTTGTTAAAGGGACAGGGAGTGAGGTTACGGTGAGGTTAAAGGGACAGAGAGTGAGATCACGGGGAGGCAAAAGGGACAGAGAGTGAGATCACGGGGAGGCTAATAGGAAAGAGAGTGAGGTCACTGGGATGTTAAAGGGACAGAGATTTAGATCACGGGGAGGATAACGGGACAGAGAGTGAGATCACAGGCAGGTTAAGGGACAGAGAGAGATTACGGGGATATTAAAGCGACACAGAGTGAGATCACGGGGAGGATAATGGGAGAGAGAGTGAGATCACGTGAAGATTAAAGGGACAGATATTGAGATCACTGGGAGGTTAAAGGGACAGAGAGTGAGATCACGGGGAGGTTAAAGGGACAGAGAATGAGATCACAAGGAGGTTAAAGGGAGAGAGAGTGAGATCACGGGAAGGATAAAGGGACAGAGAGTGGGATCACAGGGAGGTTAAAGGGACAGAGAGTGAGATCACGGGAAGTTTAAAGGGACAGAGAGTGTGATTATGGGGAGGTTAAAGGGACAGAGAGTGAGATCACGTGGACGATAAAGGGACAGAGAGTGAGATCACTGGGAGTTAAAGGGACGGTGAGTGAGATCACGGGGAGGTGTAAGGGACAGACAATGAGATCACAGGGAGGTTAAAGGGACAGAGAGTGAGATCACGAGCAGGTTAAATGGACAGACAATTAGATCACGGGAAGATTAAATGGATAGAGTGAGATCACTGGGACGTTAAAAGGAAAGAGATTGAGATCACGGGGAGGATAAAGGGACAGAGTGAGATCACTGGGACGTTAAAGGGACAGAGATTGAGATCAGGGGAGGTTAAAGGGACAGAGATTGAGATCACGGGGAGGATAAAGGGAGAGAGAGTGAGATCACGGGGAGTTCAAAGGGACAGAGAGTGAAATCACGGGGAGGTTAAAGGGCCATAGAGTGAAATCACGGGGAGGTTAAAGGGACAGAGAGTGAGAGCACTGGGACGTTAAAGGGACAGAGATTGAGATCACGGGGAGGTTAAAGTGAAGAGTGAGATCAGTGGGACGTGAAAGGGACAGAAATTGAGATCACGCGGAGGTTAAAGGGATGGAGAGTGAGATCACGGGGAGGTAAAAGGGACAGAGAGTGAGATCAGAGGTAGGTTAACTGGACAATGAGTGAGATTACGGGAGGTTAAAGGGACAGGGAGTGAGATCACGGGGTGGTTAAAGGGACAGAGAGTGAGAACACGGGGAGTTTAAAGGGAAAGACAGTGATCACTGGGATATTAAATGTACAGAGAGTGAGATCACTGGGAAGTCAAAGAGACAGAGATTTAGATCACGGGGAGTTTAACGGGACAGAGAGTGAGATCCCGGGCAGGTTAAAGGGACAGAGAGAGTTTACGGGGAGGTTAAAGCGACAGAGAGTGAGATCACGGTGAGATTAATGGGACAGAGAGTGAGATCATGCGGAGGTTAAAGGGACAGACAGTCAGATCACGGGGAGGTTAAAGTTACGGAGAATGAGATCACGTGTAGATGAAAAGGACAGAGATTTTGATCATGCGGAGTTTAAAGGAACAGAGAGAGAGATCACGGGGAGGTTAAAGGGATAGAGAGTGAGATCACGGGGAGGTTAATGGGACAGAGAGTGAGATCACGGGGAGGTTAAAGTTACAGAGAATGAGATCACGGGCAGGTTAAAAGGACAGTGATTTTGATCATGGGGAGTTCAAAGGGACAGAGAATGAGATCACGGAGGGGTTAAATGGACAGAGAGTGATATCACGGTGAGTTTAAAGGGACAGAGAGTGAGAACACGTGGCATTTAAAGGGAAAGACAGAGATCACGGGGAGGTTAAAGGGACAGAGAGTGAGATCACGGGGAGGTTAAAGGGACAGAGAGAGATTACGGATTGGTTAAAGCGACAGAGAGAGATCACGGGGAGGTTAAAGGGACAGAGGGTGAGATCATGGGAATGTTAAAGGGACAGACTGTGAGATCATGGGCAGTTTAAAGGGACAGAGAGTGAGATCACGTGGAGGTTAAAGGGACAACGTGAGATCTCGTCGACGTTAAAGGGACAGAGAGTGAGATCACAGGGAGGTTAAAGGGACGGTGAGTGAGATCACGGGGAGGTGAAAGGGGCAGACAATGAGATCACAGGGAGGTTAAAGGGACAGAGAGTGAGATCACAGGGAGGTTAAAGGGACGGTGAGTGAGATCACGGGGAGGTGAAAGGGACAGACAATGAGATCACGGGCAGGTTAAATGGACAGAGATTTAGATCACCGGAAGATTAAATGGATAGAGTGAGATCACTGGGACGTTAAAAGGAAAGAGATTGAGATCACGGGGAGGATAAAGGGACAGAGTGAGATCACTGGGACGTTAAAGGGACAGAGATTGAGATCACGGGGAGGTTAAAGGGACAGAGATTGAGATCACAGGGAGGTTAAAGGGACAGAGAGTGAGATCACGGGGAGTTTAAAGGGAAAGAGAGTGAAATCACGGGGAGGTTAAAGGGACAGAGAGTGAGAGCACTGGGACGTTAAAGGGACAGAGATTGAGATCACGGGGAGGTTTAAGTGAAGTTTGAGATCACTGGGTCGTTAAAGGGACAGAGATTGAGATCACGCGGAGCTTAAAGGGACGGAGAGTGAGATCACGGGGATGTTAAAGGGTCAGAGAGTGAGATCAGAGGTAGGTCAACTGGACAATGAGTGTGATTACGGGAGGTTAAAAGGTCAGAGAGAGAGATCACGGGGAGGTTAAAGGGACAGAGAGTGAGAACACGGGGAGTTTAAAGGGAAAGACAGTGATCACTCGGAGATTAAATGGACAGAGAGTGACATCACGTGGACGTTAAAGGGACAGAGAGTGAGATCACGGGGAAGTAAAAGGGACAGAGAGTGAGATCACGGGGAGGTTAATGGGACAGAGACTGAGATCACGGGGAGGTTAAAGGGGCAGAGACTGAGATCACGGGGAGGTTAAAGGGGCAGAGTGATACATCAGGGAGGTTAAAGGGACAGAGAGTGATATCGCTGGGAAGTCAAAGAGACAGAGATTTAGATCACGGGGAGCTTAACGGGACAGAGAGTGAGATCACGGGCAGGTTAAAGCGACAGAGACAGATCACGATGAGGTTAATGGGACAGAGAGTGAGATCATGTGGAGGTTAAAGGGACAGACAGTCAGATCACGGGGAGTTTAAAGGGACTGAGATTGAGATCACGGGGAGGTTAAATGGACAGAGAGTGAGATCACGGGGAGGTTAAAGGGACAGAGAGTGAGATCACGGGGAGGTTAAAGGGACAGAGAGAGATTACGGGATGGTTAAAGCGACAGAGAGAGATCACGGGGATGTTAAAGGGACAGAGGTTGAGATCACGGGAATATTAAAGGGACAGAGAGTTAGATCACGGGGAGGTTAAAGGGACATAGGGTGAGATCACGGGAATGTTAAAGGGACAGACTGTGAGATCATGGGGAGTTTAAAGGGACAGAGAGTGATATCACAGGGAGGTTAAAGGGAGAGAGAGTGAGATCACGGGCAGTTTAAAGGGACAGAGAGTGAGATCACGGGGAGGTTAAAGTGACAGAGAGAGATCACGTCGACGTTAACGGGACAGAGAGTGAGATCACAGGGAGGTTAAAGGGACGGTGAGTGAGATCACGGGGAGGTGAAAAGGACAGACAATGAGATCACAGGGAGGTTAAAGGGACAGAGAGTGAGATCACGGGCAGGTTAAATGGACAGAGATTTAGATCACTGGAAGATTAAATGGATATAGTGAGATCACTGGGACGTTAAAAGGAAAGAGATTGAGATCACGGGGAGGATAAAGGGACAGAGTGAGATCACTGGGACGTTAAAGGGACAGAGATTGAGATCACGGGGAGGTTAAAGGGACAGAGATTGAGATCACGGGGAGGTTAAAGGGACAGAGAGTGAGATCACGGGGAGATTAAAGGGAAAGAGAGTGAAATCACGGGGAGGTTAAAGGGACAGAGAGTGAGAGCACTGGGACGTTAAAGGGACAGAGATTGAGATCACTGGGAGGTTTAAGTGAAGAGTGAGATCACGGGGAGGTTAAAGTTACAGAGAATGAGATCACGGGCAGGTTAAAGGACAGTGATTTTGATCATGGGGACTTCAAAGGGACAGAGAATGATATCACGGATGGGTTAAATAGACAGAGAGTGATATCACGGTGAGCTTAAAGGGACAGAGAGTGAGAACAGGGGGAGGTTAAAGGGACAGAGAGAGATTACGGGATGGTTAAAGCGACAGAGAGAGATCACGGGGAGGTTAAAGGGACAGAGGGTGAGATCACGGGAATGTTAAAGGGACAGAGAGTGAGATCATGGGGAGGTTAAAGGGACAGAGAGTGATATCATGGGGAGGTTAAAGGGACAGAGAGTGATATCACAGGGAGGTTAAAAGGAGAGAGAGTGAGATCACGGGCAGTTTAAAGGGACAGAGAGTGAGATCACGGGCAGGTTAAATGGACAGAGATTTAGATCACTGGAAGATTAAATGGATATAGTGAGATCACTGGGACGTTAAAAGGAAAGAGATTGAGATCACGGGGAGGATAAAGGGACAGAGTGAGATCACTGGGACGTTAAAGGGACAGAGATTGAGATCACGGGGAGGTTAAAGGGACAGAGATTGAGATCACGGGGAGGTTAAAGGGACAGAGAGTGAGATCACGGGGAGATTAAAGGGAAAGAGAGTGAAATCACGGGGAGGTTAAAGGGACAGAGAGTGAGAGCACTGGGACGTTAAAGGGACAGAGATTGAGATCACTGGGAGGTTTAAGTGAAGAGTGAGATCACGGGGAGGTTAAAGTTACAGAGAATGAGATCACGGGCAGGTTAAAAGGACAGTGATTTTGATCATGGGGACTTCAAAGGGACAGAGAATGATATCACGGATGGGTTAAATGGACAAAGAGTGATATCACGGTGAGCTTAAAGGGACAGAGAGTGAGAACACGGGGAGGATAAAGGGACAGAGAGAGATTACGGGATGGTTAAAGCGACAGAGAGAGATCACGGGGAGGTTAAAGGGACAGAGGGTGAGATCACGGGAATGTTAAAGGGACAGAGAGTGAGATCATGGGGAGGTTAAAGGGACAGAGAGTGATATCACAGGGAGGTTAAAAGGAGAGAGAGTGAGATCACGGGCAGTTTAAAGGGAGAGAGAGTGAGATCACGGGGAGGTTAAAGGGACAGAGAGTGAGATCACGGGGAGGTTAAAGAGACAGAGTGAGATCACGAGGAGGTTAAAGGTACAGAGATTGAGTTCACGGGGCGGTTAAAGGGACAGAGAGTGAGATCACGGGAAGGTTAAAGGGACAGAGAGTGAGATTACGGGGAGGTTAAATCGACAGAGAGTGAGATTACGGGGAGATTAATGTGACAGAGAGTGAGATCACGTGGACGTTAAAGGGAAGAGAGTGAGATCACGGGGAAGTTAAAGGGACAGAGAGTGAGGTCACGGGGAGGTTAAAGGGACAGAGAGTCAGCTCACGGGGAGGTTAATGGGACAGAGAGTGAGATCACGGGGTGGTTAAAGGGACAGAGAGTGAGATCACAGGGAGGTTAAAGGGAGAGAGATTGAGATCACGGGCAGGTTAAATGGAAAGAGATTGAGATCACGGGAAGATTAAATGGATAGAGTGAGATCACTGGGACGTTAAAGGGACAGAAGTTGAGATCACGGGGAGGTTAAAGGGACAGAGTGAGATCACCGGGACCTTAAAGGAACGGAGAGTGAGATCACGGGGAGGTTATAGGGTTCAGAGAGTGATATCACGATGAGGTTAAAGGGACCGAGAGTGAGATCACGTGGGGGTTAAAGGGACAGTGAGAGATTATGGGATGGTTAAAGCGACAGAGAGAGATCATGGGGAGGTTAAAGGGACAGAGACAGAGATCACGGGGAGGTTAAAGGGACAGAGATTTTGATCACGGGGAGGTTAACGGGACAGAGAGTGAGATCACGGGCAGCTTAAAGGGACAGAGAGATATTCCGGGGAGGCTAAAGGGACAGAGAGTGAGATCACGGGGAGGTTAAAGGGACAGAAAGTGAGATCTCAGGGAGGTTAAAGGGAAAGAGAGTGAGATCACCGGGAGGTTGAGGGGACAGAGAGTGAGATCACGGGGAGGTTAAAAGGACAGAGAGTGAGATCACAGGGAGGTTAAAGGGAGAGAGAGTGAGATCACGGGGAGTTTAAAGGGACAGAGAGTGAGATCATGGGAAGTTAATGGAACAGAGAGTGAGATCATGGGGAGGTTAAAGGGGCAGAGAATGATTTCACGGTGAGCTTAAAGGGGCAGGGAATGAGAGCACAGGGAAGTTAATTGGACAGAGAGTGAGTTCACGGAAAGTTTAAAGGTACAGAGATTGAGTTCACGGGGTGGTTAAAGGGACAGAGATTAAGATCACGGGGAGGATAACTGGACAGTAATTGCGATCACGGGGAGGTTAATGGACAGAGACTGAGATCACGGGTAGGTTAAAGGGACAGAGAGTAAGATTACGGGGAGGATAAAGGGACAGAGAGTGAGATCACGGGGTGGCTGAAGGGACAGGGAGTGAGATCATGGGGAGGCTAAAGGGAAAGAGAGTGAGATCACTGGGAAGTTAAAGGGACAGAGAATTAGATCAAGGGGAGGTTAACGGGACAGAGAGTGAGTTCACGGGGAGGTAAAAGGGACAGAGAGATATTACTGGGAGGTTAAAGCGACAGAGAGTGAGATCACGGCGAGATTAGTGTGACAGAGAGTGAGATCACGTGAACGTTAAAGGGACAGCGAGTGAGAACACGGGGAAGTTAAAGGGACAGAGAGTGAGATCAAGGCGATGTTAAAGGGACAGAGAGTCAGATCACGGGGAGGTTAATGGGACGGAGAGTGAGATCACGGGGAGGTGAAGGGGACAGAGAATGAGATCACAGGGAGGTTAAAGGGACAGAGAGTGAGATCACGGGCAGGTTAAATGGACAGAGATTTTGATCACGGGTAGATTAAATGGATAGAGTGAGATCACTGGGACGTTAAAGGGACAGAGATTGAGATCACGGGGAGGTTAAAGGGACAGAGAGTGAAATCACGGGGAGGTTAAAGGGACAGAGAGTGAGAACACGGGGTGTTTAAAGTGACAGAGAGTGATATCATGGTGAGGTTAAAGGGACCGAGAGTCAGATCACGGGGAGGTTAATGGGACAGTGAGAGATTATGGGGATGGTAAAGCGACAGAGAGAGATCACAGGGATGTTAAAGGGACAGTGTGCTACATCAGGGAGATTAAAGGGACATAGAGTGAGATCAATGGGAAGTTAAAGGGACAGAGATTTAGATCACGGGGAGGTTAACGGGACAGAGAGTGAGATCACGTGGAGGTTAAAGGGACAGAGAGTGAGATCACAGGGAGGTTAAAGGAAGAGAGAGTGAGATCGCGGGGAGTTTAAAGGGACAGAGAGTGAGATCACGGGGTGGTTAAAGTGACAGAGAGTGAGAGCACTGGGACGTTAAAGGGACAGAGATTGAGATCACTGGGAGGTTTAAGTGAAGAGTGAGATCACGGGGAGGTTAAAGTTACAGAGAATGAGATCACGGGCAGGTTAAAAGGACAGTGATTTTGATCATGGGGACTTCAAAGGGACAGAGAATGATATCACGGATGGGTTAAATGGACAGAGAGTGATATCACGGTGAGCTTAAAGGGACAGAGAGTGAGAACAGGGGGAGGTTAAAGGGACAGAGAGAGATTACGGGATGGTTAAAGCGACAGAGAGAGATCACGGGGAGGTTAAAGGGACAGAGGGTGAGATCACGGGAATGTTAAAGGGACAGAGAGTGAGATCATGGGGAGGTTAAAGGGACAGAGAGTGATATCATGGGGAGGTTAAAGGGACAGAGAGTGATATCACAGGGAGGTTAAAAGGAGAGAGAGTGAGATCACGGGCAGTTTAAAGGGACAGAGAGTGAGATCACGGGCAGATTAAATGGACAGAGATTTAGATCACTGGAAGATTAAATGGATATAGTGAGATCACTGGGACGTTAAAAGGAAAGAGATTGAGATCACGGGGAGGATAAAGGGACAGAGTGAGATCACTGGGACGTTAAAGGGACAGAGATTGAGATCACGGGGAGGTTAAAGGGACAGAGATTGAGATCACGGGGAGGTTAAAGGGACAGAGAGTGAGATCACGGGGAGATTAAAGGGAAAGAGAGTGAAATCACGGGGAGGTTAAAGGGACAGAGAGTGAGAGCACTGGGACGTTAAAGGGACAGAGATTGAGATCACTGGGAGGTTTAAGTGAAGAGTGAGATCACGGGGAGGTTAAAGTTACAGAGAATGAGATCACGGGCAGGTTAAAAGGACAGTGATTTTGATCATGGGGACTTCAAAGGGACAGAGAATGATATCACGGATGGGTTAAATGGACAAAGAGTGATATCACGGTGAGCTTAAAGGGACAGAGAGTGAGAACACGGGGAGGATAAAGGGACAGAGAGAGATTACGGGATGGTTAAAGCGACAGAGAGAGATCACGGGGAGGTTAAAGGGACAGAGGGTGAGATCACGGGAATGTTAAAGGGACAGAGAGTGAGATCATGGGGAGGTTAAAGGGACAGAGAGTGATATCATGGGGAGGTTAAAGGGACAGAGAGTGATATCACAGGGAGGTTAAAAGGAGAGAGAGTGAGATCACGGGCAGTTTAAAGGGAGAGAGAGTGAGATCACGGGGAGGTTAAAGGGACAGAGAGTGAGATCACGGGGAGGTTAAAGAGACAGAGTGAGATCACGAGGAGGTTAAAGGTACAGAGATTGAGTTCACGGGGCGGTTAAAGGGACAGAGAGTGAGATCACGGGAAGGTTAAAGGGACAGAGAGTGAGATTACGGGGAGGTTAAATCGACAGAGAGTGAGATTACGGGGAGATTAATGTGACAGAGAGTGAGATCACGTGGACGTTAAAGGGAAGAGAGTGAGATCACGGGGAAGTTAAAGGGACAGAGAGTGAGGTCACGGGGAGGTTAAAGGGACAGAGAGTCAGATCACGGGGAGGTTAATGGGACAGAGAGTGAGATCACGGGGTGGTTAAAGGGACAGAGAGTGAGATCACAGGGAGGTTAAAGGGAGAGAGATTGAGATCACGGGCAGGTTAAATGGAAAGAGATTGAGATCACGGGAAGATTAAATGGATAGAGTGAGATCACTGGGACGTTAAAGGGACAGAAGTTGAGATCACGGGGAGGTTAAAGGGACAGAGTGAGATCACCGGGACCTTAAAGGAACGGAGAGTGAGATCACGGGGAGGTTATAGGGTTCAGAGAGTGATATCACGATGAGGTTAAAGGGACCGAGAGTGAGATCACGTGGGGGTTAAAGGGACAGTGAGAGATTATGGGATGGTTAAAGCGACAGAGAGAGATCATGGGGAGGTTAAAGGGACAGAGACAGAGATCACGGGGAGGTTAAAGGGACAGAGATTTTGATCACGGGGAGGTTAACGGGACAGAGAGTGAGATCACGGGCAGCTTAAAGGGACAGAGAGATATTCCGGGGAGGCTAAAGGGACAGAGAGTGAGATCACGGGGAGGTTAAAGGGACAGAAAGTGAGATCTCAGGGAGGTTAAAGGGAAAGAGAGTGAGATCACCGGGAGGTTGAGGGGACAGAGAGTGAGATCACGGGGAGGTTAAAAGGACAGAGAGTGAGATCACAGGGAGGTTAAAGGGAGAGAGAGTGAGATCACGGGGAGTTTAAAGGGACAGAGAGTGAGATCATGGGAAGTTAATGGAACAGAGAGTGAGATCATGGGGAGGTTAAAGGGGCAGAGAATGATTTCACGGTGAGCTTAAAGGGGCAGGGAATGAGAGCACAGGGAAGTTAATTGGACAGAGAGTGAGTTCACGGAAAGTTTAAAGGTACAGAGATTGAGTTCACGGGGTGGTTAAAGGGACAGAGATTAAGATCACGGGGAGGATAACTGGACAGTAATTGCGATCACGGGGAGGTTAATGGACAGAGACTGAGATCACGGGTAGGTTAAAGGGACAGAGAGTAAGATTACGGGGAGGATAAAGGGACAGAGAGTGAGATCACGGGGTGGCTGAAGGGACAGGGAGTGAGATCATGGGGAGGCTAAAGGGAAAGAGAGTGAGATCACTGGGAAGTTAAAGGGACAGAGATTTAGATCAAGGGGAGGTTAACGGGACAGAGAGTGAGTTCACGGGGAGGTAAAAGGGACAGAGAGATATTACTGGGAGGTTAAAGCGACAGAGAGTGAGATCACGGCGAGATTAGTGTGACAGAGAGTGAGATCACGTGAACGTTAAAGGGACAGCGAGTGAGAACACGGGGAAGTTAAAGGGACAGAGAGTGAGATCAAGGCGATGTTAAAGGGACAGAGAGTCAGATCACGGGGAGGTTAATGGGACGGAGAGTGAGATCACGGGGAGGTGAAGGGGACAGAGAATGAGATCACAGGGAGGTTAAAGGGACAGAGAGTGAGATCACGGGCAGGTTAAATGGACAGAGATTTTGATCACGGGTAGATTAAATGGATAGAGTGAGATCACTGGGACGTTAAAGGGACAGAGATTGAGATCACGGGGAGGTTAAAGGGACAGAGAGTGAAATCACGGGGAGGTTAAAGGGACAGAGAGTGAGAACACGGGGTGTTTAAAGTGACAGAGAGTGATATCATGGTGAGGTTAAAGGGACCGAGAGTCAGATCACGGGGAGGTTAATGGGACAGTGAGAGATTATGGGGATGGTAAAGCGACAGAGAGAGATCACAGGGATGTTAAAGGGACAGTGTGCTACAGAGTGAGATCTCGGTCAGGTTAAATGGACAGAGATTTACATCATGGGAAGATTAAATCGATAGAGTGAGATTACTGGGACGTTAAAAGGAAAGAGATTGAGACCACGGGGAGGATGAAGGGACAGAGTGAGATCACTGGGACGTTAAAGGGACAGAGATTGAGATCACGGGGAGGTTAAAGGGACAGAGAGTGAGATCACGGGGCGGTTAAAGGAACAGAGAGTGAAATCACGGGGAGGTTAAAGGGACATAGAGTGAAATCACGGGTAGGTTAAATGGACAGAGAGTGAGATTACTGGGACGTTAAAGAGATAGAGATTGAGATCATGGGGAGGTTAAAGGGACAGAGTGAGATCACTGGGACGTTAAAGGGACAGAGATTGAGATCATGTGTAGGTTAAAGGGACAGAGAGTGAGATCACAGGTAGGTTAAAGGGACAGAGAGTGAGATCACTGGGTAGTTAAAGGGACAGAGATAGAGATCACGGGGAGGTTAAAGGGACGGAGAGTGATATCACGGTGAGGTTAAAGGGACCGAGAGTGAGATCACGGGGAGGTTAATGGGACAGTGAGAGATTATGGGGATGGTAAAGCGACAGAGAGAGATCACAGGGATGTTAAAGGGACAGTGTGCTACATCAGGGAGATTAAAGGGACATAGAGTGAGATCAATGGGAAGTTAAAGGGACAGAGATTTAGATCACGGGGAGGTTAACGGGACAGAGAGTGAGATCACGTGGAGGTTAAAGGGACAGAGAGTGAGATCACAGGGAGGTTAAAGGAAGAGAGAGTGAGATCGCGGGGAGTTTAAAGGGACAGAGAGTGAGATCACGGGGTGGTTAAAGTGACAGAGAGTGAGAGCACTGGGACGTTAAAGGGACAGAGATTGAGATCACTGGGAGGTTTAAGTGAAGAGTGAGATCACGGGGAGGTTAAAGTTACAGAGAATGAGATCACGGGCAGGTTAAAAGGACAGTGATTTTGATCATGGGGACTTCAAAGGGACAGAGAATGATATCACGGATGGGTTAAATGGACAGAGAGTGATATCACGGTGAGCTTAAAGGGACAGAGAGTGAGAACAGGGGGAGGTTAAAGGGACAGAGAGAGATTACGGGATGGTTAAAGCGACAGAGAGAGATCACGGGGAGGTTAAAGGGACAGAGGGTGAGATCAAGTGGAGGTTAAAGGGACAGAGAGTGAGATCACAGGGAGGTTAAAGGGAGAGAGAGTGAGATCGCGGGGAGGTTAAAGGGACAGAGAGTGAGATCACGAGGTGGTTAAAGCGACAGAGAGTGAGATCACAGGGAGGTTAAAGGGAAAGAGAGTGAGATCACGGGGAATTTAAAGGGACATAGAGTGAGATCATGAGGAAGTTAAAGGGACAGAGAGTGAGATCACGGGGAGGTTATAGGGACAAAGAATGAGTTCACGGTGAGCTTAAAGGGACAGGGAATGAGAGCACAGGGAAGTTAATGGGACAGAGTGTGAGATCACGGGAAGTTTAAAGGTACAGAGATTGAGTTCACGGGGGGGGTTAAAGGGACAGAGATTGAGATCACGGGGAGGATAACTGGACAGTGAGTGCGATCACGGGGAGGTTAATGGACAGAGAGTGAGAGCACGGGGAGGTTAAAGGGACAGAGATTGAGATCACGGGGAGTTTAAAGTGAAAGATAGTGTGATCACGGGGAGGTTAAAAGGACAGAGAGTGAGATCACGCGAAGGTTAAAGGGACAGGATGTGAGATCATGGGGAGGTTAAAGGGAAAGAGAGTGAGATCACTGGGAAGTTAAAGGGACAGAGATCTAGATCAAGAGGAGGTTAACTGGACAGAGAGTGAGTTCACGGGGAGGTTAGAGGAACAGAGAGAGATTACGGGGAGGTTAAAGCGACAGAGAGTGAGATCACGGGGAGATTAGTGTGACAGAGAGTGAGATCACGTGGACGTTAAAGGGACAGAGAGTGAGATCACGGGGAGGTTAAAGGGACAGAGAATGAGATCACGGGAGGTTAAAGGTACAGAGAGATAAATCAGGGAGGCTATAGGGACAGAGATATAGATCACGGGGAGGTTAACGGGACAGAAAGTGAGATCACGGGAAGTTTAAAGGGACAGAGTGAGATCACGGGGAGGTTAAAGGGACAGAGAATGAGATCACGGGGAGGTTAAAGGTACAGAGAGCTAAATCAGGGAGGTTATAGGAACAGAGATATAGATCACGGGGAGGTTAACGGGACAGAGAGTGAGATCACGGGAAGTTTAAAGGGACAGAGAGAGATTACGGGGAGGTGAAAGGGACAGAAAGTGAGATCACGGGGAAGTTAAATGGACAGAGAGTGAGATCACGGGGAGATTAATGGAACAGAGACTGAGATCAGGGGGAGGTGAAAGAGACAGAGAATGAGATCACGGGGAAGTTAAATGGACAGAGAGTGAGATCATGGGGAGATTAAAGAGACAGAGACTAAGATCGCGGGAAGCTTAAAGGGACAGAGTGAGATCACTGGGACGTTAAAGGGACAGAGATTGAGATCACGGGGAGGTTAAAGGCACAGAGATTGAGATCACGGGGAGGTAAAAGGGACAGAGAGTGAGATCACCAGGAGGTTAAATGGACAGAGAGTGAGCTCACGGGGCGGTTAAAGGCCCAGAGAGTGAGATCACGGGGTGGTTAAAGGGACAGAGAGTTAGATGACGGGGAGTTTAAATGGACAGAGTGAGATTACAGGGAGGTTAAAGGGACAGATGTTGAGATCACGGGGAGGTTAAAGGGACGGGGAGTGATATAACGGGGAGGATAAAGGGACAGAGAGTGAGATCACGGAGAGGTTAAAGGGATAGAGAGTGAGATCACAGGGAGGTAAAAGGGACATAAAGTGAGATCACGTGGAGGTTAAAGGGACATAGAGTGAGATCACGGGGAGGTTAAAGGGATAGAGAGTGAGATCACGGGGAGGTAAAAGGGACATAGAGTGTGATCACGGGGAGGTTAAAGGGACAGAGAGTGAGATCGCGGGGAGCTTAAAGGGACAGAGATTGAGATCACGGGTAGGTGAAAGGGACAGAGAGGTAGATCAGGGAGGTTAATGAGACAGAGAGTGAGATCACGGGAAATTTAAAGGGACAGTGAGAGATTACGGGGAGGTGAAAGGGACAGAAAGTGAGATCACGGGGAGGTTAAATGGACAGAGAGTGAGATCATGGAGAGATTAAAGGGACTGAGAGTGAGATCACGGGGAGGTTAATGGGACAGAGACTGAGATCACGGGGAGGTGAAAGCGACAGAGATTGAGATCACGAGAAGATTAAAGGGACGGAGTGTGATGGCTGGGACGTTAAAGGGACAGAGATTGAGATCACGGGGAGGTTAAAGGGACAGAGAGTGATATCACGGGGAGGTTTAAGGAATAGAGAGTGAGATCACGGAAAAGTTAAAGGGACAGAGAGTGAGATCAGGGGAAGGTTAATGGGTCAAAGAATGAGTTCATGGGGAGGTTAAAGGGACAGAGAGTCAGATCTCGGGTATTTAAAAGGGAAAGAGAGTGAGATCACGGGGAGTTTAAAGGGACAGTAAATGAGATCACGGGCAGGTTAAAGGGACAGAGATTGAGATCACTGGAGGATTAAAGAGAAAGGGTGAGATCACGGGGAGGTTAAATGGACAGTCAGCGAGATCACGGAGAGGTTAAAGGGACAGTGAGTGAGATCAATGGGAGGTTAAAGGGACAGAGAGTAAGATCACGGGGAGGTGAAAGGGACAGAGAGTGAGATCACTGGGAGGTTAAAGAGACAGAGATTGAGATCACGGGGAGTTTAAAGGTACAGAGAGGTAGATCAGGGAGGTTAAAGGGATAGAGAGTGAGATCACGGGGAGGTTAAAGGGACAGAGACTGAGATCACGGGGAGGTTAAAGGTACAGAGACCTAAATCAGGGAGGTTATAGGGACAGAGATATAGATCACGGGGAGGTTAACGGGACAGAGATTGAGATCAGGGGAAGTTTAGAGGGACAGAGAGAGATTATGGGGAGGTGAAAGGGACAGAAAGTGAGATCACGGGGAAGTTAAGTGGACAGAGAGTGTGATCACGGGGAGATTAAAGGGACAGAGACTGAGATCACGGGGAGGTGAAAGAGACAGAGAATGATATCACGGGGAAGTAAAATGGACAGAGAGTGAGATCATGGGGAGATTAAAGGGACAGAGACTAAAATCACGGGGAGGTGAAAGGGACAGAGATTGAGATCACGAGAAGATTAAAGGGACAGAATGAGATCACTGGGACGTTAATGGGACAGAGTTTGAGATCACGGGGAGGTTAAAGGCACAGAGATTGAGATCACGGGGAGGTAAAAGGGACAGAGAGTGAGATCACCAGGAGGTTAAAGGGACAGAGGGTGAGCTCACGGGGCGGTTAAAGGGACAGAGAGTGAGATCACGGGGTGGTTAAAGGGACAGAGAGTTAGATGACGGGGAGTTTAAATGGACAGAGAAAGTTTACGGGGTGGTTAAAGGGACAGAGAGTGAGATCACGGGGAGGTTTAAGGGACGGGGAGTGATATCACGGGGAGATTAAAGGGACATAGAGTGAGATCACGGGGAGGTTAAAGGGATAGAGAGTGCGATCACGGGGAGGTAAAAGGGACATAGAGTGAGATCACGGGGAGGTTAAAGGGACAGAGAGTGAGATCACCGGGAGGTTAAAGGGACAATGTCAGATCAGGGAGGTAGTTAAAGGGGCAGAAATTGAGATCAGGGACAGTTAATGGGACAGGGAGTGTGATCACGGGGAGATTAAAGGGACAGATAGTGAGATGACGGGGAGGTTTTAGGGACATAGAGTGAGATCACGGGGAAGTTAAAGGGACAGAGAGTGAGATCAGTGACAGTTAAAGGGACAGAGATTGAGATGAGGGACAGTTAAAGGGACAGTGTCAGAACAGGGAGGTAGTTAAAGGGGCAGAAATTGAGATCTGGGACAGTTAATGGGACAGAGAGTGAGATCACGGGGGAGGTTAAAGGGACAGAGTGTGAGATCACGGGGAGATTAAAGGGACAGAGACTAAGATCAGGGGAGGCGAAAGGGACAGAGATTGAGATCACGAGAAGATTAAAGGGACAGAGTGAGATCACTGGGACGTTAATGGGACTGAGTTTGAGATCACGGGGAGGTTAAAGGCACAGAGATTGAGATCACGGGGAGGTAAAAGGGACAGAGAGTGAGATTACGGGGAGGTTAAAGGGACAGAGAGTGAGCTCACGGGGCGGTTAAAGGGACAGAGAGTGAGCTCACGGGGCGGTTAAAGGGACAATGTCAGATCAGGGAGGTAGCTAAAGGGGCAGAAATTGAGATCAGGGACAGTTAATGTGACAGGGAGTGTGATCACGGGGAGATTAAATGGACAGATAGTGAGATGACGGGGAGGTTTAAGGGACAGAGAGTGATCACGGGGAGGTTTAAGGGACATAGAGTGAGATCACGGGGAAGTTAAAGGGACAGAGAGTGAGATCAGGGACAGTTAAAGGGACAGAGATTGAGATGAGGGACAGTTAAAGGGACAGTGTCAGATCAGGGAGGTAGTTAAAGGGGCAGAAATTGAGATCTGGGACAGTTAATGGGACAGAGAGTGAGATCACGGGGGAGGTTAAAGGGACAGAGAGTGAGATCACGAGGGAGGTTTAAGGGTCAGAGAGTGAGATCACGGGGACGTTAAAGGAACAGAGAGTGAGATCACGGGGAGGTTAAAGGGACAGAGATTGAGATCACGGGGAGGTTAAAGTGATAGAGAGTATGATCACGGGGAGTTTAAAGGGACAGAGAGTGAGATCACGGGGAGGTTACAGGGACAGAGAGTGAGATCAGGGGAGGTTACAGGGACAGAGAGTCAGATCATGGGGATGTTAAAGAGACAGAGAGTGATATCATCGGGGACAGTTAAATGGACAGAGAGTGAGATTAGGCCATTAGTTAAAGGGACAGAGAGTGAGATCGGGGAACAGTTTAAGGGACAGAAAGTGAGATCAGAGGGACAGTTAAAGGGATAGAGAGTGCGATCACGGGGAGGTTAAAGGGACAGGGAGTGTGATCACGGGGAGGTTAAATGGACAGAGATTGAGATCACGGGGAGGTTAAATGGACAGAGACTGAGATCACGGGGAGGGTAAAGGGACAGAGACTGAGATCACGTGGAGGTTAAAGGGACAGAGAATGAGACCACGGGCAGGTTAGAGGGACAGAGATTGAGATCACGGGAAGATAAAAGAGACAGGGTGAGATCACGGGGATGTTAAAGGGACAGAGAGTGAGATCAAGGGGAGGTTAAAGGGACAGTGAGTGAGATCAGGGAGAGGTTAAAGGGACAGTGAGTGAGATCACGAGTAGGTTTAAGGGATAGGGAGTGAGATCACGGGAATGTTAAAGGGACAGTGAGTGAGATCAAGGGGAAGTTAAAGGGACAGAGTGAGATCACGGGGAGGTTAAAGGGACCGAGAGTGAGATCACGGGCAGGTTAAAGGGACAGAAAGTGAGATCAAGGGGAGTTTAAAGTGACTGAGAGTGAGATCACGGGGAGGTCAAAGGACAGAGAGTCAGATCATGGGGTGGTTAAAGCGACAGAGAGTGAGATCAAGGAAGTATAAAGGGACAGAGATTGAGATCACGGCGAGGTTAAACGGACAGAGAGTGAGATCACGGAGAGGCTAAAGGGACAGAGAGGTAGATCAGCGAGGTTAAAGGGACACAGATTGAGATCAAGGGGAGGTTAATGTGACAGAGACTGAGATCATGGGGAGGTTAAAGGGACAGAGAGTTAAATCAGGGAGGTTATAGGGACAGAAATTTAGATCACGGGGAGGTTAATGGGACAGAGAGTGAGATCACGGGGAAGTTAAAGCGACAGATATTGAGATGACGGGGAGATTAAAGGGACAGAGAGTGAGATCACGGGGAGGTTAATGGGACAGAGAGTGAGACCACGGGGAGTTTAAAGGGACAGAGAGTGAGATCAGGGGGATGTTAAAGGGACAATGTCCGATCAGGGAGGTAGTTAAAGGGTCAGAAATTGAGATCAGGCACAGTTAATGGGACAGGGAGTGTGATCATGTGGAGATTAAAGAGACAGATAGTGAGATGACGGGGAGGTTTAAGGGACAGAGAGTGAGATCACGGGGAATTTAAAGGCACAGAGAGTGTGATCATGGGAAGGCTAAAGGGACAGAGAGTAAGATCACGGGGAAGTTAAAGGGACAGAGAGTGAGATCACGGGGAGGTTAAAGGGACAGAGAGTGAGATCAGTGGCAGTTAAAGGTACAGAGAGTGAGATCAGAGGGACAGTTAAAGGGACAGTGTCAGATCAGGGAGGTAGTTAAAGGGGCAGAAATTGAGATCAGGGACAGTTAATGGGACAAAGATTGAGATCACGGGGGAGGTTAAAGGGACAGAGACTGAGATCAGGTGTAGGTTACAGGGAAAGAGAGTGAGATGATGGGAGGTTAATGGGACAGAGAGTGAGATCTCGGGTATGTTAAAGGGACAGAGAGTGAGATCACGTGGAGGTTAAAGGGAAAGAGAGTGAGATCACGGGGAGGTTAAAGGGACAGAGATGAGTTCACGGAGAGGTTAAAGGGACGGAGAATGAGATGACCTGGAGTTTAAAGGGACGGAGAGTGAGATCACGGGGATTTTAAAGGGATGGAGAGTGAGATCACAGGCAGGTATAAGGAACAGAGAGTGAGATCACGGGGAGGGTAAAGGGACATAGAGTGAGATCAGGGGAGGTTAAAGGGACAGATTGTGAGATCACGGGGAGATTAAAGGTACAGAGAGTGAAATCACGGGGAATATAAAGGGACAGTGAGTAAGATCAAGGGGAGGTTAAAGGGACAGAGATTGAGATCACTGGGAGGTTAAAGGGACAGAGAGAGATCACGGGGAGGTTAAAGGGACAGAGAGTGAGATCACGGGGAAGTTATAGGGACAGAGATTGAGATCACGGGGAGGTTAAAGGGACAGAGATTGAGATCACTGGGAGGTTAAAGGGACACAGAGTGAGATCACGGGGAGATTAATAGGACAGAGTGTGAGATCACGTGGTGGTTAAAGGGACAGAGTGTTAGATGACGGGGAGGTTAAATGGACAGAGAGTGAGATTACGGGGAGGTTAAAGGGACAGAGAGTGAGATCACGGGATGGTTAAAGGGACAGGAAGTGATATCGGGGGAGGTTTAAGGGATGGAGAGTGAGATCTCGGGCAAGTTAAAGGGAAAGAGATTGAGATCAGGGGGAGGTTAATGGGGGAGAGAGTGAGATCACGGGAGGTTAAAGGGAGCGAGAATGAAATCACAGGGAGGTTAAAGGGACAGAGAGTGAGATCACGGGGAGGTTAAAGGGACAGAGAGTGAAATCACAGGGAGGTTTAAGGGATGGGGAGTGAGATCACGGGGCGGTTAAAGGGACAGTGAGTGAGATCAAGGGGAATTAAAGGGACTGAGTGAGATCACGGGGAGGTTCAGGGGACAGAGAGTGATATCTCGGGCTTGTTAGAGGGACAGAATGTGAGATCAAGGGGAGGTTAATGGGACAGAGTGTGAGATCAGGGAAGTTTAAAGGGACAGAGAGTGATATCACGGGCAGGTTAACGGGACAGAGAGTGAGATCACGTGGAGGATAAATGGACAGAGAATGAGATAACGGGGAGGTTAAATGGACAGAGATTCAGATCACGGGGAGGTTAAAGGGACAGAGAGTGATATCATGGGGAGGTTTAAGGGATAGAGAGTGAGATCACGTGTACGTTAAAGGGACAGAGAGTGAGATCACTGGGAGGTTAAAGGGACAGAGAGTGAGATCACGTGTACGTTAAAGGGACAGAGAGTGAGATCACGTGGACGTTAAAGGGACAGAGAGTGAGATCACGGGGAAGTTATAGGGACAGAGATTGAGATCACGGGGAGGTTAAAGGGACATAGAGTGAGATCAAGGGGAGGTTAGGGGGACAGCCAGTGAGATCACGGGGAGGTGAAAGGGACAGAGATTGAGATCACGGGAAGATTAAAGGGACAGAGTGAGATCACTGGGACGTTAAAGGAACAGAGAGTTATATCACGGGGAGGTTAAAGGCACAGAGATTGAGATCATGGGGAGGTAAAAGGGACAGAGAGTGAGATCACGGTGAGGTTAAAGGGACAGAGAGTGAGATCACGGGGTGGTTAAAGGGACAGAGTGTTAGATGACGGGGAGGTTAAATCGACAGAGAGTGAGATTACGGGGACGTTAAAGGGACAGAGAGAGAGATCACGGGGAAGTTATAGGGACAGAGATTGAGATCACGGGGAGGTTAAAGGGACAGAGATTGAGATCACTGGGAGGTTAAAGGGACACAGAGTGAGATCACGGGGAGATTAATAGGACAGAGTGTGAGATCACGTGGTGGTTAAAGGGACAGAGTGTTAGATGACGGGGAGGTTAAATGGACAGAGAGTGAGATTACGGGGAGGTTAAAGGGACAGAGAGTGAGATCACGGGATGGTTAAAGGGACAGGAAGTGATATCGGGGGAGGTTTAAGGGATGGAGAGTGAGATCTCGGGCAAGTTAACGGGAAAGAGATTGAGATCAGGGGGAGGTTAATGGGAGAGAGAGTGAGATCATGGGAGGTTAAAGGGAGCGAGAATGAAATCACAGGGAGGTTAAAGGGACAGAGAGTGAGATCACGGGGAGGTTAAAGGGACAGAGAGTGAGATCTCGGGCTTGTTAAAGGGACAGAATGTGAGATCAAGGGGAGTTTAAAGTAACTGAGAGTGAGATCACGGGAATGTTAAAGTGACAGAGTGAGATCACGGGGAGGTCAAAGGGACAGAGAGTGAGATCACGGGGTTTTTAAAGCGACAGAGTGTGAGATCACGGGGAGGTTAATGGGACAGAATGTGAGATCAGGGAAGTTTAAAGGGACAGAGAGTGATATCACGGGCAGGTTAACGGGACAGAGAGTGAGATCACGTGGAGGATAAATGGACAGAGAATGAGATAACGGGGAGGTTAAATGGACAGAGAGTGAGATCACGGGGAGGTTAAAGGGACAGAGATTCAGATCACGGGGAGGTTAAAGGGACAGAGAGTGATATCATGGGGAGGTTAAATGGACAGAGAGTGAGATCACGGGGAGGTTAAAGGGACAGAGATTGAGATCACGGGGAGGTTAAAGGGACATAGAGTGAGATCAAGGGGAGGTTAGGGGGACAGCCAGTGAGATCACGGGGAGGTGAAAGGGACAGAGATTGAGATCACGGGAAGATTAAAGGGACAGAGTGAGATCACTGGGACGTTAAAGGAACAGAGAGTTATATCACGGGGAGGTTAAAGGCACAGAGATTGAGATCATGGGGAGGTAAAAGGGACAGAGAGTGAGATCACGGTGAGGTTAAAGGGACAGAGAGTGAGATCACGGGGTGGTTAAAGGGAGAGAGATTGAGATCAAGGGGAGGTTAATGGGACAGAGAGTGAGATCACGGGGAGGTTAAAGGGACAGAGAGTGAGATCACAGGGAGGTTAAAGGGACAGGGAGTGATATCACTGGGAGGTTTTAGGGATGGAGAGTGAGATCTCGGGCAAGTTAAAGGGACAGAGCTTGAGATCGGGGGAGGTTAAAGGGGCAGAGAGTGAGATCACGTGGACGTTAAAGGGACAGACAGTGAGATCACGTGGACGTTAAAGGGACAGAGAGTGAGAACACGTGGACGTTAAAGGGACAGAGATTGAGATCACGGGAAGATTAAAGGGACAGAGTGAGTTCACTGGGACGTTAAAGGAACAGAGAGTTATATCACGGGGAGGTTAAAGGCACAGAGATTGAGATCACGGGGAGTTAAAAGGGACAGAGAGTGAGATCACGGGGAGGTTAAAGGGACAGAGAGTGAGTTCACGTGGAGGTTAAAAGGACAGAGTGTGAGATCAAGGGGTGGTTAAAGGGACAGACTGTTGGATGACGGGGAGGTTAAAGGGACAGAGAGTGAGATCACGTCGATGTTAAAGGGACAGAGAGTGAGATCACGTGGACGTTAAAGGGACAGAGTGAGATCACTGGGACGTTAAAGGAACAGAGAATAATATCATGGGGAGGTTAAAGGCACAGAAATTGAGATCACGGGGAGGTAAAAGGGACAGAGAGTGAGATCACGGGAAGGTTAAAGGGACAGGGAGTGATATCGGGAGAGGTTTATGGGATGGAGAGTGATATCTCGGGCAAGTTAAAGGGACAGAGATTGAGATCAGGGGGAGGTTAATGGGAGTGAGAGTGAGATCACGGGGAGGTTAAAGGGACAGAGAGTGAAATCACGGGGAGGTTAAAGGGACAGAGATTGAGATCCCGGGGAGGTTAAAGGGACAGAGAGTGAAATCACTGTGAGGTTTAAGGGATAGGGAGTGAGATCACGGGGAGGTTAAAGGGACAGAGAGTGAGATCTCGGGCATGTTAAAGGGAAAGAAAGTGAGATCAAGGGGAGTTTAAAGTGACTGAGAGTGAGATCAAGGGAATGTTAAAGGGACAGAGAGAGAGATCAAGGGAATGTTAAAGGGACAGAGAGTGAGATCACGGGGAGGTCAAAGGGACAGAGAGTGAGATCACGAGGAGGTTAAATGGACAGAGAGTGAGATCACGGGGAGGTAAAAGGGACAGAGAGAGATTACGGGGAGGTTAAAGGGACAGAGAGAGAGATCACGTGGACTTTAAAGGGACAGAGAGTGAGATCACGTGGACGTTAAAGGGACAGAGAGTGAGATCACGGGGAGGATAAAGGGACAGAGAGTGAGATCACGTGGACGTTAAAGGGACAGAGAGTGAGATCAAGGGGAGGTTAAAGGGACAGAGAGTGAGATCACGGGGAGGTGAAAGTGACAGAGATTGAGATCACGGGAAGATTAAAGGGACAGAGTGAGGTCACTGGGATGTTAAAGGAACAGAGAGTTATATCACGGGGAGGTTAAAGGCACAGAGATTAAGATCACGGGGAGGTAAAAGGGACAGAGAGTGAGATCACGGTGAGCTTAAAGGACAGAGAGTGAGATCACGGGGAGGTTAAAGGGAAAGACTGTGAGATCACGGGGTGATTAAAGGGACAGAGTGTTAGATGACGGGGAGGTTAAAAGGACAGAGTAAGATTACGGGGAGGTTAAAGGGACAGAGATTGAGTTCAAGGGGAGGTTAAAGGGACAGAGAGTGAGATCACGGGGAGGTTAAAGGGACAGAGAGTGAGATCACAGGGAGGTTAAAGGGACAGGGTGTGATATCACGGGGAGGTTTAGGGATGGAGAGTGAGATCTCGGGCAAGTTAAAGGGACAGATATTGAGATCAGGGGGAGGATAAAGGGACAGAGAGTGAGATCACGTGGACGTTAAAGGGACAGAGAGTGAGATCACGTGCACGTTAAAGGGACAGTGAGTTCACGTGGACGTTAAAGGGACAGAGAGTGAGATCACGTGTACGTTAAAGAGACAGAGAGTGAGACCACGTAGACGTTAAAGGGGCAGAGAGTGAGATCACGTGGACGTTAAAGGGACAGAGATTGAGATCACGGGAAGATTAAAGGGACAGAGTGAGATCACTGGGACGTTAAAGGAACAGAGAGTTATATCACGGGGCGGTAAAAGGGACAGAGAGTGAGATCACGGGCAGGTTAAAGGGGCAGAGAGTGAGATCACGGGGAGGTTAAAAGGACAGAGAGTGAGATCACGGGAAGGTTAAAGGGACAGGGAGTGAAATCGGGGGAGGTTTATGGGATGGAGAGTGAGATCACGGGCAAGTTAATGGGACAGAGTGTGAGATCAGGGGGAGGTTAATGGGACAGAGGGTGAGATCACAGGATTTTTAAGGGAAAGAGAGTGAGATCTCGGGTATGTTAAAGGGACAGAGAGTGAGATCACGGGGAGGTTAAAGGGGCAGAATTTGAGATCAGGGACAGTTAATGGGACAAAGATTGAGATCACGGGGGTGGTTAAAGCGACAGAGAGTGAGATCAGGGGTAGGTTATTGGGACAGAGACTGAGATGACGGGGAAGTTAAAGGGACAGAGAGTGAGATCTCGGGTATGTTAAAGGGACAGAGAATGAGATGACGGGGAGGTTAAATGGACAGAGAGTGGGATCACGGGGATTTTAAAGGGACAGAGAGTGAGATCATGGGCAGGTTAAAGGGACAGAGAGTGAGATCATGGGGAGGGTAATGGTACAGAGAGTGAGAGTACGATGTAGTTAAAGGGACAGAGAGTGAGATCACGTGGACGTTAAAGAGACAGAGAGTGAGATCACGGGGAAGTTATAGGGACAGAGATTGAGATCACGGGGAGGTTAAAGGGGCAGAGAGTGAGATCACGGGGTGGTGAAAGGGACAGAGTGTTAGATGACGGGGAGGTTAAATGGACAGAGAGTGAGATTACGGGGAGGTTAAAGTGACAGAGAGTGAGATCACGGGAAGGTTAAAGGGACAGGGAGTGATATCGGGGGAGGTTTAAGGGATGGAGAGTGAGATCTCGGGCAAGTTAAAGGGACAGAGATTGAGATCAGGGGGAGGTTAATGGGAGAGAGAGTGAGATCACGGGGAGGTTAAAGGGACAGAGAGTGAAATCACGGGGATGTTAAAGGGACAGTGAGTGAGATCACGGGGAGGTTAAAGGGACAGTGAGTGAGATCATGGAGAGGTTAAAGGGACAGAGAGTGAGATCAATGGGAGGTTGAAGGGAAAGAGAGTGATATCACGGGGAGGCTTAAGGCATCGAGGGTGAAATCACGGGAAGGATAAAGGGACATAGAGTGAGATCACGTGGATGTTAAAGGTACAAAGAGTGAGATCACGGGGAGGTTAAAGGGACAGAGAGTGAGATCACAGGGAGGTTAAAGGGACAGAGGGGTAGATCAGGGAGGTTATAGGGACAGAGGTTGAGATCACAGGGAGGTTAACGGGACAGGGAGTGTGATCACGGGGAGGTTAAAGTACAGAGAGTGAGATCACGGGAAGGTTAAATGGACAGACAGTGCGATCACGGGGAGGTAAAAGGGACAGGGAGTGTGATCACGGGGAAGTTAAAGGGACAGAGAGTGAGATCACGGGCAGGTTAAAGGGACAGAGAGTGATATCACGGGGAGGTTAAAGGGACAGAGAGTGGGATCACGGGGAGGTTAAAGGGACAGAGAGTGAGATCAAGGGTATAGTTAAATTGAAAGAGAGTTAGATTAGGGCATTAGTTTAAGGGGCAGAGAGTGAGATCGGGGGACAGTTTAAGGGACAGAAAGTGAGATCAGGGGGTTACTTAAAGCGACAGAGAGTGAGATCACGGGGAAGTTATAGGGACAGAGATTGAGATCACGAGGAGGTTAAAGGGGCAGAGAGTGAGATCACGGGGTGGTGAAAGGGACAGAGTGTTAGATGACGGGGAGGTTAAATGGACAGAGAGTGAGATTACGGGGAGGTTAAAGTGACAGAGAGTGAGATCACGGGAAGGTTAAAGGGACAGGGAGTGATATCGGGGGAGGTTTAAGGGATGGAGAGTGAGATCTCGGGCAAGTTAAAGGGACAGAGATTGAGATCAGGGGGAGGTTAATGGGAGAGAGAGTGAGATCACGGGGAGGTTAAAGGGACAGAGAGTGAAATCACGGGGATGTTAAAGGGACAGTGAGTGAGATCACGGGGAGGTTAAAGGGACAGTGAGTGAGATCATGGAGAGGTTAAAGGGACAGAGAGTGAGATCAATGGGAGGTTGAAGGGAAAGAGAGTGATATCACGGGGAGGCTTAAGGCATCGAGGGTGAAATCACGGGAAGGATAAAGGGACATAGAGTGAGATCACGTGGATGTTAAAGGTACAAAGAGTGAGATCACGGGGAGGTTAAAGGGACAGAGAGTGAGATCACAGGGAGGTTAAAGGGACAGAGGGGTAGATCAGGGAGGTTATAGGGACAGAGATTTTGATCACAGGGAGGTTAACGGGACAGGGAGTGTGATCACGGGGAGGTTAAAGTACAGAGAGTGAGATCACGGGAAGGTTAAATGGACAGACAGTGCGATCACGGGGAGGTAAAAGGGACAGGGAGTGTGATCACGGGGAGGTTAAAGGGACAGAGAGTGAGATCACGGGGAGGTTAAAGGGACAGAGAGTGATATCACGGGGAGGTTAAAGGGACAGAGAGTGATATCATGGGGAAGTTAAAGGGACAGAGAGTGAGATCACGGGCAGGTTAAAGGGACAGAGAGTGATATCACGGGGAGGTTAAAGGGACAGAGAGTGGGATCACGGGGAGGTTAAAGGGACAGAGAGTGAGATCAAGGGTATAGTTAAATTGAAAGAGAGTTAGATTAGGGCATTAGTTTAAGGGGCAGAGAGTGAGATCGGGGGACAGTTTAAGGGACAGAAAGTGAGATCAGGGGGTTACTTAAAGCGACAGAGAGTGAGATCACGGGGAAGTTATAGGGACAGAGATTGAGATCACGGGGAGGTTAAAGGGGCAGAGAGTGAGATCACGGGGTGGTGAAAGGGACAGAGTGTTAGATGACGGGGAGGTTAAATGGACAGAGAGTGAGATTACGGGGAGGTTAAAGTGACAGAGAGTGAGATCACGGGAAGGTTAAAGGGACAGGGAGTGATATCGGGGGAGGTTTAAGGGATGGAGAGTGAGATCTCGGGCAAGTTAAAGGGACAGAGATTGAGATCAGGGGGAGGTTAATGGGAGAGAGAGTGAGATCACGGGGAGGTTAAAGGGACAGAGAGTGAAATCACGGGGATGTTAAAGGGACAGTGAGTGAGATCACGGGGAGGTTAAAGGGACAGTGAGTGAGATCATGGAGAGGTTAAAGGGACAGAGAGTGAGATCAATGGGAGGTTGAAGGGAAAGAGAGTGATATCACGGGGAGGCTTAAGGCATCGAGGGTGAAATCACGGGAAGGATAAAGGGACATAGAGTGAGATCACGTGGATGTTAAAGGTACAAAGAGTGAGATCACGGGGAGGTTAAAGGGACAGAGAGTGAGATCACAGGGAGGTTAAAGGGACAGAGGGGTAGATCAGGGAGGTTATAGGGACAGAGATTTTGATCACAGGGAGGTTAACGGGACAGGGAGTGTGATCACGGGGAGGTTAAAGTACAGAGAGTGAGATCACGTGCACGTTAAAGGGACAGTGAGTTCACGTGGACGTTAAAGGGACAGAGAGTGAGATCACGTGTACGTTAAAGAGACAGAGAGTGAGACCACGTAGACGTTAAAGGGACAGAGAGTGAGATCACGTGGACGTTAAAGGGACAGAGATTGAGATCACGGGAAGATTAAAGGGACAGAGTGAGATCACTGGGACGTTAAAGGAACAGAGAGTTATATCACGGGGCGGTAAAAGGGACAGAGAGTGAGATCACGGGCAGGTTAAAGGGGCAGAGAGTGAGATCACGGGGAGGTTAAAAGGACAGAGAGTGAGATCACGGGAAGGTTAAAGGGACAGGGAGTGAAATCGGGGGAGGTTTATGGGATGGAGAGTGAGATCACGGGCAAGTTAATGGGACAGAGTGTGAGATCAGGGGGAGGTTAATGGGACAGAGGGTGAGATCACAGGATTTTTAAGGGAAAGAGAGTGAGATCTCGGGTATGTTAAAGGGACAGAGAGTGAGATCACGGGGAGGTTAAAGGGGCAGAATTTGAGATCAGGGACAGTTAATGGGACAAAGATTGAGATCACGGGGGTGGTTAAAGCGACAGAGAGTGAGATCAGGGGTAGGTTATTGGGACAGAGACTGAGATGACGGGGAAGTTAAAGGGACAGAGAGTGAGATCTCGAGTATGTTAAAGAGACAGAGAATGAGATGACGGGGAGGTTAAATGGACAGAGAGTGGGATCACGGGGATTTTAAAGGGACAGAGAGTGAGATCATGGGCAGGTTAAAGGGACAGAGAGTGAGATCATGGGGAGGGTAATGGTACAGAGAGTGAGAGTACGATGTAGTTAAAGGGACAGAGAGTGAGATCACGTGGACGTTAAAGAGACAGAGAGTGAGATCACGGGGAAGTTATAGGGACAGAGATTGAGATCACGGGGAGGTTAAAGGGGCAGAGAGTGAGATCACGGGGTGGTGAAAGGGACAGAGTGTTAGATGACGGGGAGGTTAAATGGACAGAGAGTGAGATTACGGGGAGGTTAAAGTGACAGAGAGTGAGATCACGGGAAGGTTAAAGGGACAGGGAGTGATATCGGGGGAGGTTTAAGGGATGGAGAGTGAGATCTCGGGCAAGTTAAAGGGACAGAGATTGAGATCAGGGGGAGGTTAATGGGAGAGAGAGTGAGATCATGGGGAGGTTAAAGGGACAGAGAGTGAAATCACGGGGATGTTAAAGGGACAGTGAGTGAGATCACGGGGAGGTTAAAGGGACAGTGAGTGAGATCATGGAGAGGTTAAAGGGACAGAGAGTGAGATCAATGGGAGGTTGAAGGGAAAGAGAGTGATATCACGGGGAGGCTTAAGGCATCGAGGGTGAAATCACGGGAAGGATAAAGGGACATAGAGTGAGATCACGTGGATGTTAAAGGTACAAAGAGTGAGATCACGGGGAGGTTAAAGGGACAGAGAGTGAGATCACAGGGAGGTTAAAGGGACAGAGGGGTAGATCAGGGAGGTTATAGGGACAGAGATTTTGATCACAGGGAGGTTAACGGGACAGGGAGTGTGATCACGGGGAGGTTAAAGTACAGAGAGTGAGATCACGGGAAGGTTAAATGGACAGACAGTGCGATCACGGGGAGGTAAAAGGGACAGGGAGTGTGATCACGGGGAGGTTAAAGGGACAGAGAGTGAGATCACGGGGAGGTTAAAGGGACAGAGAGTGATATCACGGGGAGGTTAAAGGGACAGAGAGTGATATCATGGGGAAGTTAAAGGGACAGAGAGTGAGATCACGGGCAGGTTAAAGGGACAGAGAGTGATATCACGGGGAGGTTAAAGGGACAGAGAGTGGGATCACGGGGAGGTTAAAGGGACAGAGAGTGAGATCAAGGGTATAGTTAAATTGAAAGAGAGTTAGATTAGGGCATTAGTTTAAGGGGCAGAGAGTGAGATCGGGGGACAGTTTAAGGGACAGAAAGTGAGATCAGGGGGTTACTTAAAGCGACAGAGAGTGAGATCACGGGGAAGTTATAGGGACAGAGATTGAGATCACGGGGAGGTTAAAGGGGCAGAGAGTGAGATCACGGGGTGGTGAAAGGGACAGAGTGTTAGATGACGGGGAGGTTAAATGGACAGAGAGTGAGATTACGGGGAGGTTAAAGTGACAGAGAGTGAGATCACGGGAAGGTTAAAGGGACAGGGAGTGATATCGGGGGAGGTTTAAGGGATGGAGAGTGAGATCTCGGGCAAGTTAAAGGGACAGAGATTGAGATCAGGGGGAGGTTAATGGGAGAGAGAGTGAGATCACGGGGAGGTTAAAGGGACAGAGAGTGAAATCACGGGGATGTTAAAGGGACAGTGAGTGAGATCACGGGGAGGTTAAAGGGACAGTGAGTGAGATCATGGAGAGGTTAAAGGGACAGAGAGTGAGATCAATGGGAGGTTGAAGGGAAAGAGAGTGATATCACGGGGAGGCTTAAGGCATCGAGGGTGAAATCACGGGAAGGATAAAGGGACATAGAGTGAGATCACGTGGATGTTAAAGGTACAAAGAGTGAGATCACGGGGAGGTTAAAGGGACAGAGAGTGAGATCACAGGGAGGTTAAAGGGACAGAGGGGTAGATCAGGGAGGTTATAGGGACAGAGATTTTGATCACAGGGAGGTTAACGGGACAGGGAGTGTGATCACGGGGAGGTTAAAGTACAGAGAGTGAGATCACGGGAAGGTTAAATGGACAGACAGTGCGATCACGGGGAGGTAAAAGGGACAGGGAGTGTGATCACGGGGAGGTTAAAGGGACAGAGAGTGATATCACGGGGAGGTTAAAGGGACAGAGAGTGATATCATGGGGAAGTTAAAGGGACAGAGAGTGAGATCACGGGCAGGTTAAAGGGACAGGGAGTGTGATCACGGGGAGGTTAAAGGGACAGAGAGTGATATCACGGGGAGGTTAAAGGGACAGAGAGTGATATCACGGGGAGGTTAAAGGGACAGAGAGTGATATCACGGGGAGGTTAAAGGGACAGAGAGTGAGATCAAGGGTATAGTTAAATTGAAAGAGAGTTAGATTAGGGCATTAGTTTAAGGGGCAGAGAGTGAGATCGGGGGACAGTTTAAGGGACAGAAAGTGAGATCAGGGGGTTACTTAAAGCGACAGAGGGTGAGATCACGGACAGTTATAGGGACAGAGATTGAGATCTGGGAGAATTAAAGGGACAGAGAGTGAGATCAAAGAGTTAGTTAAAGGGAGAGTGAGTGAGATCAGGGACAGATAAAGGAAAAGAGATTGAGATCAGGGACAGTTAAAGGGTCAGAGAGTGAGATTAGGGAGACAGTTCAAGGGACAGAGATTGAGATCACGGGGAGGTTAAAGGGACAGAGAATGAGATCACGGGCAGGTTAGCGGGACAGAGATTGAGATCACGGGAAGATAAAAGAGACAGGGTGAGATCACGGGGATGTTAAAGGGACAGAGAGTGAAATCACGGGGATGTTAAAGGGACAGTGAGTGAGATCACGGAGAGGTTAAAGCGACAGAGAGTGAGATCAATGGGAGGTTAAAGGTACAGAGAGTGATATCACGGGGAGGTTAAAGGGATAGGGAGTGAGATCACGGGAATGTTAAAGGGACAGAGTGAGATCACGGGGAGGTTAAAGGGACCGAGTGTGAGATCACGGGCAGGTTAAAGGGACAGAAAGTGAGATCAAGGGGAGTTTAAAGTGACTGAGAGTGAGATCACGGGGAGGTCAAAGGACAGAGAGTGAGATCATGGGGTGGTTAAAGCGACAGAGTGTGAGATCACGGGGAGATTAAAGGGACAGAGAGTGAGATCAGGGAAGTTTAAAGGGACAGAGAGTGAGATCACGGGGAGGTTAAATGAACAGAGAGTGAGATCACGGAGAGGTTAAAGGGACAGAGAGTGAGATCAATGGGAGGTAAAAGGGACAGAGAGTGAGATCACGGGGAGTTGAAAGGGACAGAGAATGAGATCACGGGGAGGTGAAAGGGACAGAGAGTGAGATCATGGGTAGGTTAAAGGGACAGAGAGTGAGATCACGGGGAGATTAAAGGGACAGAGAGGTAGATCAGCGAGGTTCAAGGGACACAGATTGAGATCACGGGGAGGTTAATGTGACAGAGAATGAGATCATGGGGAGGTTAAAGGGACAGAGAGCTAAACCAGGGAGGTTATAGGGACAGAAATTTAGATCACGGGGAGCTTAATGGGACAGAGAGTGAGATCACATGGACGTTAAAGGGACAGAGAGTGAGATCAGGGCGAAGTTAAAGCGACAGAGATTGAGATGACGGGGAGATTAAAGGGACAGAGAGTGAGATCACGGGGAGGTTAATGGGAGAGAGAGTGAGATCACGGGGAGGATAAAGGGACAGAGAGTGAGATCACGGGGAGGTTAAAGAGACAATGTCCGATCAGGGAGGTAGTTAAAGGGTCAGAAATTGAGATCAGGCACAGTTAATGGGACAGGGAGTGTGATCATGTGGAGATTAAAGAGACAGATAGTGAGATGACGGGGAGGTTTAAGGGACAGAGAGTGAGATCACGGGGAATTTAAAGGCACAGAGAATGTGATCATGGGGAGGCTAAAGGGACAGAGAGTGAGATCACGGGGAAGTTAAAGGGACAGAGAGTGAGATCAGTGGCAGTTAAAGGTACAGAGAGTGAGATCAGAGGGACAGTTAAAGGGACAGTGTCAGTTCAGGGAGGTAGTTAAAGGGCAGAAATTGAGATCAGGGACAGTTAATGGGACAAAGATTGAGATCACGGGGGAGGTTAAAGGGACAGAGAGATAGATCAGGTGTAGGTTAATGGGAAAGAGAGTGAGATGACGGGGAGGTTAAAGTTACAGAGAGTGAGATCTCGTGTAAGTTAAAGGGACAGAGAGTGAGATCACGGGGAGGTTAAAGGGACAGAGAGTGAGATCAGTGGCAGCTAAAGGTACAGAGAGTGAGATCAGAGGGACAGTTAAAGGGACAGTGTCAGTTCAGGGAGGTAGTTAAAGGGCAGAAATTGAGATCAGGGACAGTTAATGGGACAAAGATTGAGATCACGGGGGAGGTTAAAGGGACAGAGAGTGAGATCAGGTGTAGGTTAATGGGAAAGAGAGTGAGATGACGGGGAGGTTAAAGTTACAGAGAGTGAGATCTTGTGTATGTTAAAGGGACAGAGAGTGAGATCACGTGGAGGTTAAAGGGAAAGAGAGTGAAATCACGGGGAGGTTAAAGTGAGAGAGAATGAGTTCACGGGGTGGTTAAAGGGACGGAGAATGAGATGAACTGGAGGTTAAAAGAACGGAGAGTGAGATCACCGGGATTTTAAAGGGATGGAGAGTGAGATCACGGGCAGGTATAAGGGACAGAGAGTGAGATCACGGGGAGTGTAAAGGGACAGTGAGTGAGAATACGGGGTGGTTAAAGGGACAGAGAGTGAGATCAGGGGAGGTTAAAGGGGAAGAGAGTGAGATGAAGGGGAGGTTAAAGGGACAGAGTGTGAGATAACGGGAGATTAAAGGGACAGAGAGTGAGATCACGGGGAGGTTAAAGGGACAGAGTGTGAGATAACGGGGAGATTAAAGGGGCAGAGAGTGATATCAAGGGGAGTTTTAAGGGATAGGGAGTGAGATCATGGGGAGGTTAAAGGGACAGAGATTGAGATCACGGGAAGGTTAAAGGGACAGGGAGTGATATCGGCGGAGGTTTAAGGGATGGAGAGTGAGATCTCGGGCAAGTTAAAGGGACAGAGATTGAGATCAGGGGGAGGTTAATTGGAGAGAGTGTGAGATCACGGGGAGGTTAATGGCACAGATAGTGAGATCACGGGGAGGTTAAAGGGACAGAGATTGAGATCACGGGGAGGTTAAAGGGACATTGTGTGATATCACGGGGAAGTTTAAGGGATAGGGAGTGAGATCACGGGGAGGTTAAAGGGACAGTGAGAGAGATCAAGGGGAATTAAAGGGACAGAGTGAGATCACGGGGAGGATAAAAGGGACAGAGAGTGAGATCTTGGGCATGTTAAAGGGACAGAAAGTGAGATCAAGGGGAGTTTAAAGTGACTGAGATTGAGATCACGGGAATGTTAAAGGGACAGAGAGTGAGATCACGGGGAGGTCAAAGGGACAGAGAGTGAGATCACGGGGTGGTTAAAGAGACAGAGAGTGAGATCAGGGGGAGTTTAAATGGACAGAGAGTGAGATCACGGGGAGGTTAACGGGACAGAGAGTGAGATCACGGGAAGGTTAAATGCACAGAGGATGAGATAACGGGGAGGTTAAATGGACAGAGAGTGAGATCACGGGGAGGTTAAAGGGACAGAGATTGAGATCACGGGGAGGTTAAACGAACAGAGAGAGATATCATGGGGAGGTTTAAGGGATAGAGAGTGAGATCACGGGAAAGTTAACGGGACAGAGTGTGAGATCAGGGGGAGGTTAATGGGACAGAGAGTGAGATCGCAGGGATGTTAAAGGGACAGAGAGTGAGATCACGGGGAGGTTAACAGGACAGAGAGTGAGATCACGGGGAGGTTAAATGCACAGAGAAAGAGATAACGGGGAGGTTAAATGGACAGAGAGTGAGATCACGGGGAGGTTAAAGGGACAGAGATTAAGATCACGGGGAGGTTAAAGGGACAGAGAGAGATATCATGGGGAGGTTTAAGGGATAGAGAGTGATATCACGGGAAAGTTAATGGGACAGAGTGTGAGATCAGGGGGAGGTTAATGGGACAGAGGGTGAGATCACGGGGAGGTCAAAGGGACAGAGAGTGAGATCACGGGGTGGTTAAAGAGACAGAGTGTGAGATCAGGGAAGTTTAAAGGGACAGAGAGTGAGATCACGGGGAGGTTAACGGGACAGAGAGTGAGATCACGGGGAGGTTAAATGCACAGAGAATGAGATAACGGGGAGGTTAAATGGACAGAGAGTGAGATCACGGGGAGGTTAAAGGGACAGAGATTGAGATCACGGGGAGGTTAAAGGGACAGAGAGAGATATCATGGGGAGGTTTAAGGGATAGAGAGTGAGATCACGGGAAAGTTAACGGGACAGAGTGTGAGATCAGGGGGAGGTTAATGGGACAGAGAGTGAGATCACAGGGATGTTAAAGGGACAGAGAGTGAGATCACGGGGAGGTTAACGGGACAGAGAGTGAGATCACGGGGAGGTTAAATGCACAGAGAATGAGATAACGGGGAGGTTAAATGGACATAGAGTGAGATCACGGGGAGGTTAAAGGGACAGAGATTAAGATCACGGGGAGGTTAAAGGGACAGAGAGAGATATCATGGGGAGGTTTAAGGGATAGAGAGTGAGATCACGGGAAAGTTAATGGGACAGAGTGTGAGATCAGGGGGAGGTTAATGGGACAGAGGGTGAGATCACGGGGAGGTTATAGGGAAAGAGAGTGAGATCTCGGGTATGTTAAAGGGACAGAGAGTGAGATCACTGGGAGGTTAAAGGGGCAGAATTTGAGATCAGGGACAGTTAATGGGACAAAGATTGAGATCACGGGGGTGGTTAAAGCGACAGAGAGTGAGATCAGGGGTAGGGTATTGGGACAGAGACTGAGATGACGGGGAGGTTAAAGGTACAGAGAGTGAGATCTCGGGTATGTTAAAGGGACAGAGAATGAGATGACGGGGAGGTTAAATGGACAGAGAGTGGGATCACGGGGATTTTAAAGGGACAGAGAGTGAGATCATGGGCAGGTTAAAGGGACAGAGAGTGAGATCATGGGGAGGGTAAAGGTACAGTGAGTGAGAATACGATGTAGTTAAAGGGACAGAGAGTGAGATCACGTGGACGTTAAAGAGACAGAGAGTGAGATCACGGGGAAGTTATAGGGACAGAGATTGAGATCACGGGGAGGTTAAAGGGGCAGAGAGTGAGATCATGGGGTGGTTAAAGGGACAGAGTGTTAGATGACGGGGAGGTTAAATGGACAGAGAGTGAGATTACGGGGAGGTTAAAGTGACAGAGAGTGAGATCACGGGAAGGTTAAAGGGACAGGGAGTGATATCGGGGGAGGTTTAAGGGATGGAGAGTGAGATCTCGGGCAAGTTAAAGGGACAGAGATTGAGATCAGGGGGAGGTTAATGGGAGAGAGAGTGAGATCACAGGGAGGTTAATGGCACAGATAGTGAGATCACGGGGAGGTTAAAGGGACAGAGAGTGAAATCACGGGGATGTTAAAGGGACAGAGAGTGAGATCACGGGGAGGTTAAAGGGACAGTGAGTGAGATCATGGAGAGGTTAAAGGGACAGAGAGTGAGATCAATGGGAGGTTGAAGGGAAAGAGAGTGATATCACGGGGAGGCTTAAGGCATCGAGGGTGAAATCACGGGAAGGATAAAGGGACATAGAGTGAGATCACGGGGATGTTAAAGGTACAAAGAGTGAGATCACGGGGAGGTGAAAGGGACAGAGATTGAGATCACGGGGAGGTTAACGGGACAGGGAGTGTGATCACGGGGAGGTTAAAGTACAGAGAGTGAGATCACGGGAAGGTTAAAGGGACAGAGAGTGATATCACGGGGAGGTTAAAGGGACAGAGAGTGATATCATGGCGAAGTTAAAGGGACAGAGAGTGAGATCACGGGCAGGTTAAAGGGACAGAGAGTGATATCACGGGGAGGTTAAAGGGACAGAGAGTGATATCACGGGGAGGTTAAAGGGACAGAGAGTGAGATCAAGGGTATAGTTAAATTGAAAGAGAGTTAGATTAGGGCATTAGTTTAAGGGGCAGAGAGTGAGATCGGGGGACAGTTTAAGGGACAGAAAGTGAGATCAGGGGGTTACTTAAAGCGACAGAGGGTGAGATCACGGACAGTTATAGGGACAGAGATTGAGATCTGGGAGAATTAAAGGGACAGAGAGTGAGATCAAAGAGTTAGTTAAAGGGAGAGTGAGTGAGATCAGGGACAGATAAAGGAAAAGAGATTGAGATCAGGGACAGTTAAAGGGTCAGAGAGTGAGATTAGGGAGACAGTTCAAGGGACAGAGATTGAGATCACGGGGAGGTTAAAGGGACAGAGAATGAGATCACGGGCAGGTTAGCGGGACAGAGATTGAGATCACGGGAAGATAAAAGAGACAGGGTGAGATCACGGGGATGTTAAAGGGACAGAGAGTGAAATCACGGGGATGTTAAAGGGACAGTGAGTGAGATCACGGAGAGGTTAAAGCGACAGAGAGTGAGATCAATGGGAGGTTAAAGGTACAGAGAGTGATATCACGGGGAGGTTAAAGGGATAGGGAGTGAGATCACGGGAATGTTAAAGGGACAGTGAGTGAGATCAAGGGGAAGTTAAAGGGACAGAGTGAGATCACGGGGAGGTTAAAGGGACCGAGTGTGAGATCACGGGCAGGTTAAAGGGACAGAAAGTGAGATCAAGGGGAGTTTAAAGTGACTGGGAGTGAGATCACGGGGAGGTCAAAGGACAGAGAGTGAGATCATGGGGTGGTTAAAGCGACAGAGTGTGAGATCACGGGGAGATTAAAGGGACAGAGAGTGAGATCAGGGAAGTTTAAAGGGACAGAGAGTGAGATCACGGGGAGGTTAAATGAACAGAGAGTGAGATCACGGAGAGGTTAAAGGGACAGAGAGTGAGATCACGGGGAGTTGAAAGGGACAGAGAGTGAGATCACGGGGAGGTGAAAGGGACAGAGAGTGAGATCATGGGTAGGTTAAAGGGACAGAGAGTGAGATCACGGGGAGATTAAAGGGACAGAGAGGTAGATCAGTGAGGTTCAAGGGACACAGATTGAGATCACGGGGAGGTTAATGTGACAGAAAATGAGATCATGGGGAGGTTAAAGGGACAGAGAGCTAAACCAGGGAGGTTATAGGGACAGAAATTTAGATCACGGGAAGTTAAATAGGACAGAGAGTGAGATCACATGGACGTTAAAGGGACAGAGAGTGAGATCAGGGGGAAGTTAAAGCGACAGAGATTGAGATGACGGGGAGATTAAAGGGACAGAGAGTGAGATCACGGGGAGGTTAATGGGAGAGAGAGTGAGATCACGGGGAGGATAAAGGGACAGAGAGTGAGATCACGGGGAGGTTAAAGAGACAATGTCCGATCAGGGAGGTAGTTAAAGGGTCAGAAATTGAGATCAGGCACAGTTAATGGGACAGGGAGTGTGATCATGTGGAGATTAAAGAGACAGATAGTGAGATGACGGGGAGGTTTAAGGGACAGAGAGTGAGATCACGGGGAATTTAAAGGCACAGAGAATGTGATCATGGGGAGGCTAAAGGTACAGAGAGTGAGATCAGAGGGACAGTTAAAGGGACAGTGTCAGTTCAGGGAGGTAGTTAAAGGGCAGAAATTGAGATCAGGGACAGTTAATGGGACAAAGATTGAGATCACGGGGGAGGTTAAAGGGACAGAGAGATAGATCAGGTGTAGGTTAATGGGAAAGAGAGTGAGATGACGGGGAGGTTAAAGTTACAGAGAGTGAGATCTCGTGTAAGTTAAAGGGACAGAGAGTGAGATCACGGGGAGGTTAAAGGGACAGAGAGTGAGATCAGTGGCAGTTAAAGGTACAGAGAGTGAGATCAGAGGGACAGTTAAAGGGACAGTGTCAGTTCAGGGAGGTAGTTAAAGGGCAGAAATTGAGATCAGGGACAGTTAATGGGAAAGAGAGTGAGATGACGGGGAGGTTAAAGTTACAGAGAATGAGATCTCGTATATGTTAAAGGGACAGAGAGTGAGATCACGTGGAGGTTAAAGGGAAAGAGAGTGAGATCACGGGGAGGTTAAAGTGAGAGAGAATGAGTTCACGGGGAGGTTAAAGGGACGGAGAATGAGATGAACTGGAGGTTAAAAGGACGGAGAGTGAGATCACGGGGATTTTAAAGGGATGGAGAGTGAGATCACGGGCAAGTATAAGGGACAGAGAGTGAGATCACGGGGAGTGTAAAGGGACAGTGAGTAAGAATACGGGGTGGTTAAAGGGACAGAAAGTGAGATCAGGGGAGGTTAAAGGGGAAGAGAGTGAGATGAAGGGGAGGTTAAAGGGACAGAGTGTGAGATAACGGGAGATTAAAGGGACAGAGAGTGAGATCACGGGGAGGTTAAAGGGACAGAGTGTGAGATAACGGGGAGATTAAAGGGACAGAGAGTGAGATCAGGGAAGTTTAAAGGGACAGAGAGTGAGATCACGGGGAGGTTAAATGAACAGAGAGTGAGATCACGAAGAGGTTAAAGGGACAGAGAGTGAGATCACGGGGAGGTGAAAGGGTCAGAGAGTGAGTTCATGGGTAGGTTAAAGGGACAGAGAGTGAGATCACGGGGAGATTAAAGGGACAGAGAGGTAGATCAGCTAGGTTCAAGGGATACAGATTGAGATCACGGGGAGTTTAATGTGACAGAGAATGAGATCATGGGGAGGTTAAAGGGACAGAGAGCTAAACCAGGGAGGTTATAGGGACAGAAATTTAGATCACGGGGAGGTTAATGGGACAGAGAGTGAGATCACATGGACGTTAAAGGGACAGAGAGTGAGATCAGGGGGAAGTTAAAGCGACAGAGATTGAGATGACGGGGAGATTAAAGGGACAGAGAGTGAGATCACGGGGAGGTTTAAGGGAAGGAGAGTGAGATCTCGGTCAAGATAAAGGGACAGACATTGATATCAGGGGGAGGTTAATGGGAGGGAGAGTGAGATCACGGGGAGGTTTATGGCACCGATAGTTAGATCACGGGGAGGTTAAAGGGACAGAGAGTGAAATCACGGGGAGGTTAAAGGGACAGTGAGTGAGATCATGGAGAGGTTAAAGGGACAGAGAGTGAGATCAACGGGAGGTTGAAGGGACAGAGGGTGATAACACGTGGAGGTTTAAGGGATAGTGAGTGAGATTACGGGAAAGTTAAAGGGACAGAGAGTGAGATCACGGGGAGGTTAAAGGGACCGAGCGTGAGATCACGGGCAGGTTAAAGGGACAGAAAGTGAGATCAAGGGGAGTTTAAAGTGACTGAGAGTGAGATCACGGGGAGGTCAAAGGACAGAGAGTGAGATCACGGGGACGTTTAAGGGACAGAGAGTGAGATCACGGAAGTTTAAAGGGTCAGAGAGTGAGATCACGGTCAGGTTAAATGGACAGAGAATGAGATCACAGAGAGGTTAAAAGGACAGATAGTGAGATCACGGGGAGGTTAAATGGACTGAGAGTGAGATCACGGAGAGGTTAAAGGGACAGAGAGTGAGGTCAATGGGAGGTTTAAGGGACAGAGAGTGAGATCACGGGGAGGTTAAATGGTCAGAGAGTGATTTCACCGAGAGTTTAAAGGGACAGAGAGTGAGATCACGGGGAGGTTAAAGGGACAGAGAGGTAGATCAGGGAGGTTATAAGGACAGAGATTTAGATCACGGGGAGGTTAACGGGACAGGGAGTGTGATCACGGGGAGGTTAAAGGGACAGAGAGTGAGATCACGGGAGTTTAAAGGGTCAGAGAGTGAGATCACGGGGAGTTTAAAGGGACAGAGAGTGAGATCAGAGGGACAGTTAAAGGGACAATGTCAGATCAGGGAGGTAGTTAAAGGGGCAGAAATTGAGATCAGGGACAGTTAATGCGACAGGCAGTGAGATCACGAGGAGATTAAGGGGACAGATAGTGAGATGACAGGGATGTTTAAGGGACACAGGGTGAGATCACGGGCAATTTCAAGGCACAGAGAGTGTGATCATGAGGAGGTTAAAGGGACAGAGAGTGAGATCACGGGGAAGTTAAAGGGACAGAGAGTGAGATCACGGGGAGGTTAAAGGGACAGAGTGAGAGATCAGGGACAGTTAAAGGTACAGAGAGTGAGATCAGAGGGACAGTTAAAGGGACAGTGTAAGATAAGGGAGGTAGTTAAAGGGGCAGAATTTGAGATCAGGGACAGTTAATGGGACAAAGATTGAGATCACGGGGGAGGTTAAAGGGACAGAGAGTGAGATCAGGGGTAGGTTAATGGGACAGAGTGTGAGATGACGGGGAGGTTAAAGGGACAGAGAGTGAGATCTCGGGTATGTTAAAGGGACAGAGAGTGAGATCACGGGGAGGTAAAAGGGACAGAGAGTGAGATCACGGGGAGGTTAAAGGGACAGAGAATGAGATCACGGGGAGGTTAAAGGGACAGAGAATGAAATGACGGGGATTTTAAAGGGACGGAGAGTGGGATCACGGGCAGGTTAAATGGACAGAGAATGAGATCACGGAGAGGTTAAAGGGACAGAGAGTGAGATCAATGGGAGGTTAAAGGGACAGAGAGTGATATCACGGGGAGGCTTAAAGCATAGAGAGTGAGATCACGGGAAGGATAAAGGGTCAGAGAGTGAGATGACGAGGATGTTAAAGGGACAAAGAGTGAGATCACGGGGAGGTTAAAGGGACAGAGCGTGAGATCACGGGGAGGTTAAAGGGACAGAGAGTGAGATCACGGGGAGGTTAACGGGACAGAGAGTGAGATCACGGGATGTTTAAAGGGACAGAGAGAGATTACGGTGGGTGAAAGGGACAGAAAGTGAGATCACGGGGACGTTAAATGAACAGAGAGTGAGATCACGGGGAGGTTAAAGGGACAGAGAGTGAGATCACGGGGAAGTTAAAGCGAAAGAGAGTGAGATCACGGGGAGATTAAAGGGACAGAGAGTGAGATCACGGGGAGGTTAAAGGGACAGAGATTGAGATCACGAGAAGATTAAAGCGACAGAGTGAGATCAGTGGGACAGTTAAAGGGACAGAGAGTGAGATCAGGGAGGTAGTTAAAGGGGCAGAGAGTGAGATCGGGGAGGTAGTTAAACGGGCAGAGATTAAGATCAGGGACAGTTAAAGGGACAGAGAGTTACATCAGGGACTGTTTAAGGGACAGTTAGTGAGATCAGATGGACATTTTATAGATCAATCTCTGTCCATTTCACCTCCCCGTGATATCACTCTCTGTCCCTTTAACCTCCCCGTGATGTCACTCACTGTCCCATTAACCAACCCGTGATCTCACTCCCTGTCCCTTTAACCTCCACGTGATCTACATCTCTTTCCCTTTAAACTCCCCGTGATCTCACTCTATTCCTTCAACATCCCCGTGATCTCACTCTCTGTCCCTTTAACCTCCCCATGATCTCACTCTCTGTCCCATTAACATTCACGTGATCTCACTCCCTGTTCCTTTAATCACCCCGTGATCTCATTCTCTGTCCCTTTAACCTATCCGAGAACTCACTTTTTGTCCCTATAACGTCCCCATGATCTCACTCTCTGTCCCTTTATCCTCCCCATAATCTCACTCTCTGTCCTGTTAACCACCCCGTGATCTCACTCTCTGTCCCTTTAACCTCGCCGTAGAAACTGTCTTTACCTTTAACCTCCCCATGATCTCACTCTCTGTCCCCTTACCCTCCACATGATCTCTCTCTGTCCCTTTAACCTCCACGTGATCTCACTCTCTATCCCTATAACCTCCCCGTGATCTCACTCTCTGTCCCTTTAAACTCCCCATCATCTGACTCTCTGTCCCTTTATCCATCCCGTGATCTCACACTCTGCCCCTTTAACCTCCCCGTAATCTCACTCTCTATCCCTATAACCTCCCCGTGATATGACACTTTGTCCCTTTATCCTCCTCATGATCACTCTCTGTCCCTTTAACCTCCCAATGATCTCACTCTCTGTCCCTTTAACGTCCCCGCGATCTCAGTCTCTTTCCATTTAACCTACCCGTCATCTCAATCTCTGTCCCTTTAACCTCCCCGTAATCTCACTCTCTGTCCCTTTAACCTCCCCGTGATCTCACTTTCTGCCCCTTTAACTTCCCCGTAATCTCACTCTGTCCCTTTAACATCCCCGTAATCTCACTCTCTGCCCCCTTAACCTCCTCGTGATCACTCTCTGTCCCGTTAACCTCCCCGTGATCTCACTCTCTGTCCCTTTAGCCTCCCCGTGATCTCACTCTCTGTCCTCTTAACCTACCTGTGATCTCACTCTCTGTCCCTTTAACCTTCCCATGATCTCACTCCCTGTCCCTTTAACGTCTCCATGATCTCTCTCTGTCCCTTTAACCTCCCCGTGATCTCACTCTCTGTCCCTTTAACCTCCTCGTGATCTCACTCTCTGTCCCTTTAACCTCCCAGTGATCTCACTCTTTGTCCCTTTAACCTCCCCGTGACCTCACTCTCTGTCACCTTTAACATTCCCGTAATCTAACTCTCTGTCCCTTTAACGAGCCCGTGATTTCACTCTCTGCACCTTTAACCTCCCAGTGTTCTCACTCTCTGTCCCATTAACCTCCCCGTGATCTCACTCCCTGTCCCTTTAATGTCTCCATGATCTCTCTCCGTTCCTTTAACCACGGCCTAATCTCACTCTCTGTCCGTTTAACCTCCCCATGATCTCACTCTCTGTCCCTTTAAAGTGCCCGTGATTTCACTCTCTGTCCCTTTAACCTCCCTGTGATCTGACTCTCTGTCCCTTTAACCCTCCCGTGATCTCACTCTCTGTCCCTTTAACCTCCCCGTGATTTCATTCTCTGTCCCTTTAACCTCCCTGTCATCTCACTCTCTGCACCTTTAACCGCCCAGTGTTCTCACTCTCTCTCCCATTAACCTCCCCGTGATCTCACTCTCTGTCCCTTTAACCTCGCCGTAGAAACTGTCTTTACCTTTAACCTCCCCATGATCTCATTCTCTGTCCCCTTAACCTACCCATGATCTCTCTCTGTCCCTTTAACCTCCCCGTGATCTCACTCTCTGTCCCTTTAACCTCCACGTGATCTCACTCTCTGTCCCTTTAACCTCTCCGTCATCTCACTCTCTGCAACTTTAACCTCCCCGTGATCTCAATCTCTGTCCCTTTAATCTCCCCTTGATCTCACTCTCTGTCCTATTAACCTCCCCGCGATCTCACTCACTTTCCCATTAACCACCCAGTGATCTCACTCTCTGTCCCTTTAACATTCCCGTGATCTCACTCTCTGTCCCGTTAATATCCACGTGATCTCACTCTCTATCCCGATAACCTCCCCGTGATCTCACTCTCTGCACCTTTAACCTCCCCGTGATCTCACACTCTGACCCTTTAACCTCCCCGTAATCTGACTCTCTGTCCCTTTATCCTCCTCATGATGACTCTCTGTCCATTTAAAGTCCCCGTGATCTCAGTCTCTGTCCCTTTAACATCCCCGTCATCTCAGTCTCTGTCCCTTTAACCTCCCCGTGATCTCACTCTCTGTCCACTTAACCTTCCCGTGATCTCACTCCCTGTCCCTTTAACGTCTCCATGATCTCTCTCTGTCCCTTTAATCTCCCAGTGATCTCACTCTTTGTCCCTTTAACCTCCCCGTGACCTCACTGTCTGTCCCTTTAACATTCCCGTAATCTCACTCTCTGTCCCTTTAACGTGCCCGTGATTTCACTCTCTGCACCTTTAACCTCCCAGTGTTCTCACTCTCTGTCCATTTAACATCCCCGTGATCTCACTCTCTGTCCCTTTAACCTCCCCGTGATCTCACTCTCTATCCCTTTAACCTCCCCGTGATCTCACTCTCTGTCCCATTAACATTCACGTGATCTCACTCTCTGTCCTGTTATATCCCCGTGATCTCACTCTCTGTCCCTTTAGCCTCCCCGTTATCTCACTCTCTGTCCTCTTAACCTACCTGTGATCTCACTCTCTGCCCCTTTAAACTCCCAGTGATGTCACTCTCTGTCCCTTTAACCTCACCGTCATCTCACTGTCTGTCCCTTTCTCATTCCCGTGATCTCACTCTCTGTCCCTTTAACCTCCCCGTGATCTCAGTCTCTGTCCCTTTAACGTGCCCGCGATATCACTCTCTGTCCCTTTAACAACCATTTGATGTCTCTCTGTCCCTTTAACATCCCCGTGATCACACTCTCTGTCCCATTACCCTCCCCATTATCTCACTCTCTGTCCCATTAACCTCCCCGTGATCTCACTCTCTGTCCCTTTAGCCTCTCCATGATCTCATTCTCTGTGCCTTTATCATTCCCGTGATCTCACTCTTTATCTCTTTAGCCTCCCCGTGATCTCACTCTCTGTCCCATTAATCTCCCGGTGATTTCACTCACTGCCCCTTTAACCTGCCCGGGATCTCACTCTCTGTCCCTTTAACCTCCCCGTGATCTCACTCTCTGTCCCTTTAACCTCCCCGTGATCTCACTCTCTGTCCCTTTAACCTCCCCGTGATCTCACTCTCTTTCCCATTAACCTCCCAGTTATTTCGCTCTCTGTCCCTTTAACATCCCCGTGACCTCACTCTCTGTCCCTTTAACCTCCCCGTGATCTCACTCTCTGCCCCTTTAACCTCCCCGTGATCTCAATCTCTGTCCCTCTAACCTCCCCGTGATCTCACTCTCTGTCCCTTTAACCTCCCCGTGATCTCACTCTCTGTCCCTTTAAACTCCCCGTGATTTCTCACTTTGTCCCATTAACATCCCCGTGATCTCACTCTCTGACCCTTTAAACTCCCTGTGATCTCACTTTATGTCCCTGTTACCTTCCCGTAATCTCACTCTCTGTCCCTAAAACCTCCGCGTGATCTCACTTTCTGTTTCTTTAACCTCCCCATGATCTCACACTCTGTCCCGTTACCCTACCTGTGATCTCACTTCAGTCCCTAAAACCTCCCCGTGATCTCACACTCTGTCCTTTTAATCTCCCCGTGAACTCACTCTCTGTCCCTTTAACCTCCCCGTGATCTCACTCTCTGTCCCTTTAACCTCCCCGTGGTCTCGCTCTCAGTCCCTTTAACCTCCCCTTGATCTCACTCTCTGTCCCATTAGCCTCCCCGTGATCTCACTCTCTGTCCCTTTAACCACCCAATGAGCTCACTCTCTGTCCCTTTAAACTCCCCGTGCTCTCACTCTCTATCCCTTTAACCTCCCCGTGAACTCACTCTCTGTTCCTTTAACCTCTCCGTGATCTCACTTTATGTCCCTGTTACCTCCCCGTAATCTCACTCTCTGTCCCTTTCACCTTCGCGTGATCTCACTTTCTGTTTCTTTAACCTCCCCATTTTCTCACACTCTGTCCCGTTAACCTCCCCCTGATCTCACTCTCTGTCCCTTTAACTCTCCCGTGATCTCACTCTCTGTCCCATTAACCTCCCTGTAATCTCACACTCTGTCCATTTAACCTCCCGTGATCTCACTCTCTGTCCCTTTAACCTCCCCGTGGTCTCACTCTCTGTCCCTTTAACCTCCCCATGATCACACTCTCTGTCCCTTTAACCTCCACGTGATCTGACTCTCTGGCCCTTTAACCTCCCCGTGGACTCGCTCTCTTCGCCTTTAACCTCCTCGTGATCACTCTCTGCACCTTTAATCTCCCATGATCTCATGCTCTGTCTCTTTAACCTCCCGGTGATCTCACTCTCTGTCCCTTTAACCGTCTCGTAATCACTCTCTGTACCTTTAACCTCCCCTTGATCTCACTCTCTGTCCATTTAAACTCCCCGTGATCTCTCAATTTGTCCCTTTAACCTCCCCGTGATCTCAATAGCTGCCCCTTTAACCTCCCGATGATCTCAATCTCTGCCACTTTAAGCTCCCATTGATCTCACTCTATGTCCCTTTAACCTCCCCTTGATGTCTCTCTGTCCCTTTAACCTCCCCGTGATATCACTCTCTGTCCCTTTAACCTCCCACTGATCTCACTCTCCGTCCCTATAAACTGCCCCTGATCTCACTGTCCGTCACTTTAAACACCCCGTGATCTCACTCTCTGTACCTTTAAACACCCCGTGATCTCTCACTTTGTCCCATTAACCTCCCCGTGATCTCACTCCCTGCCCATTTAACCTCCCCGTTGTCTCACTCTCTGTCCCTTTAACCTCCCTGTGATCTCGCTCTCAGTCCCTTTAACCTCCCCGTGATCTCACTCTGTGTCTATTTATCCTCCCCGTAATCTCACTCACTGTCCCTTTAACCTCCATGTGATCTCTCTCTCTGTCCCTTTAACCTTCCCGTGATCTCACTCTCTGCCCTTTAACCTCCACGTGATCTGACTCTCTGTTCCTTTAACCTCCCCGTGATCTCACTCTCTGTCCCTTTAACGGCCCCTTGATGTCTCTCTGCCCTTTAACCTCCCGTGATCTCATTCTCTGTCCCTTTAAACTCTCCGTGATCTCACTCTTTGTCCCTTTAACGTGCCCGCGATATCACTCTCTGTCCCTTTAACAACCATTTGATGTCTCTCTGTCCCTTTAACATCCCCGTGATCACACTCTCTGTCCCATTACCCTCCCCATTATCTCACTCTCTGTCCCATTAACCTCCCCGTGATCTCACTCTCTGTCCCTTTAGCCTCTCCATGATCTCATTCTCTGTGCCTTTATCATTCCCGTGATCTCACTCTTTATCTCTTTAGCCTCCCCGTGATCTCACTCTCTGTCCCATTAATCTCCCGGTGATTTCACTCACTGCCCCTTTAACCTGCCCGGGATCTCACTCTCTGTCCCTTTAACCTCCCCGTGATCTCACTCTCTGTCCCTTTAACCTCCCCGTGATCTCACTCTCTGTCCCTTTAACCTCCCCGTGATCTCACTCTCTTTCCCATTAACCTCCCAGTTATTTCGCTCTCTGTCCCTTTAACATCCCCGTGACCTCACTCTCTGTCCCTTTAACCTCCCCGTGATCTCACTCTCTGCCCCTTTAACCTCCCCGTGATCTCAATCTCTGTCCCTCTAACCTCCCCGTGATCTCACTCTCTGTCCCTTTAACCTCCCCGTGATCTCACTCTCTGTCCCTTTAAACTCCCCGTGATTTCTCACTTTGTCCCATTAACATCCCCGTGATCTCACTCTCTGACCCTTTAAACTCCCTGTGATCTCACTTTATGTCCCTGTTACCTTCCCGTAATCTCACTCTCTGTCCCTAAAACCTCCGCGTGATCTCACTTTCTGTTTCTTTAACCTCCCCATGATCTCACACTCTGTCCCGTTACCCTACCTGTGATCTCACTTCAGTCCCTAAAACCTCCCCGTGATCTCACACTCTGTCCTTTTAATCTCCCCGTGAACTCACTCTCTGTCCCTTTAACCTCCCCGTGATCTCACTCTCTGTCCCTTTAACCTCCCCGTGGTCTCGCTCTCAGTCCCTTTAACCTCCCCTTGATCTCACTCTCTGTCCCATTAGCCTCCCCGTGATCTCACTCTCTGTCCCTTTAACCACCCAATGAGCTCACTCTCTGTCCCTTTAAACTCCCCGTGCTCTCACTCTCTATCCCTTTAACCTCCCCGTGAACTCACTCTCTGTTCCTTTAACCTCTCCGTGATCTCACTTTATGTCCCTGTTACCTCCCCGTAATCTCACTCTCTGTCCCTTTCACCTTCGCGTGATCTCACTTTCTGTTTCTTTAACCTCCCCATTTTCTCACACTCTGTCCCGTTAACCTCCCCCTGATCTCACTCTCTGTCCCTTTAACTCTCCCGTGATCTCACTCTCTGTCCCATTAACCTCCCTGTAATCTCACACTCTGTCCATTTAACCTCCCGTGATCTCACTCTCTGTCCCTTTAACCTCCCCGTGGTCTCACTCTCTGTCCCTTTAACCTCCCCATGATCACACTCTCTGTCCCTTTAACCTCCACGTGATCTGACTCTCTGGCCCTTTAACCTCCCCGTGGACTCGCTCTCTTCGCCTTTAACCTCCTCGTGATCACTCTCTGCACCTTTAATCTCCCATGATCTCATGCTCTGTCTCTTTAACCTCCCGGTGATCTCACTCTCTGTCCCTTTAACCGTCTCGTAATCACTCTCTGTACCTTTAACCTCCCCTTGATCTCACTCTCTGTCCATTTAAACTCCCCGTGATCTCTCAATTTGTCCCTTTAACCTCCCCGTGATCTCAATAGCTGCCCCTTTAACCTCCCGATGATCTCAATCTCTGCCACTTTAAGCTCCCATTGATCTCACTCTATGTCCCTTTAACCTCCCCTTGATGTCTCTCTGTCCCTTTAACCTCCCCGTGATATCACTCTCTGTCCCTTTAACCTCCCACTGATCTCACTCTCCGTCCCTATAAACTGCCCCTGATCTCACTGTCCGTCACTTTAAACACCCCGTGATCTCACTCTCTGTACCTTTAAACACCCCGTGATCTCTCACTTTGTCCCATTAACCTCCCCGTGATCTCACTCCCTGCCCATTTAACCTCCCCGTTGTCTCACTCTCTGTCCCTTTAACCTCCCTGTGATCTCGCTCTCAGTCCCTTTAACCTCCCCGTGATCTCACTCTGTGTCTATTTATCCTCCCCGTAATCTCACTCACTGTCCCTTTAACCTCCATGTGATCTCTCTCTCTGTCCCTTTAACCTTCCCGTGATCTCACTCTCTGCCCTTTAACCTCCACGTGATCTGACTCTCTGTTCCTTTAACCTCCCCGTGATCTCACTCTCTGTCCCTTTAACGGCCCCTTGATGTCTCTCTGCCCTTTAACCTCCCGTGATCTCATTCTCTGTCCCTTTAAACTCTCCGTGATCTCACTCTTTGTCCCTTTAACCTCCCCCGATCTCACTCACCGTCCCGTTAAACTGCCCCTGATCTTACGATCTGTCCCTTTAACCTGCTCATGATCTCACTCTCTGTCCCTTTAAACTCCCCGTGATCTCTCACTTTGTCCCATTAACCTCCCTGTGATCTCACTCACAGCCCATTTAACTTCCCCGAGATCTCACTCTCTGTCCCTTTAACCCCCCCGTGATCTCACTCTCTGTCCCTTTAACATCCCCGTCATCTCAATCCGTGTCCCTTTAACCTCCCCATGATCTCACTCTCTGTCCCTTTAACTTCCCAGTGATCTCACTCTCTGTCCCATTAACCACCCAGTGACCTCTCTCCCTGTCCCTTTAACATCCCCGTCATCTCAATCCGTGTCCCTTTCAACTCACCGTGATCTCACTCTCTGTCCCTTTAACCTCCTCGTGATCTCAATCTCATTCCCGTTAACATCCCCTTGATCTCACTCTCTATCCCTTTAACCTCCCCGTGATCTCACTCTCTGTTCCTTTAACCTCTCCGTGATCTCACTCTCTGTCCCTTTAACCTCCCAGTATGCTCCCTCCCGGCCCCTTTAAACTCCCCGTGATCTCACTTCTGTCTCTTTAACCTCCCCATGATCTCACACTCTGTTCCTTTAACCTCCCCGTGATCTCTCTCTCTGTCCCTTTAAACTCCCCGTGATCTCACTCTCTGTCCCTTTAACCACTCAATGAGCTCACTCTCTGTCCCTTTAAACTTCCCGTGATCTCACTCACTGTCCCCTTAGCCTCCTCGTGATCTCAATCTCATTCCCGTTAACAACCCCTTGATCTCACTCCCTATCCCTTTAACCTCCCCGTGAACTCACTCTCTGTTCCTTTAACCTCTCCGGGATCTCACTCTCTGCCCCTTTAAACTCCCCGTGATCTCACTTTATGTCCCTGTTACCTCTCCGTAATCTCACTCTCTGTCCCTTTCACCTCACCGTGATCTCACTTTCTGTTTCTTTAACCTCCCCATGATCTCACACTCTGTCCCCTTAACCTACCTGTGATCTCACTCTCAGCCCCTAAAACCTCCCCTTGATCTCTCACTTTGTCCCTTTAACCTCCCCGTGATCTCACTCTCTGTTCCTTTAACCTCTCCGTGATCTCACTTTATGTCCCTGTTACCTCCCCGTAATCTCACTCTCTGTCCCTTTCACCTTCGCGTGATCTCACTTTCTGTTTCTTTAACCTCCCCATTTTCTCACACTCTGTCCCGTTAACCTCCCCGTGATCTCACTCTCTGTCCCTTTAACCTCCCCGTGATCTCACTCTCTGTCCCTTTAACCTCCCCGTGATCTCACTCTCTGTCCCTTTAAACTCACCGTGAACTCACTCTCTGTCACTTTAACCTCCCCGGGATCTCACTCTCTGTCCCTTTAACCGCCCCGTGATCACTCTCTGTCCCTTTAACATCCCCGTGATCTCACTCTCTGACCCTTTAACCTTGCCGTGAACTCACTCTCTTTCCCTTTAACCTCCCCGTGGTCTCACTCTCTGTCCCTTTAACACCCCAATAGTGCCGCACACCCTCAAATACTGAACCTCCAATAGTGCAGCACATCCTCAATTACTGATCCTCCAATAGTGCAGCAAACCCTCAAATACTGAACCTCCAATAGTGCAGAACACCCTCAATTACTGACACCCCAAAAGTGCAGCACACCCTCAATTACTGACACTCCAAAAGTGCAGCACACCCTCAATTACTGACCCTCCAATAGAGCAGCACACCCTCAATTACTGACCCTCCAATAGTGCAGCACACCCTCAATTACTGACACTCCAATAGTGCAGAACACCCTCAATTACTGACACTCCAATAGTGCAGCACACCCTCAATTACTGACACTCCAATAGTGCAGCACACCCTCAATTACTGACTCTCCAATAGTGCAGCACACCCTCAATTACTGACACTCCAATAGTGCAGCACACCCTCAATTACTGACACTCCAATAGTGCAGCACACCCTCAATTACTGACACTCCAATAGTGCAGCACACACTCAATTACTGACACCCCAATAGTGCAGCACACCCTCAATTACTGACCCTCCAATAGTGCCGCACAACCTCAATTACTGACCCTCCAATAGTGTAGCACAACCTCAATTACTGACACTCTAATATTGCAGCACATCCTCAGTGCTGCTGGAGTGGTGTGGGCAGTGGTGAAGCGCTGTGGGAGTGGTGTGGGCAGTTGTGTGGCGCTGTGGAAGTCGTGTTGGCAGTGGTGTAGTGCTGTAGGAGTGGTGTTGGCAGTGGTGTAGAGCTGAGGGAGTGGTGTGGGCAGTGGTGTAGTGCTGCGGGAGTGGTGTGGGCAGTGGTGTAGCGAGGACGGTGTGGTGTGGGCAGTGGTGTAGCGCTGTGGGAGTGGTATGGGCAGTGGTGTAGCGCTGTGGGAGTGGTGTCGGCAGTGGTGTAGTGCTGTGGGAGTGGTGTGGGCAGTGGTGTAGCGCTGTGGGTGTGGTGTGGGCAGTAGTGTATCTCTGTGGGAGTGGTATGGGCAGTGGTGTAGCACTGTGGGTGTGGTGTGGGCATTAGTGTAGTGCAGTTGGTGTGGTGTGGGCAGTGGTGTAGCGCTGTGGGAGTGATGTGGGCACTGGTGTAGCGCTGTGGCTGTGATGTGGGCAGTGGTGTAGCGCTGTGGGAGTGGTGTGGGCAGTGGTGTAGCGCTGTGTGTGTGGTGTGGGCAGTGGTGTAGCTCTGTGGGAGTGGTGTGGGCAGTGGTGTAGTGCTGTGGGAGAGGTGTGGGCAGTGGTGTACTGCTGTGGGAGTGGTGTGGGCAGTGGTGCAGTGCTGTGGGAGTGGTGTGTACAGTGGTGTTGCGACGCGGGAGTGGTGTGGGCAGTGGTGTAGCGCTGTGGGAGTGGTGTGCGCAGTGGTGTAGCGCTGTGGGAGTGGTGTGGGCAGTGGTGTAGCGCTGTGGGAGTGGTGTAGACGGTGGTGTAGCGCTGTGGGAGGGGAGTGGGCAGTGGTGTAGAGCTGTGGGTGTCGTGTGGGCAGTGGTATAGCGCTGTGGGAGTGGTGTGGTCAGTGGTGTAGAGCTGTGGGTGTCGTGTGGGCAGTGGTGTAGCACTGTGGGAGTGGTTTGGGCAGTGGGGTAGTGCAGTGGGAGTGGTGTGGTCAGCGGTGATGTGATGTGGGAGTGGCGTGGGCAGTGGTGTAACGCTGTGGGAGTGGTGTGGGCAGTGGTGTACTGCTGTGGGAGTGGTGTGCGCAGTGGTGTAGTGCTGTGGGAGTGGTGTGGGTTGTGGTGTAGCGCTGTGGGAGTGTTGTGGGCAGTGGTGTAGCGCTGCGGGGTTGTTTTGGGCAGTGGTGTAATACTTTGGGAGTGGTGTGGGCAGTGGTGTAGCGCTGTGGGAGTGGTGTGGGCAGTGGTGTAAGGCTGTGGTAGTTGTGTGGGTAGTGGTGTACTGCTGTGGGAGTGTTGTGGGCAGTGGTGTAGTGCTGTGGGAGTGTTGTGGGCAGTGTGAAGTGCTGTGGGAGTGTTGTGGTCAGTGGTGTAGTGCTGTGGGAGTGGAGTGGGCACTGGTGTAGCGCTGCGGGCTTGTTGTGGGCACTGGTGTAATACTTTGAGAGTGGTATGGGCAGTGGTGTAGTGCTGTGGGAGTGGTTTGGGCAGTGGTGTAAGGCTGTGGGAGTGGTGTGGGCATTGGTGTACTGCTGTGGGAGTGGTGTGGGTTGTAGTGTAGCGCTGTGGTAGTTGTGTGGGCAGTGGTGTACTGCTGTGGGAGTGGTGTGCGCAGTGGTGTAGTGCTGTGGGAGTGTTGTGGGCATTGGTGTAGTGCTGTGGGAGTGTTGTGGGCAGTGGTGTAGTGCTGTGGGAGTGTTGTGGGCAGTGGTGTAGTGCTGTGGGAGTGGAGTGGGTTGTGGTGTAGCGCTGTGGGAGTGGTGTGGGTTGTGGTGTAGCGCTGTGGGAGTGGTGTGGGTTGTGGTGTAGCGCAGTGGGAGTGGTGTGGGCAGTGGTGTAATGCTGTTGGAGTGTTGTGGGCAGCGGTGTAACACTGTGGGAGTGGCGTGGGCATTGGATTATCGCTGTGCGAGTGTGTGGGCAGTGGTGTTGTGCTGTGGGAGTGGTCTGGGCAGCGGTGTCGCGAAGTGGGAATGGTTTGGGCAGTGGTGAAGAGCTGTGGTTTGGTGTGGGCAGTGGTGTAACGCTGTGGGAGTGGTGTGGGCAGTGGTGTAGCGCTGTGGGAGTGGTTTGGGCAGTGGGGTAGTGCTGTGGGAGTGGTGTGGGCAGTGGTGTAGCGCTGTGGGAGTGGTGTGGGCAGTGGGGTAGTGCTGTGGGAGTGGTGTGGGCAGTGGTGTAGCGCTGTGGGAGTGGTGTGGGCAGCGGTGATGTGCAGTGGGAAAGGTTTGGGCAGTGGTGTAGGGCTGTGGGAGTGTTGTGCGCAGTGGTGTAGTGCTGTGGGAGTGTTGTGGGCGGTGGTGTAGTGCTGTGGGAGTGGTGTGGGCACTGGTGTAGCGCTGTGGGAGTGGTGTGGGCAGTGGTGTAGCGCTGTGGGAGTGGTGTGGACTGTGGTGTAGTGCTGTGGGAGTGGTGTGAGTTGTAGTGTGGTGCTGTGGGGGTGGAGTGGGTAGTGGTGTAGCGCTGTGGGAGAAGTGTGGGCAGTGGTGTTACGCTGTGGGATTGGTTTGGGCAGTGGTGTAGCGATGTGGGAGTGGTGTGGGCAGTGGTATAGCGCTGTGGGAGTGGTGAGGGCAGTGGTGTAGCGCTGTGGGAGTGGTGTGTGCAGTGGTGTAGCGCTGTGGGAGTGGTGTGGGCAGTGGTGTAACGCCTTGGGAGAGGTGTGGGCAGTGGTGTAGTGATGTGGGAGAGGTGTGGGCAGTGGTGTAGCGCTGTGGGAGAGGTGTGGGCAGTGGTGTAGTGATGTGGGAGTGGTGTGGGCAGTGGTGTAACGCTGCGGGAGTGGTGTGGGCAGCGGGATAGCGCTGTGGGAGTGGTGTGGGCAGTGGTGTAGTGCTGTGGGAGTGGTGTCGGCAGTGGTGTAGCGCTGTGGGAGTGGTGTGGGCAGTGGTGTAGCGCTGTGGGAGTGGTGTGGGCAGTGGTTTAGCGCTGTGGGAGTGGTGTGGGCAGTGGTGTAACGCTGTGGGAGTGGTGAAGACAGTGGTATAGCGATGTGGGAGTGGTGTGGGCAGTGGTGTTATGCTGTGGGAGTGATGTGGGCAGTGGTATAGTGCTGTGGGAGTGGTGTGGGCAGTGGTGTAGCGCTGTTGGAGTGGTTAGGGCGGTGGTGTAACGCTGTGGGAGTGGTGTGCACAGTGGTGTAGCGCTGTGGGAGTGGTGTGGGTAGTGGTGTAGCGATGTGGGAGTGGTGTTGTCAGTGGTGTAGCAATGTGGGTGTGGTGTGGGCAATGGTGTAGCGAAGTGGGAATGGTTTGGGCAGTGGTATAAAACTGTGGGAGGTGTGTGGGCAGTAGCGTAGCGCTGTGGGTGTGGTGTGAGCGGTGGATTAGCGCTGTGGGAGTAGTGTGGGCAGTGGAGTTACGCTGTGGGATTGGTGTGAGCAGTGGTGTAGCGCTGTGGCAGTGGTTTGGGCAGTGGTGTACTGCTGTGGGAGTGGTGTGGGCAGTGGTGTACTGCTGAGGGAGTGGTGTGGGCAGCGGTGTAGAGCTGTGGGATTGGTCTGGGCAGTTGTGTAGCGCTGTGGGAGTGGTGTGGGCAGTGGTGTAGAGCTGTGGGAGTTGTGTGGGCTGTGGTGTAGTGCTGTGGGAGTGGTGTGGGCAGTGGTGTTGTGCTGTGGGAGAGGTGTGCGCAGTGGTGAAGCGCTGAGGGAGTGGTGTGGGCAGTGTGGTAGCGCTGCTGGAGTGGTGTGGCCAGTGGTGTAGCGCTGTGGGAGTGGTGTGGGCAGTGGTGTTGTGCTGTGGGAGAGGTGTGGGCAGTGGTGTAGCGCTTTGGGAGTGGTGTGGGAAGTGGTGTAGCGCTGTGGGTGTGGTGTGGGCAGTGGTGTAGTGCTGTGGGAGTGGTGTGGGCAGTGGTGTAGCGCTGTGGGAGTGGTGTGGGCAGCGGTGTATAGCTGAAGAATGAGGTGTGGGCAGTGGTGTAGCGCTGTGGGAGTGGTGTGGGTTGTGGTGTAGTGCTGTGGGAGTGGTGTGGGCAGTGGTGTAGTCCTGTAGGAGTGGTGTGGGCAGTGGTGTAGCGCTGTGGGAGTGGTGTGGGTTGTGGTATAGCGCTGTGGGAGTAGTGTGGGCACTGGTGTAGCGCTGTGGGAGTGGTGTGGGTTGTTGTGTAGCGCTGTGGGAGTGGTGTGGGCAGTGGTGTAGCGCTGTGGGAGTGGTGTGGGCAGTGGTGTAGCACTGTGGGGGTGGTCTGGGCAGTGGTGTAACGCTGTGGGTGTGGTGTGGACAGTGGTGTAGCACAGCCGGAGTGGTGTGGGTTGTGGTGCAGCGCTGTGGGAGTGGTTTGGGCAGTGGTGTATCGCAGCGGGCGAGGTGTGTGTTGTGGTGTAGCGCTGTGGGAGTGGTGTGGGTTGTGGTGTAGCGCTGTGGGGGTGGTGTGGGCAGTGGTGTAGCGCTGTGGGTGTGGTGTGTGTTGTGCTGTAGCGCTGTGGGAGTGGAGTGGTCAGTGGTGTAGCGCTGTGGGAGTGGTGTGGGCAGTGGTGTAGCGCTGTGGGGGTGGTGTGGGCAGTGGTGTAGCGCTGTGGGAGTGGTGTGGGCAGTGGTGTACTGCTGAGGGAGTGGTGTGGGCAGCGGTGTAGAGCTGTGGGATTGGTCTGGGCAGTTGTGTAGCGCTGTGGGAGTGGTGTGGGCAGTGGTGTAGAGCTGTGGGAGTTGTGTGGGCTGTGGTGTAGTGCTGTGGGAGTGGTGTGGGCAGTGGTGTTGTGCTGTGGGAGAGGTGTGCGCAGTGGTGAAGCGCTGTGGGAGTGGTGTGGGCAGTGTGGTAGCGCTGCTGGAGTGGTGTGGCCAGTGGTGTAGCGCTGTGGGAGTGGTGTGGGCAGTGGTGTTGTGCTGTGGGAGAGGTGTGGGCAGTGGTGTAGCGCTTTGGGAGTGGTGTGGGAAGTGGTGTAGCGCTGTGGGTGTGGTGTGGGCAGTGGTGTAGTGCTGTGGGAGTGGTGTGGGCAGTGGTGTAGCGCTGTGGGAGTGGTGTGGGCAGCGGTGTATAGCTGAAGAATGAGGTGTGGGCAGTGGTGTAGCGCTGTGGGAGTGGTGTGGGTTGTGGTGTAGTGCTGTGGGAGTGGTGTGGGCAGTGGTGTAGTCCTGTAGGAGTGGTGTGGGCAGTGGTGTAGCGCTGTGGGAGTGGTGTGGGTTGTGGTGTAGCGCTGTGGGAGTAGTGTGGGCACTGGTGTAGCGCTGTGGGAGTGGTGTGGGTTGTTGTGTAGCGCTGTGGGAGTGGTGTGGGCAGTGGTGTAGCGCTGTGGGAGTGGTGTGGGCAGTGGTGTAGCACTGTGGGGGTGGTCTGGGCAGTGGTGTAACGCTGTGGGTGTGGTGTGGACAGTGGTGTAGCACAGCCGGAGTGGTGTGGGTTGTGGTGCAGCGCTGTGGGAGTGGTTTGGGCAGTGGTGTAGCGCTGTGGGAGTGGTGTGGGCAGTGGTGTAGCGCTGTGGCAGTGGTGTGGGCAGTGGTGTACTGCTGTGGGAGTGGTGTGGGCAGTGGTGTACTGCTGAGGGAGTGGTGTGGGCAGCGGTGTAGAGCTGTGGGATTGGTCTGGGCAGTTGTGTAGCGCTGTGGGAGTGGTGTGGGCAGTGGTGTAGAGCTGTGGGAGTTGTGTGGGCTGTGGTGTAGTGCTGTGGGAGTGGTGTGGGCAGTGGTGTTGTGCTGTGGGAGAGGTGTGCGCAGTGGTGAAGCGCTGTGGGAGTGGTGTGGGCAGTGGTGTAGTGCTGTGGGAGTGGTGTGGGCAGTGGTGTAGCGCTGTGGGAGTGGTGTGGGCAGTGGTGTATAGCTGAAGAATGAGGTGTGGGCAGTGGTGTAGCGCTGTGGGAGTGGTGTGGGTTGTGGTGTAGTGCTGTGGGAGTGGTGTGGGCAGTGGTGTAGTCCTGTAGGAGTGGTGTGGGCAGTGGTGTAGCGCTGTGGGAGTAGTGTGGGCACTGGTGTAGCGCTGTGGGAGTGGTGTGGGTTGTTGTGTAGCGCTGTGGGAGTGGTGTGGGCAGTGGTGTAGCACTGTGGGAGTGGTGTGGGCAGTGGTGTAGCACTGTGGGAGTGGTCTGGGCAGTGGTGTAACGCTGTGGGTGTGGTGTGGACAGTGGTGTAGCACAGCCGGAGTGGTGTGGGTTGTGGTGCAGCGCTGTGGGAGTGGTTTGGGCAGTGGTGTATCGCAGCGGGCGAGGTGTGTGTTGTGGTGTAGCGCTGTGGGAGTGGTGTGGGTTGTGGTGTAGCGCTGTGGGGGTGGTGTGGGCAGTGGTGTAGCGCTGTGGGTGTGGTGTGTGTTGTGCTGTAGCGCTGTGGGAGTGGAGTGGTCAGTGGTGTAGCGCTGTGGGAGTGGTGTGGGCAGTGGTGTAGCGCTGTGGGGGTGGTGTGGGCAGTGGTGTAGCGCTGTGGGAGTGGTGTGGGCAGTGGTGTTGTGCTGTGGGAGAGGTGTGGGCAGTGGTGTAGCGCTGTGGGAGTGGTGTGGGCAGCGGTTTAGAGATGTGTGATTGGTGTGGGCAGTGGTATAGCGTTCTGGGAGTGGTGTGGGCAGTGCTGTAGAGCTGTGGGAGTTGTGTGGGCAGTGGTGTAGTGCTGTGGGAGTGGTGTCGGCAGTGGTGAAGCGCTGTGGGAGTGGTGTGGGCAGTATTGTAGTGCTGTCGGAGTGGTGTGGGCAGTGGTGTAGCGCTGTGGGAGTGGTGTGGGTTGTGGTGTAGTGCTGTGGGAGTAGTGTGGGCACTGGTGTAGCGCTCTGGGAGTGGTGTGGGCAGTGGTGTATATCTGTGGGAGTGGTGTGGGCAGTGCTGTAGAGCTGTGGGAGTTGTGTGGACAGTGGTGTAGAGCTTTGGGAGTGGCTTCAGCAGTGGTGTAGCGCTGTGGGAGTGGTGTGGGCAGTGCTGTAGTGCTGTCGGAGTGGTGTGGGCAGTGGTGTAGTGCTGTGGGAGTGGTGTGGGCAGTGGTGTATTCCTGTGTAAGTTGTGTGGGCAGTGGTGTAGTGCTGTGGGATTGGTGTGGACAGTGGTGTAGAGCTTTGGGAGTGGTTTCGGCAGTGGTGTAGCGCTGTGGGAGTGGTGTGGGCCGTGGTTTAGAGCTTTGTGACCGGTTTGGGCAGTGGTGTAGTGCTTTGGGAGTTGTGTGGGCAGAGGTGTAGAGCGTTTGGAGAGGTTTGCGCAGTGATGTAGCGCTGTGGGATTGGTGTGGGCAGTGGTGTAGTGCTGTGGGAGTGGTGTGTGTAGTGGTGTAGTGCTGTGGGAGTGGTGTGGGCAGTGGTGTAGTACTTTGGGAGTTGTGTGGGCAGTGGTGTAGTGCTGTGGGAGTGGTATGGGCAGTGGTGTGGGCATTAGATTAGCGCTGTGTGTGTAGTGTGTGTTGTGGACTAGAGCTGCGGGAGTGGTGTGAGCAGTGGTGTAGTGCTGTGGGAGTGTGTGCGGGGTGGTGTAGTGCTGTGGGACTGGTGTGTGTTGTGGTGTAGCGCTGTGGGAGTGGTGTGGGCAGTGGTGTATTGCTGTGGGAGTGTGTGGGCAGTGGTGTAGCGCTGTGGGAGTGTGTGGGCAGTGGTGTAGCACTTTGGGAGTGTGTGGGAAGTGGTGTAGAGCTGCGGGAGTGGTGAGGGCATTGGTGTAGCGCTGTGGGGTTGGTGTGGGCAGTGGTTTAATGCTGCGGGAGTGGTGTGGGCAGTGGTGTAGCGCTGCGGGAGTGGTGTGAGCAGTGGTGTAGTACTGTGGAAGTGGTGTGTTCAGTGGTGTAGCGCTGTGGGAGAGGTGTGGGTAGTGGTTTAGTCCTGTGGGAGTGGTGTGGTCAGTGATGTTGTGCTGTGGGAGAGGTGTGGGCAGTGGTGTAGTGCTGTGGGATTGTTGTGGGCAGTGGTGTAGTGCTGTGGGAGTGGTGTGGGCAGTGGTGTAGTGCTGTGGATGTGGTGTGGTCATTAGTTTAGCGCTGTGTGTGTGGTGTGGGTTGTGGACTATAGCTGCGGGAGTGTTTGGGAAATGGTGTAGAGCTGTGGGAGTGGTGTGGGTTGCGGTTTAGCGCTGCGGGTGTGGTGAGGGCAGTGGTGAAGTGCTGTGGGAGAGGTGTGAGCAGTGTTTTAATGCTGCGGGAGTGGTGTGGGCAGTGGTGTAGCGCGGCGGGAGTGGTGTGGGCAGTGGTGTAGCGCTGTGGGAGAGGATTGGGCAGTGGTGTAGTGCTTTGGGAGTAGTGTTGGCAGCGATGTAGTGCTTTGGGAGTGGTTTGGGCAGTGGTTTAGCGCTGTGGGAGTGGTGTGGGTTGTCTTGCAGAGCTGTGGGAGTGTTGTGCGCAGTGGTGTAGAGTTGTGGGGATTGTGTGGGCAGTGGTCGAGCCCTGTGGGTGTGGTGTGGTCAGTTGTGTAGCGCTGTGGGAGTGGTGTGGGCAGTGGTCTAACGCTGTGGGAGTGGTGTGGGGCAGTGGTGTACTGCTGTGGTTGTGGTGTGGGCAGTGGTGTAGAGCTTTTGGAGTGGTTTGGGCAGTGGTGTAGTGCTGTGGGAGTGGTGAGGGCAGTGGTGTAGAGCTTTGGGAGTGGTTTAGGCAGTGGTGTAGTGCTTTGAGAGTGGTGTGGGCAGCGGTGTAGAGCTTTGGGAGTGGTTTAGGCAGTGATGTAGCGCTGTGGGAGCGGTGTGGGCAGTGTTGTTGCGCTGTGGGAGTGGTGTGGGCAGTGGTGTAGTGCTGTGGAAGTGTTGTGGGCATTAGTTTAGCGCTGTGTGTGCGGTTTGCATTGTGGAGTAGAGCTGCGGGTGTGGTGTGGGCAGTGGTGTAGCGCTGTGGGAGTTGCGTGGGCAGTGGTGTAGCGCTGTGGGAGTGGCGTGTGCAGTGGTGTAGCGCTGTGGGAGTGGCGTGGGTTGTGGTGTATCGCTGTAGGAGCGGTGTGGGCCTTGGTTTAACGCTGTGGGTCTGTTGTGGGCATTATGTTAGGGGTTTGTGTGTGGTGTGGGTTGTGGAGTAGCGCTGTGGGAGTGGTGCGGGCATTGGTTTAATGCTGTGGTAGTGGTGTGGGCATTGGTTTAACGCTGTGGGAGTGGTGTGGGCATTAGTGTAGCGCTGTGGGAGTGGTGTGGGCGTTAGTTTAGCGCTTTGTGTGTGGTGCCGGTTGTGGAGTGGAGCTGCGGGAGTGGTGTGGGTTGTGGTGTAGCGCTGTGAGAGTGGTGTGGGCATTAGTTTAGCGCTATGGGAATAGTGTGGGCGTTAGTTTAGCGGTGTGGTATTGTGGTGGGCATCAGTTTAGCGCTGTGTGTGTTGTTTGGGTTGTGGAGTAGAGCTGCGGGAGTAGTGTCGGCCGTGGGGTAGTGCTGTGGGTGTGGTGTGGGCAGTGGTGTAGCGCTGTGGGAGTGGCAAGGACAGTGGTGTAGTGCTGCTGGAGTGGTGTCGGCATTGGTTTAACGCTGCGGGAGTGGTGTGGGCAGTGGTATTGTGCTGTGGGAGTGGTGTGGGCAGTGGTGTAGCGCTGTGGGAGTGGTGTGGGCGTTAGTTTAGCGCTGGGGGTGTGTTGTGGCTAGTGGTGTAGATCTGTAGGAGTGGTGTGGGTAGTGGTGCATTGCTATGTGAGTGATGTGGGAAGTGGTGTAACGCTGTCGGAGTGGCGTGGGAAGTGGTGTAGCGCTGTGGGAGTGATATGGGTTGTCATGTAGCGCTGTGGGAGTTGTGTGGGTTGTGATGTAACGCTGTGGGACTGATGCGAGCAGTGGTGTAGTGTTGTGGGTGTGGTGTGAGTTGTAGTGTAGCGCTGCGGGATTGGTGTCGGCATTGATTTAACGCTGCGGGAGTAGTGTGGGCAGTGGTGTAGCGCTCTGGGAGTTGCATGGGCAGAGGTGTAGCGCTGTGGGAGTAGTGTCTCAGTCTTTTAACGCTGTGGGAGTGGTGTGGGCAGTGGTGTAACGCTGTGAGAGTGGTGTGGGTTGTGGTGTAGCGCTGTGGGAGTGGCGTGGGCAGTGGTGTAGTGCTGTGGGAGTGGAGAGGGCAATGGTGTAGTGCTGTGAGATTGTTGCGGGTTGTGGTGTAACGCTGTGGGAGTGGTGTTGGCAGTGATGTAGCGCTGCGGGTGTGGTATGGGCAGTGGTGTAGCGCTGTGAGATTGTTGCGGGTTGTGGTGTAACGCTGTGGGAGTTGTGTGGGAAGTGGTGTAGCGCTGTGGGAGTGGTGTGGGCAGTGTGGTAGCGCTGTGGGAGTGGTGTGGGCATTGGTGTAGTGCTGTGGGAGTGGTGCGGGATGTCGTGTAGCGCTGTGGGAGTGGTGTGGGCAGTGGTGTAGCGCTGTGGGAGTGGTGCGGGATGTCGTGTAGCGCTGTGGGAGTGGTGTGGGCAGTGGTGTAGCGCTGCGGGAGTGGTGTGGGCATTGGTGTAGTGCTGTGGGAGTGGTGCGGGATGTCATGTAGCGCTGTGGGAGTGGTGTGGGCAGTGGTGTAGCGCTGTGGGAGTGGCGTGGGTTGTGGTGTATCGCTGTGGGAGCGGCGTAGGCAGTGGTGAGGTGCTGCTGGATTTGTGTGGGCATTGGTTTCACGTTGCGGGAGTGGTGTGGGCATTAGTGTAGCGCTGTGGGAGTGGTGTGGGGAGTGGTGTAGCGCTGTGGGAGTGGTGTGGGCAGTGGTGTAGCGCTGTGGGTGTGGTGTAGGTAGTGGTGTAGTGATGTGGGAGTGGTGTGGGCAGTGGTGTAGCGCTGTGGGAGTGGTGTGGGCAGTGGTGTAGATCAGTGTGAGTGGTGTGGGTAGTAGTGTAGTTCTGTGGGAGTGGTGTGGGCAGTGGTGTAGAGCTGTGGGAGTGGTGTGGGCAGTGGTGTAGCGCTGTGGGAGGGGTGTGGGTTGTGGTGTAACACTGTGGGAGTGGCATGGGCTGTGGTGTAGCGCTGTGGGAGTGGTATGGGCAGCAGTGTGGCGTTGCCCGAGTAGTGTGGGAGAGGTTTAATGCTGCAGGACTGGTGTGGGCAGTGGTGTAGCCCTGGTGGAGTAGTCTGGGCAGTGGTGCAGCGCTGTGGGAGTGGTGTTGGTTGTGGTGTAGCGCTGTGGGAGTGGTGTGGGTTGTGGTGTAGCGCTGTGGGAGTGGTGTGGGCAGTGTTGTAGCGCTGTGGGAGTGGTGTGGGCAGTGGTGCAGCGCTGTGGGAGTGGTGAGGGCAGTGGTGCAGCGCTGTGGGAGTGGTGTTGGTTGTGGTGTAGCGCTGTGGGAGTGGTGTGAGCAGTGGTGTAGCGCTGTGGGAGTGGTTTGGGCAGTGTTGTAGCGCTGTGTGAGTGGTTTGGGCACTCGTGTAACGCTGTATGAGTGGAGTGGGCAGTGGTGTAGTGCGGCTGGAGTGTTGTGGGCATTGGTTTAACACTGCGGGAGTGGTGTGGGCAGTGGTGTAGCGCTGCGGGGGTGATGTGGGCAGTGGTGGAGCGCTGCGGGAGTGGTGTGAGTAGTGGTTTAGCTCTATGGGAGTGGTGTGGGTAGTGGTGTAGCGATGTGGGAGTGGTGTGGGCGGTGGTGTAGAGCTGTGGGAGTGGTATGGGTTGTGGTGTAGCGCTGTGGGAGTGGTATGGGCATTAGTAGCGCTATGGGAAAGGTGTGGGCGTTAGTTTTGCGTAGTGTGTGTGGTTTGGGTTGTGGAGTAGATCTGCGGGAATGGTGTGGGCAGTGGGGTAGCGCTGTGGGAGTGGCGTGGGCAGTGGTGTAGTTCTGCTGGAGTGGTGTGGGCATCGGTTTAACGCTGTGGGAGTGGTGTCGGCATTGGTGTAGCGCTATTTGAATGGTGTGGGCGTTAGTTTAGCTGTTTGTGTGTTGTTTGGGTTGTGGAGTGGGCAGTGGGGTAGCGCTACGGGAGTGCTGTGGGTAGTGGCGTAGCGCTGCGTGAGTGGTGTGGGTCATGGTGCAGCGCTGTGGGAGTGGTGTGGTTAGTGGTTTGTCGCTGCGGGAGTGGTGTGGTTAGTCGTGTTGCGCTGCGGGAGTGGTGTGGGTAGTCGTGTAGCGCTGCGGGAGTGGTGTGGGCAGTGGTGTAGAGCTGTGGGAGTGGTGTGGTCAGTGGTGTAGCGCTGTGGGAGTGGTGTGGGTAGTGGTGTAACGCTGTGGGAGTGGTGTGGTTAGTGGTGTAGCGCTGCGGAAGTGGTGTGGGCAGTGGTGTAGCGCTGTGGGAGTGGTGTGGGCATTAGTGTAGTGCTGCGGGAGTGGTGTGGGTAGTGGTGTAGCGCTGTGGGAGTGGTGTGCGCAGTGGTGTAGCGCTGCGGGAGTGGTGTGGGTAGTGGTGTAGCGCTGCGGGAGTGGTGTGGGTAGTGGTGTAGCGCTGCGGGAGTGGTGTGCGCAGTGGTGTAGCGCTGTGGGAGTGGTGTGGGTAGTGGTTTGGCGCTGCGGGAGTGGTGTGTTTAGTGGTGTAGAGCTTCTGGCGTGGTTTTGGCAGTCGTGTTACGCTGTGGGAGTGATGTGGGATGTGGTGTAACGCTGTGGTTGTGGCGTTGGCAGTGGTGTAGCGCTGTGGGAGTGGTTTGGGCTGTAGTGTAACGCTCTGGGAGAGGTGTCTGCAGTGGTGTAGCGCTGTGGGAGTGGCGTGGGCAGTTGTGTGGCGCTGTGGGAGTGGCGCGGGTTGTGATGTAGCGCTGTGGGACTTGTTTGGGCATTAGTGTAGCGCTATGGGAATGGTGTGGGCGTTAGGTTAGCGCTGTGGTAGTGTTGAGGGCATTAGTTTAGCGCTGTGTGTGTGGTTTGGGTTGTGGAGTAGAGCTGCGGGTGTGGCGTGGGCAGTGTTGTAGCGCTGCGGGAGTGGTGTGGGTAGTGGTGTAGCGCTGTGGGAGTGGTGTGGGCAGTGGTGTAGCGCTGTGGGAGTGGTGTGGGCAGTGGTGTAGCGCTGTGGGAGTGGTGTGGGTAGTAGTGTAGCGCTGTGGGAGTGGTGTGGGCAGTGGTGTAGTGCTGTGGGAGTGGTGTGGGCAGTGGTGTAGCGCAGTGGGAGTTGCGTGGGCAGTGGTGTAGTGCTGTGGGATTGGTGTGGGTAGTGGTGTAGTGCTCCTGGAGTTGTGTGGGCAGTGGTGTTGCGCTGTGGGAGTGTTGTTGGCATTAGTTTAGCATTGTGTGTGTGGTGTGGGTTGTGGAGTGGAACTGCGGGAGTGGTGTGGGCAGTGGTGTAGCGCTGTGGGAGTGGTGTGCGTTGTGGTGTAGCGCTGTGGGAGTGTTGTGGGCTTTGGTGTAAATCTGTGGGAGTGATGTGAGCAGTGGTGTGTTGCTGCGGGAGTGGTGTGGTCACTGGTGCAGCGCTGTGGGAGTGGTGTGGGGAGCGGTGCAGCGCTGTGGGAGTGGTGTGGGCAGTGGTGTAGTGCTGTGGGAGTGGTGTGGGCAGTGGTGTCGTGCTGTGGGAGTGGTGTGGGCATTGGTGTAGAGCTGTGGGAGTGGTGTGGGCAGTGGTGTAGAGCTGTGGGAGTGGTGTGGGTTGTGGTGTAGCGCTGTGGGAGTGGCGTGGGGAGAGGTGCAGCGCTTTGGGAGTGGTGTGGGCAGTGGTGTAGCGCTGTGGGTGTGGTGTGTGTAGTGGTGTAGCGCTGTGGGAGTGGTGTGGGCAGTGGTGTAGCGCTGTGGGAGTGGTGTGAGCAGTGGTGCAGCGCTTTGGGAGTGGTGTGGGCAGTGGTGTAGCGCTGTGGGAGTGGTGTGAGCAGTGGTGCAGCGCTTTGGGAGTGGTGTGGGCAGTGGTGTAACGCTGTGGGAGTGGTGTGGGCTTTGGTGTAAATCTGTGGGAGTGATGTGAGCAGTGGTGCAGCGCTTTGGGAGTGGTGTGGGCAGTGGTGTAACGCTGTGGGAGTGGTGTGGGCTTTGGTGTAAATCTGTGGGAGTGGTGTGGGCAGTGGTGTCATGCTGTGGGAGTGGTGTGGGCAGTGGTGTAACGCTGTGGGAGTGGTGAGGGCAGTGGTGTCGTGCTATGGGAGTGGTGTGGGCAGTGGTGTCGTGCTGTGGGAGTGGTGTGGGCAGTGGTGTAGAGCTGTGGGAGTGGTGTGGGGAGCGTTGCAGCGCTGTGGGAGTGGTGTGGGCAGTGGTGTAGTGCTGTCGGAGTGGTGTGGGCAGTGGTGTAGAGCTGTGGGAGTGGTGTGGGTTGTGGTGTAGCGCTGTGGGAGTGGTGTGGGGAGCGGTGCAGCGCTTTCGGAGTGGTGTGGGCAGTGGTGTAACGCTGTGGGAGTAGTGTGGGCAGTGGTGTAGCGCTGTGGGAGTGGTGTGAGCAGTGGTGCAGCGCTTTGGGAGTGGTGTGGGCAGTGGTGTAACGCTGTGGGAGTGGTGTGGGCAGTGGTGTAGCGCTGCGGATGTGGCGTGGGCAGTGGTGTAGCTCTATGGGAGTGGTGTGGGTACTGGTGTAGTGCTATGGGAGTGGTGTGGGTAGTGGTGTACCGCTGTGGGAGCGGCGTGTGTTGTGGTGTAGCACTGCGGGAGTGGTTTGGACAGTGGTGTAGCGCTGCGGGAATGGTGTGGGCATTGATTTAACGCTGCGGGAGTGGTATGGGCAGTGTAGTGCTGTGGGAGTGGTTTGGGCATTCGTCTAGCGCTGCGGGAGTGGTGTGGGCATTGGTTTTGTGCTTTGGGAGTGTTGTGGGCATTATTTTAAGAGTGTGTGTGTGGTGTGGGTTGTGGAGTGGAATTGCGGGAGTGGTGTGGGCAGTAGTGTAGCGCTGTGCGAGTGGTGTGGGTTGTGGTGTAAAGCTGTGGGAGTGTCGTGAGCAGTGGTGTAGCGCTGCGGGAGTGGTGTGGGCTGTGGTGTAGTGCTGTGGGAGTGGTGTGGCCATTTGTCTAATTCTGTGGGAGTGGTGTGGGCAGTGGTGTAGTGCTGTGGGAGTGGTGTGTGCAGTGTCGTAGTGCTGTGGGAGTGGTGAGGGCAGTGGTGTAGTGCTGTGGGAGTGGTGTTGGCTTTGGTGTATTTCTGTGGGAATGGTGTGGGCAGTGGTGTATTGCTGTGGGAGTGATGAGGGCAGTGGTGTAGTGCTGTGGGAGTGGTGTGGGCAGTGTCGTAGTGCTGTGGGAGTGGTGAGGGCAGTGGTGTAGTGCTGTGGGAGTGGTGTGGGCAGTGTCGTAGTGCTGTGGGAGTGGTGAGGGCAGTGGTGTAGTGCTGTGGGAGTGGTGTTGGCTTTGATGTATTTCTGTGGGAATGGTGTGGGCAGTGGTGTAGCGCTGTGGGAGTGGTGTGGGCAGTGGTGCAGCGCTGTGGGATTGGTGTGGGCAGTGGTGCAGCGCTGTGGGAGTGGTGTTGGTTGTGGTGTAGCGCTGTGGGAGTGGTGTGAGCAGTGGTGTAGCGCTGTGGGAGTGGTTTGGGCAGTGTTGTAGCGCTGTGTGAGTGGTTTGGGCACTCGTGTAACGCTGTATGAGTGGAGTGGGCAGTGGTGTAGTGCGGCTGGAGTGTTGTGGGCATTGGTTTAACACTGCGGGAGTGGTGTGGGCAGTGGTGTAGCGCTGCGGGGGTGATGTGGGCAGTGGTGGAGTGCTGCGGGAGTGGTGTGAGTAGTGGTTTAGCTCTATGGGAGTGGTGTGGGTAGTGGTGTAGCGATGTGGGAGTGGTGTGGGCAGTGGTGTAGAGCTGTGGGAGTGGTATGGGTTGTGGTGTAGCGCTGTGGCAGTGGTATGGGCATTAGTAGCGCTATGGGAATGGTGTGGGCGTTAGTTTTGCGTAGTGTGTGTGGTTTGGGTTGTGGAGTAGATCTGCGGGAATGGTGTGGGCAGTGGGGTAGCGCTGTGGGAGTGGCGTGGGCAGTGGTGTAGTTCTGCTGGAGTGGTGTGGGCATCGGTTTAACGCTGTGGGAGTGGTGTCGGCATTGGTGTAGCGCTATTTGAATGGTGTGGGCGTTAGTTTAGCTGTTTGTGTGTTGTTTGGGTTGTGGAGTGGGCAGTGGGGTAGCGCTACGGGAGTGCTGTGGGTAGTGGCGTAGCGCTGCGTGAGTGGTGTGGGTCATGGTGCAGCGCTGTGGGAGTGGTGTGGTTAGTGGTTTGTCGCTGCGGGAGTGGTGTGGTTAGTCGTGTTGCGCTGCGGGAGTGGTGTGGGTAGTCGTGTAGCGCTGCGGGAGTGGTGTGGGCAGTGGTGTAGAGCTGTGGGAGTGGTGTGGTCAGTGGTGTAGCGCTGTGGGAGTGGTGTGGGTAGTGGTGTAACGCTGTGGGAGTGGTGTGGTTAGTGGTGTAGCGCTGCGGAAGTGGTGTGGGCAGTGGTGTAGCGCTGTGGGAGTGGTGTGGGCATTAGTGTAGTGCTGCGGGAGTGGTGTGGGTAGTGGTGTAGCGCTGTGGGAGTGGTGTGCGCAGTGGTGTAGCGCTGCGGGAGTGGTGTGGGTAGTGGTGTAGCGCTGCGGGAGTGGTGTGGGTAGTGGTGTAGCGCTGCGGGAGTGGTGTGCGCAGTGGTGTAGCGCTGTGGGAGTGGTGTGGGTAGTGGTTTGGCGCTGCGGGAGTGGTGTGTTTAGTGGTGTAGAGCTTCTGGCGTGGTTTTGGCAGTCGTGTTACGCTGTGGGAGTGATGTGGGATGTGGTGTAACGCTGTGGTTGTGGCGTTGGCAGTGGTGTAGCGCTGTGGGAGTGGTTTGGGCTGTAGTGTAACGCTCTGGGAGAGGTGTCTGCAGTGGTGTAGCGCTGTGGGAGTGGCGTGGGCAGTTGTGTGGCGCTGTGGGAGTGGCGCGGGTTGTGATGTAGCGCTGTGGGACTTGTTTGGGCATTAGTGTAGCGCTATGGGAATGGTGTGGGCGTTAGGTTAGCGCTGTGGTAGTGTTGAGGGCATTAGTTTAGCGCTGTGTGTGTGGTTTGGGTTGTGGAGTAGAGCTGCGGGTGCGGCGTGGGCAGTGTTGTAGCGCTGTGGGAGTGGTGTAGGTAGTGGTGTAGCGCTGTGGGAGTGGTGTGGGCAGTGGTGTAGCGCTGTGGGAGTGGTGTGGGTAGTAGTGTAGCGCTGTGGGAGTGGTGTGGGCAGTGGTGTAATGCTGTGGGAGTGGTGTGGGCAGTGGTGTAGCGCAGTGGCAGTTGCGTGGGCAGTGGTGTCGTGCTGTGGGATTGTTGTGGGTAGTGGTGTAGTGCTCCTGGAGTTGTGTGGGCAGTGGTGTTGCGCTGTGGGAGTGTTGTTGGCATTAGTTTAGCATTGTGTGTGTGGTGTGGGTTGTGGAGTGGAACTGCGGGAGTGGTGTGGGCAGTGGTGTAGCGCTGTGGGAGTGTTGTGGGCTTTGGTGTAAATCTGTGGGAGTGATGTGAGCAGTGGTGTGTTGCTGCGGGAGTGGTGTGGTCACTGGTGCAGCGCTGTGGGAGTGGTGTGGGGAGCGGTGCAGCGCTGTGGGAGTGGTGTGGGCAGTGGTGTAGTGCTGTGGGAGTGGTGTGGGCAGTGGTGTCGTGCTGTGGGAGTGGTGTGGGCATTGGCGTAGAGCTGTGGGAGTGGTGTGGGGAGCGGTGCAGCGCTGTGGGAGTGGTGTGGGCAGTGGTGTAGAGCTGTGGGAGTGGTGTGGGTTGTGGTGTAGTGCTGTGGGAGTGGTGTGGGGAGCGGTGCAGCGCTTTGGGTGTGGTGTGGGCAGTGGTGTAACGCTGTGGGAGTGGTGTGGGCAGTGGTGTAGTGCTGTGGGAGTGGTGTGAGCAGTGGTGCAGCGCTTTGGGAGTGGTGTGGGCAGTGGTGTAACGCTGTGGGAGTGGTGTGGGCTTTGGTGTAAATCTGTGGGAGTGATGTGAGCAGTGGTGCAGCGCTTTGGGAGTGGTGTGGGCAGTGGTGTAACGCTGTGGGAGTGGTGTGGGCTTTGGTGTAAATCTGTGGGAGTGGTGTGGGCAGTGGTGTCATGCTGTGGGAGTGGTGTGGGCAGTGGTGTAACGCTGTGGGAGTGGTGAGGGCAGTGGTGTTGTGCTATGGGAGTGGTGTGGGCAGTGGTGTCGTGCTGTGGGAGTGGTGTGGGCAGTGGTGTAGAGCTGTGGGAGTGGTGTGGGGAGCGTTGCAGCGCTGTGGGAGTGGTGTGGGCAGTGGTGTAGTGCTGTCGGTGTGGTGTGGGCAGTGGTGTAGAGCTGTGGGAGTGGTGTGGGTTGTGGTGTAGCGCTGTGGGAGTGGTGTGGGGAGCGGTGCAGCGCTTTCGGAGTGGTGTGGGCAGTGGTGTAACGCTGTGGGAATGGTGTGGGCAGTGGTGTAGTGCTGTGGGAGTGGTTTGGGGAGCGGTGCAGCGCTTTGGGAGTGGTGTGGGCAGTGGTGTAACGCTGTGGGAGTGGTGTGGGCAGTGGTGTAGCGCTGTGGGAGTGGTGTGAGCAGTGGTGCAGCGCTTTGGGAGTGGTGTGGGCAGTGGTGTAACGCTGTGGGAGTGGTGTGGGCAGTGGTGTAGCGCTGCGGATGTGGCGTGGGCAGTGGTGTAGCTCTATGGGAGTGGTGTGGGTACTGGTGTAGTGCTATGGGAGTGGTGTGGGTAGTGGTGTACCGCTGTGGGAGCGGCGTGTGTTGTGGTGTAGCACTGCGGGAGTGGTTTGGACAGTGGTGTAGCGCTGCGGGAATGGTGTGGGCATTGATTTAACGCTGCGGGAGTGGTATGGGCAGTGTAGTGCTGTGGGAGTGGTTTGGGCATTCGTCTAGCGCTGCGGGAGTGGTGTGGGCATTGGTTTTGTGCTTTGGGAGTGTTGTGGGCATTAGTTTAAGAGTGTGTGTTTGGTGTGGGTTGTGGAGTGGAATTGCGGGAGTGGTGTGGGCAGTAGTGTAGCGCTGTGCGAGTGGTGTGGGTTGTGGTGTAAAGCTGTGGGAGTGTCGTGAGCAGTGGTGTAGCGCTGCGGGAGTGGTGTGGGCTGTGGTGTAGTGCTGTGGGAGTGGTGTGGCCATTTGTCTAATTCTTTGGGAGTGGTGTGGGCAGTGGTGTAGTGCTGTGGGAGTGGTGTGGCCATTTGTCTAATTCTGTGGGAGTGGTGTGGGCAGTGGTGTAGTGCTGTGGGAGTGGTGTGTGCAGTGTCGTAGTGCTGTGGGAGTGGTGAGGGCAGTGGTGTAGTGCTGTGGGAGTGGTGTTGGCTTTGGTGTATTTCTGTGGGAATGGTGTGGGCAGTGGTTTATTGCTGTGGGAGTGGTGTGGGCAGTGGTGTAGTGCTGTGGGAGTGGTGTGGGCAGTGTCGTAGTGCTGTGGGAGTGGTGAGGGCAGTGGTGTAGTGCTGTGGGAGTGGTGTGGGCAGTGTCGTAGTGCTGTGGGAGTGGTGAGGGCAGTGGTGTAGTGCTGTGGGAGTGGTGTTGGCTTTGGTGTATTTCTGTGGGAATGGTGTGGGCAGTGGTGTATTGCTGTAGGAGTGGTGAGGGCAGTGGTGTAGTGCTGTGGGAGTGGTGTGGCCATTTGTCTAATTCTGTGGGAGTGGTGTGGGCAGTGTCGTAGTGCTGTGGGAGTGGTGAGGGCAGTGGTGTAGCGCTGTGGGAGTGGTGTTGGCTTTGGTGTATTTCTGTGGGAATGTTGTGGGCAGTGGTGTATTGCTGTGGGAGTGGTGAGGGCAGTGGTGTGTTGCAGCGGGAGTAGTGTGGGCACTGGTACAGCGCTGTGGGAGTGGTGTGGGCAGTGGTGTAGTGCTGTGCGAATGGTTTGGCAGTGGTGTAGTGCTGTAGGAGTGTGGGCAGTGGTGTAGTGCTGTGGGAGTGGTGTGGGCAGTGGTGTGGCGCTGCCGGAGTAATGTGGGCAGTGGTGTAGTGCTGTGGGAATGGTGTGGGTAGTGTTGTAGTGCTGTGGGGTTGATGTAGGCACTGGTGTAGGGCTGCGGGAATATTGTGCACAGTGGTGTATCGCTGTGGGAGTGGCGTGGGCAGTGGTGTAGCGCTGCGGGAGTGGTTTGGTCAGTCGTGTAACGCTGTAGGAGTGGCGCGGTTTGTGGTGTAACGCTGTGGGAGTGGCTTGTGCAGTGGTGTAGCGCTCTGGGAGTGGTGTGGGCAGTGTTTTAGCGCTGTGGGAGTGGTGTGGGCAGTGGTGTAGCGCTCTGGGAGTGGTGTGGGCAGTGGTGTAGCGCTCTGGGAGTGGTGTGGGCAGTGGTGTAGCGCTGTGGGAGAGGTGTAGGCAGTGGTGTAGCGCTGTGTGAGCGGCTTGGGCAGTGGTGTAGTGCTGCTGCAGTGGTGTTGGCATTGGTTTAACGCGGTGGGAGTGGTGTGGGCATTAGTGTAGCGCTGTCGGAGTGGTGTGGGCAGTGGTGTAGCGCTGTGGGAGTGGTGTGGGTAGTGGTGTAGTGCTGTGGGAGTGGTGTGGGCAGTGGTGTAGTGCTGTGGGAGTGGTGTGGGCAGTGGTGTAGTGCTGTGGGAGTGGTGTGGGCAGTGGTGTAGTGCTGTGGGAGTGGTGTGGGCAGTGGTGTAGCGCTGTGGGAGTGGTGTGGGCAGTGGTGTAGCGCTGTGGGAGTGTTGTGGGCATTAGTGTAGTGCTGTGGGAGTGGTGTGGGCGGTGGTGTAACGCTGTGGGAGTGGCATGGGCAGTGGTGTTGTGCTGTGGGAGTGGTGTGGGCAGTGGTGTAATGCTGCGGGAGTTGTGTGGGCAGCGGTGTAGCGCTGTGGGAGTGGTGTGGGTAGTGGTGTAGCGCTGCGAAATTTGTGTGGGTTGTGGTGTAGCTCAGCGGGAGTGATGTGGGCAGTGGTGTAGCTCAGCGGGAGTGATGTGGGCAGTGGTGTAGCTCTGTGGGAGTGATGTGGGCAGTGGTGTAGCTCTGTGGGAGTAGTGTGGGCAGTGGTTTAGCGCTGCGGGAGTGGTGTGGGCAGTCGTATAGCGCTGTGGGAGTGGTGTGGGCAGTGGTGTAATGCTGCTGGAGTGGTGTGGTCAGTGGTGTAGCGCTGTGGGAATGGTGTGGGCAGTGGGGTAGTGCTGTGGGAATGGTGTGGGCGGTGGTGTAGCGCTGTGTGTGTGGTTTGGGTTGTGGAGTAGAGCTGCAGGACTGGTGTGGGCAGTGGTGTAGCGCTGCAGTAGTGGTGTGGGTAGTTGTGTAGCGCTGCGGAATTTGTGTGGGTTGTGGTGTAGCTCAGCGGGAGTGATGTGGGCAGTGGTGTAGCTCTGTGGGAGTAGTGTGGGCAGTGGTTTAGCGCTGCGGGAGTGGTGTGGGCAGTCGTATAGCGCTGTGGGAGTGGTGTGGTCAGTGGTGTAGCGCTGTGGGAATGGTGTGGGCATTGGTTTTGCGCTGTGGGAGTGTTGTGGGCATTAGCTTAGCACTGTATGTGTGGTGTGAGTTGTGGAGTGGAACTGCGGGAGTGGTGTTTGCAGTGGTGTAGCGCTGCGGGAGTGGTGTGGGTTTCGGTGTAGCGCTGTGGGAGTGGTGTGGGCAGTGGTGTAGTGCTGTGGGTCTGGTGTGGGTTGTGGTGTAGTGCTGTTTAAGTGGTGTGGACAGTGGTGTAGCGCTGTGGGACTGTTGTGGGCAGTGGTGTAGCGCTGTGGGAGTGGCGTGTGTCGTGGTGTAGTGGTGTATCGCTGTGGGAGAGACGTGGGCAGTGGTGTAACGCTGCGGGTGTGGTATGGGCAGTTGTGTAGCGCTGTGGGAGTGGTGTGGGCATTAGAGTAGCGCTATGGGAATGGTGTGGGTTGTGGAGTAGAGCTGCGGGAGTGGTGTTGTCAGTGGTGTAGCGCTGTGGGTGTGGTGTGCTTAGTGGTGTAGTGCTGCTGGAGTGTTGTGGGCTTTGGTTTAGCGCTGTGGGAGAGGTGTGGGCGTTAGTGTAGGGCTGTGGGAGTGTTGTGGGCATTAGTTTAGCGCTGTGGGAGTGGTGTGGGCGTTAGTGTAGGGCTGTGGTAGTGTTGTGGGCATTAGTTTAGCGGTTTGTGTGTGGTGTGGGTTGTGGAGTAGAACTGCGGGAGTGGCGTGGGCAGTGGTTTAGAGCTGTGGGAGTGGTGTGGGCAGCGGTGTAGAGCTGTGGGAATGGTTTGGGCAGTGGTGTAGCGCTGTGGGGGTGGTGTGTGCAGTGGTGTAGCGCTGTGGGAGTCGTGTGGGCAGTGGTGTAGCGCTGTGGGAGTGGTTTGGGCAGTGGTTTAGCGCTGTGGGAGTGGTGTGGGTTGTGGTGTATCACTGTAGGAGTGGCATGGGCAGTGGTGTATCTCTGTGGGAGTGGTGTGGGTTGTGGTGTAACGCTGTGGGAGTGGTGTGGACAGTGGTGTAGTGCTTTGGGAGTGCTGTGGGCATTAGTGTAGCGCTGTGGGTGTGGTGCGGGCATTAGTGTAGGGCTGTGGGAGTGGTGTGGGCAGAGGTGTAGAGCTGTGGGAATGGTTTGGGCAGTGGTGTAGCGCTGCAAGTGTTGTGTGGGCAGTGGTGTAGCGCTGTGGGAGTGGTGTGGGTTGTGGTGTAGCGATGCGGGAGTGGTGTGGGCAGTGGTTTAGCGCTGCGGGAGTAGAGCGGGTTGTGGTGTAACGCTGTGGGAGTGGTGTGGGTTGTGGTGTAACGCTGTGGGAGTGGTGTGGACAGTGGTGTAACGCTGTGGATGTGGTGTGTGAAGTTGTGTAGCGCTGTGGGAGTGGCGTGGGTTGTGGTGTAGCGCTGTGGGAGTGGCGTGGACAGAGGTGTAGCGCTGTGGGAGTGGTGTGGGCAGTTGTGTAGCGCTGTGGGAGTGGTGTGGGCATTAGAGTAGCGCTATGAGAATGGTGTGGGCGTTAGTTTAGCGTTGTGGGCATTTGTCTAATTCTGTGGGAGTGATGTGGGCAATGGTTTAGCGCTGTGAGAGTGGTTTTGGCAGTGGTGTAGCGCTGTGGGAGTGGTGTAGGTTGTGGTGTAGCGCTGTGGGAATGGTGTGGGCAGTGGTGTAGAGCTTTGGGAGTGCTGTGGGCATTAGTGAAGCGCTGTGGGTGTGGTGTGGGCATTAGTGTAGGGCTGTGGGAGTGGTGTGTGCAGTGGTGTAGTGTTGTGGGCATTAGTGTAGCGCTGTGGGAGTGGTGTTGGCAGTGGTGTAGCCCTGTGGGAGTGGTGTGGGCAGCGGTGTAGCGTTGCCCGAGTGGTGTTGGGAGTGGTTTAATGCTGCGGGAGTGGTGTTGGCTTTGGTTTATTTCTGTGGGAATGGTCTGGGCATTGGTGAATTGCTGTTGGAGTGTTGTGGGCTTTGGTGTAATTCTGTGGGAGTGATGTGGGCAATGGTGTAGCGCTGTGGGAGTGGTGTGGGCAGTGGTGTAGAGCTTTGGGAGTGCTGTGGGCATTAGTGAAGCGCTGTGGGTGTGGTGTGGGCAGTGGTGTAGTGTTGTGGGCATTAGTGTAGCGCTGTGGGAGTGATGTGGTTGTTAGTGTAGCGCTGTGGTAGTGTTGTGGGCATTAGTTCAGCGGTTTGTGTGTGGTGTGGGTTGTGGGGTAGAACTGCGGGAGTGGCGTGGGCAGTGCTTTAGAGCTGTGGGAGTGGTGTGGGCAGTTGTGTAGCGCTGTGGGAGTGGTGTGGGCAGCGGTGTAGAGCTGTGGGAATGGTTTGGGCAGTGGTGTAGCGCTGTGGGAGTGGTGTGGGTTGTGGTGTAGCGCTGTGGGAGTGGTATGGGCAGTGGTGTAGCGCTGTGGGAGTGGTGTGGGCAGTGGTGTAGCGCTGTGGGAGTGGTGTGGGCAGTGGTGTAGCGCTGTGGGAGTGTTGTGGGCAGTGGTGTAGCGCTGTGGGAGTGGTGTGGGCATTAGTTTAGCGCTTTGTGTGTGGTGTGGGTTGTGGAGTAGACCTGCGGGAGTGGCGTGAGCAGTGGTGTAGCGCTGTGGGAGTGGTGTGGCCATTTGTGTAATTCTGTGGGAGTGGTGTGGGCAGCGGTGTAGCGTTGCCCGAGTGGTGTTGGGAGTGGTTTAATGCTGCGGGAGTGGTGTTGGCTTTGGTTTATTTCTGTGGGAATGGTCTGGGCATTGGTGAATTGCTGTTGGAGTGTTGTGGGCTTTGGTGTAATTCTGTGGGAGTGGTGTGGGCAGTGGTGTAGCGCTGTGGGAGTGGTGTGGGCAGTGGTGTAGTGCTGTGGGAGTGGTGTGGGCAGTGGTGTAGCGCTGTGGGAGTGGTGTGGGCAGTGGTGTAATACTGTCGGAGTGGTGTGGGTTGTGGTGTATCGCTGTGGGAGTGGTGTGGGTTGTGGTGTAGCGCTGTGGGAGTGGTGTGGGCAGTGGTTTAGAGCTGTGGGAGTGGTGTGGCCATTTGTGTAATTCTGTGGGAGTGGTGTGGGCAGTGGTGTAGAGCTGTGGGAGTGGTGTGGGCAGTGGTGTAGAGCTGTGGGAGTGGTGTGGGGAGCGTTGCAGCGCTGTGGGAGTGGTGTGGGCAGTGGTGTAGTGCTGTCGGTGTGGTGTGGGCAGTGGTGTAGAGCTGTGGGAGTGGTGTGGGTTGTGGTGTAGCGCTGTGGGAGTGGTGTGGGGAGCGGTGCAGCGCTTTCGGAGTGGTGTGGGCAGTGGTGTAACGCTGTGGGAATGGTGTGGGCAGTGGTGTAGTGCTGTGGGAGTGGTTTGGGGAGCGGTGCAGCGCTTTGGGAGTGGTGTGGGCAGTGGTGTAACGCTGTGGGAGTGGTGTGGGCAGTGGTGTAGCGCTGTGGGAGTGGTGTGAGCAGTGGTGCAGCGCTTTGGGAGTGGTGTGGGCAGTGGTGTAACGCTGTGGGAGTGGTGTGGGCAGTGGTGTAGCGCTGCGGATGTGGCGTGGGCAGTGGTGTAGCTCTATGGGAGTGGTGTGGGTACTGGTGTAGTGCTATGGGAGTGGTGTGGGTAGTGGTGTACCGCTGTGGGAGCGGCGTGTGTTGTGGTGTAGCACTGCGGGAGTGGTTTGGACAGTGGTGTAGCGCTGCGGGAATGGTGTGGGCATTGATTTAACGCTGCGGGAGTGGTATGGGCAGTGTAGTGCTGTGGGAGTGGTTTGGGCATTCGTCTAGCGCTGCGGGAGTGGTGTGGGCATTGGTTTTGTGCTTTGGGAGTGTTGTGGGCATTAGTTTAAGAGTGTGTGTTTGGTGTGGGTTGTGGAGTGGAATTGCGGGAGTGGTGTGGGCAGTAGTGTAGCGCTGTGCGAGTGGTGTGGGTTGTGGTGTAAAGCTGTGGGAGTGTCGTGAGCAGTGGTGTAGCGCTGCGGGAGTGGTGTGGGCTGTGGTGTAGTGCTGTGGGAGTGGTGTGGCCATTTGTCTAATTCTGTGGGAGTGGTGTGGGCAGTGGTGTAGTGCTGTGGGAGTGGTGTGGCCATTTGTCTAATTCTGTGGGAGTGGTGTGGGCAGTGGTGTAGTGCTGTGGGAGTGGTGTGTGCAGTGTCGTAGTGCTGTGGGAGTGGTGAGGGCAGTGGTGTAGTGCTGTGGGAGTGGTGTTGGCTTTGGTGTATTTCTGTGGGAATGGTGTGGGCAGTGGTTTATTGCTGTGGGAGTGGTGTGGGCAGTGGTGTAGTGCTGTGGGAGTGGTGTGGGCAGTGTCGTAGTGCTGTGGGAGTGGTGAGGGCAGTGGTGTAGTGCTGTGGGAGTGGTGTGGGCAGTGTCGTAGTGCTGTGGGAGTGGTGAGGGCAGTGGTGTAGTGCTGTGGGAGTGGTGTTGGCTTTGGTGTATTTCTGTGGGAATGGTGTGGGCAGTGGTGTATTGCTGTAGGAGTGGTGAGGGCAGTGGTGTAGTGCTGTGGGAGTGGTGTGGCCATTTGTCTAATTCTGTGGGAGTGGTGTGGGCAGTGTCGTAGTGCTGTGGGAGTGGTGAGGGCAGTGGTGTAGCGCTGTGGGAGTGGTGTTGGCTTTGGTGTATTTCTGTGGGAATGTTGTGGGCAGTGGTGTATTGCTGTGGGAGTGGTGAGGGCAGTGGTGTGTTGCAGCGGGAGTAGTGTGGGCACTGGTACAGCGCTGTGGGAGTGGTGTGGGCAGTGGTGTAGTGCTGTGCGAATGGTTTGGCAGTGGTGTAGTGCTGTAGGAGTGTGGGCAGTGGTGTAGTGCTGTGGGAGTGGTGTGGGCAGTGGTGTGGCGCTGCCGGAGTAATGTGGGCAGTGGTGTAGTGCTGTGGGAATGGTGTGGGTAGTGTTGTAGTGCTGTGGGGTTGATGTAGGCACTGGTGTAGGGCTGCGGGAATATTGTGCACAGTGGTGTATCGCTGTGGGAGTGGCGTGGGCAGTGGTGTAGCGCTGCGGGAGTGGTTTGGTCAGTCGTGTAACGCTGTAGGAGTGGCGCGGTTTGTGGTGTAACGCTGTGGGAGTGGCTTGTGCAGTGGTGTAGCGCTGTGGGAGTGGTGTGGGCAGTGGTGTAGCGCTCTGGGAGTGGTGTGGGCAGTGGTGTAGCGCTCTGGGAGTGGTGTGGGCAGTGGTGTAGCGCTGTGGGAGAGGTGTAGGCAGTGGTGTAGCGCTGTGTGAGCGGCTTGGGCAGTGGTGTAGTGCTGCTGCAGTGGTGTTGGCATTGGTTTAACGCGGTGGGAGTGGTGTGGGCATTAGTGTAGCGCTGTCGGAGTGGTGTGGGCAGTGGTGTAGCGCTGTGGGAGTGGTGTGGGTAGTGGTGTAGTGCTGTGGGAGTGGTGTGGGCAGTGGTGTAGTGCTGTGGGAGTGGTGTGGGCAGTGGTGTAGCGCTGTAGGAGTGGTGTGGGCAGTGGTGTAGCGCTGTGGGAGTGTTGTGGGCATTAGTGTAGTGCTGTGGGAGTGGTGTGGGCGGTGGTGTAACGCTGTGGGAGTGGCATGGGCAGTGGTGTTGTGCTGTGGGAGTGGTGTGGGCAGTGGTGTAATGCTGCGGGAGTTGTGTGGGCAGCGGTGTAGCGCTGTGGGAGTGGTGTGGGTAGTGGTGTAGCGCTGCGAAATTTGTGTGGGTTGTGGTGTAGCTCAGCGGGAGTGATGTGGGCAGTGGTGTAGCTCAGCGGGAGTGATGTGGGCAGTGGTGTAGCTCTGTGGGAGTGATGTGGGCAGTGGTGTAGCTCTGTGGGAGTAGTGTGGGCAGTGGTTTAGCGCTGCGGGAGTGGTGTGGGCAGTCGTATAGCGCTGTGGGAGTGGTGTGGGCAGTGGTGTAATGCTGCTGGAGTGGTGTGGTCAGTGGTGTAGCGCTGTGGGAATGGTGTGGGCAGTGGGGTAGTGCTGTGGGAATGGTGTGGGCGGTGGTGTAGCGCTGTGTGTGTGGTTTGGGTTGTGGAGTAGAGCTGCAGGACTGGTGTGGGCAGTGGTGTAGCGCTGCAGTAGTGGTGTGGGTAGTTGTGTAGCGCTGCGGAATTTGTGTGGGTTGTGGTGTAGCTCAGCGGGAGTGATGTGGGCAGTGGTGTAGCTCTGTGGGAGTAGTGTGGGCAGTGGTTTAGCGCTGCGGGAGTGGTGTGGGCAGTCGTATAGCGCTGTGGGAGTGGTGTGGTCAGTGGTGTAGCGCTGTGGGAATGGTGTGGGCATTGGTTTTGCGCTGTGGGAGTGTTGTGGGCATTAGCTTAGCACTGTATGTGTGGTGTGAGTTGTGGAGTGGAACTGCGGGAGTGGTGTTTGCAGTGGTGTAGCGCTGCGGGAGTGGTGTGGGTTTCGGTGTAGCGCTGTGGGAGTGGTGTGGGCAGTGGTGTAGTGCTGTGGGTCTGGTGTGGGTTGTGGTGTAGTGCTGTTTAAGTGGTGTGGACAGTGGTGTAGCGCTGTGGGACTGTTGTGGGCAGTGGTGTAGCGCTGTGGGAGTGGCGTGTGTCGTGGTGTAGTGGTGTATCGCTGTGGGAGAGACGTGGGCAGTGGTGTAACGCTGCGGGTGTGGTATGGGCAGTTGTGTAGCGCTGTGGGAGTGGTGTGGGCATTAGAGTAGCGCTATGGGAATGGTGTGGGTTGTGGAGTAGAGCTGCGGGAGTGGTGTTGTCAGTGGTGTAGCGCTGTGGGTGTGGTGTGCTTAGTGGTGTAGTGCTGCTGGAGTGTTGTGGGCTTTGGTTTAGCGCTGTGGGAGAGGTGTGGGCGTTAGTGTAGGGCTGTGGGAGTGTTGTGGGCATTAGTTTAGCGCTGTGGGAGTGGTGTGGGCGTTAGTGTAGGGCTGTGGTAGTGTTGTGGGCATTAGTTTAGCGGTTTGTGTGTGGTGTGGGTTGTGGAGTAGAACTGCGGGAGTGGCGTGGGCAGTGGTTTAGAGCTGTGGGAGTGGTGTGGGCAGCGGTGTAGAGCTGTGGGAATGGTTTGGGCAGTGGTGTAGCGCTGTGGGGGTGGTGTGTGCAGTGGTGTAGCGCTGTGGGAGTCGTGTGGGCAGTGGTGTAGCGCTGTGGGAGTGGTTTGGGCAGTGGTTTAGCGCTGTGGGAGTGGTGTGGGTTGTGGTGTATCACTGTAGGAGTGGCATGGGCAGTGGTGTATCTCTGTGGGAGTGGTGTGGGTTGTGGTGTAACGCTGTGGGAGTGGTGTGGACAGTGGTGTAGTGCTTTGGGAGTGCTGTGGGCATTAGTGTAGCGCTGTGGGTGTGGTGCGGGCATTAGTGTAGGGCTGTGGGAGTGGTGTGGGCAGAGGTGTAGAGCTGTGGGAATGGTTTGGGCAGTGGTGTAGCGCTGCAAGTGTTGTGTGGGCAGTGGTGTAGCGCTGTGGGAGTGGTGTGGGTTGTGGTGTAGCGATGCGGGAGTGGTGTGGGCAGTGGTTTAGCGCTGCGGGAGTAGAGCGGGTTGTGGTGTAACGCTGTGGGAGTGGTGTGGGTTGTGGTGTAACGCTGTGGGAGTGGTGTGGACAGTGGTGTAACGCTGTGGATGTGGTGTGTGAAGTTGTGTAGCGCTGTGGGAGTGGCGTGGGTTGTGGTGTAGCGCTGTGGGAGTGGCGTGGACAGAGGTGTAGCGCTGTGGGAGTGGTGTGGGCAGTTGTGTAGCGCTGTGGGAGTGGTGTGGGCATTAGAGTAGCGCTATGAGAATGGTGTGGGCGTTAGTTTAGCGTTGTGGGCATTTGTCTAATTCTGTGGGAGTGATGTGGGCAATGGTTTAGCGCTGTGAGAGTGGTTTTGGCAGTGGTGTAGCGCTGTGGGAGTGGTGTAGGTTGTGGTGTAGCGCTGTGGGAATGGTGTGGGCAGTGGTGTAGAGCTTTGGGAGTGCTGTGGGCATTAGTGAAGCGCTGTGGGTGTGGTGTGGGCATTAGTGTAGGGCTGTGGGAGTGGTGTGTGCAGTGGTGTAGTGTTGTGGGCATTAGTGTAGCGCTGTGGGAGTGGTGTTGGCAGTGGTGTAGCCCTGTGGGAGTGGTGTGGGCAGCGGTGTAGCGTTGCCCGAGTGGTGTTGGGAGTGGTTTAATGCTGCGGGAGTGGTGTTGGCTTTGGTTTATTTCTGTGGGAATGGTCTGGGCATTGGTGAATTGCTGTTGGAGTGTTGTGGGCTTTGGTGTAATTCTGTGGGAGTGATGTGGGCAATGGTGTAGCGCTGTGGGAGTGGTGTGGGCAGTGGTGTAGAGCTTTGGGAGTGCTGTGGGCATTAGTGAAGCGCTGTGGGTGTGGTGTGGGCAGTGGTGTAGTGTTGTGGGCATTAGTGTAGCGCTGTGGGAGTGATGTGGTTGTTAGTGTAGCGCTGTGGTAGTGTTGTGGGCATTAGTTCAGCGGTTTGTGTGTGGTGTGGGTTGTGGGGTAGAACTGCGGGAGTGGCGTGGGCAGTGCTTTAGAGCTGTGGGAGTGGTGTGGGCAGTTGTGTAGCGCTGTGGGAGTGGTGTGGGCAGCGGTGTAGAGCTGTGGGAATGGTTTGGGCAGTGGTGTAGCGCTGTGGGAGTGGTGTGGGTTGTGGTGTAGCGCTGTGGGAGTGGTATGGGCAGTGGTGTAGCGCTGTGGGAGTGGTGTGGGCAGTGGTGTAGCGCTGTGGGAGTGTTGTGGGCAGTGGTGTAGCGCTGTGGGAGTGGTGTGGGCAGTGGTGTAGCGCTGTGGGAGTGTTGTGGGCAGTGGTGTAGCGCTGTGGGAGTGGTGTAGGCAGCGGTGTAGCGCTGTGGGAGTGGCGTGGGTTGTGGTGTAACGCTGTGGGTGTGGTATGGGCAGTTGTGTAGCGCTGTGGGAGTGGTGTGGGCATTAGTTTAGCGCTTTGTGTGTGGTGTGGGTTGTGGAGTAGACCTGCGGGAGTGGCGTGAGCAGTGGTGTAGCGCTGTGGGAGTGGTGTGGCCATTTGTGTAATTCTGTGGGAGTGGTGTGGGCAGCGGTGTAGCGTTGCCCGAGTGGTGTTGGGAGTGGTTTAATGCTGCGGGAGTGGTGTTGGCTTTGGTTTATTTCTGTGGGAATGGTCTGGGCATTGGTGAATTGCTGTTGGAGTGTTGTGGGCTTTGGTGTAATTCTGTGGGAGTGGTGTGGGCAGTGGTGTAGCGCTGTGGGAGTGGTGTGGGCAGTGGTGTAGTGCTGTGGGAGTGGTGTGGGCAGTGGTGTAGCGCTGTGGGAGTGGTGTGGGCAGTGGTGTAATACTGTCGGAGTGGTGTGGGTTGTGGTGTATCGCTGTGGGAGTGGTGTGGGTTGTGGTGTAGCGCTGTGGGAGTGGTGTGGGCAGTGGTTTAGAGCTGTGGGAGTGGTGTGGCCATTTGTGTAATTCTGTGGGAGTGGTGTGGGCAGTGGTGTAGAGCTGTGGGAGTGGTGTGGGCAGTGGTGTAGCGCTTCGGGATTATTGTGGGCGGTGGTGCAGAGCTCTGGGGGTGGTGTTGGCAGTGGTTTACCGCTGCGGGAGAAGAGTGGGCAGTGGTGTAACGCTGTGGGAGTGGCGTGGGCAGTGGTGTTGCGCTGTGGGAGTGGTGTCGGCAGTGGTGTAGCGCTGTGGGAGTGGTGTCGGCAGTGGTGTAGCGCTGTGGAAGTGGCGTGGGCAGTGGTGTAGCGCTGTGGGAGTGGTGTCGGTAGTGGTGTTGAGCTGTGGGAGTGGTGTGGGTTGTGGTGTAGTGCTGTCGGAGTGGTGTGGGCAGTGGTTTAGCGCTGTGGGAGTGATGTGGGCAGTGGTATAGTGCTGGGGGAGTGGTTTGGTTTGTGGTGTAGTGCTGAGGGAGTGGTGTGGGCAGTGGTGTTGCGCTGTGGGAGTGGTGTGGGCAGTGCTGTAGCGCTGTGGGAGTGATGTGGGCAGTGGTATAGTGCTGGGGGAGTGGTTTGGTTTGTGGTGTAGTGCTGAGGGAGTGGTGTGGGCAGTGGTGTTGCGCTGTGGGAGTGGTGTGGGCAGTGCTGTAGCGATGTGTGAGTGGTGTGGGCAGTGGTGTAGTGCTGTGAGAGTGGTGTGGGCAGTGGTGTTGCGCTGTGGGAGTGGTGTTGGCAGTGGTGTAGCCCTGGGGAGATGTGTGGGCAGTGGTGTAGCGCGGTGGGAGTGGTGTGGGCAGTGGTGTAGCGCTGTGGGAGTGGTGTGGGCAGAGGTGTAGTGCTGTGGGAGTGGTGTGGGCAGTGGTGTAGTGCTGTGGGAGTGATGTGGGCAGTGGTATAGTGCTGTGGGAGTGGTGTGGGCTTCGGTGTAGTGCTGTAGGAGTTGTGTGGGCAGTGGTGTAGCGCTGTGGGAGTGGTGTGGGCAGTGGTGTAGCGCTGTGTGAGTAGTGTGGGCTTCGGTGTAGTGCTGTAGGAGTTGTGTGGGCAGTGGTGTAGCGCTGTAGGAGTGGTGTGGGCACTGGTGTAGCGCTGTGGGAGTGTTGTGGGCAGTGGTATAGTGCTGAGGCTGTGGTGTGGGCAGTGGTGTAGTGCTGTGGGAGTGTTGTGGGCAGTGGTTTAGCGCTGTGGGTGTGGTGTGGGCAGTGGTGTAGAGCTGTGGGTGTTGTGTGGGTTGTGGTGTAGCGCTGTGGGAGTGTTGTGGGCGGTGGTGTAGCGCTGTGGGAGTGGTGTGGGCAGTGGTGTAGTGCTGTGGGAGTGGTGTGGGCAGTGGTGTAGTGCTGTGGGAGAGTTGTGAGAAGTGGTCTAGCGCTGTGGGAGTGGTGTGTGCAGTGGTGTAGTGCTGTGGGAGATGTGTTGGCAGTGGTTTAGTGCTGTCGGAGTGTTGTGGGCAGTGGATTAACGCAGTGCGAGTGGTGTGGGCAGTGGTGTAGCGCTGTGGGAGTGGTGTGGGCAGTGGTGTAGCGCTGTGGGAGTGTTGTGGGCAGTGGTGTAGCGATGTGGGAGTGGTGTGGGCAGTGGTGTAGTGCTGTGGGAGTGGTGTGGGCAGTGGTGTAGTGCTGTGGGAGTGGTATGGGCAATCGTGTGAGCAGTGGTGTAGCGCTGTGGGAGTGATGTGGGCAGTGGTGTAGTGCTGTGGGAGTGGTGTGCGCAGTTGGGTAGCGATGTGGGAGTGGTGTGGGCAGTGGTGAAGAGCTGTGGGAGTGGTGTGAGCAGTGGTGTAGCGATTTGGGAGTGGAGTGGGCAGTGGTGAAGATCTGTGGGAGTGATGTGGGCAGTGGTGTAGCGATGTGGGAGTGGAGTGGGCAGTGGTGAAGAGCTTTGGGAGTGGTGTGGGCAGTGATGTAGCGCTGTGGGAGTGGTGTGGGCAGTGGTGTAGGGCTGCGGGATTGGTTTGGACTGTAGTTTAATGCTGTGGGAGTGGGGTGGGCAGTGGTGTAGCGCTGTGGGAGTGGTTGGGGAGTGGTGTAGTGCTGCGGGAGTGGTGTGTACACTGGTGTAGCGCTGTGGGAGTGGCGTGGGCAGTGGTGTAGTGCTGTGGGTGTGGAGTGGGCAGTGGTGTAGCGCTGTGGGAGTGGTGTGGGCAGTGGTGTAATACTTTGGGCGTGCTGTGAGCAGTTGTGAAGCGCTGTGGGATTGTTGTGGGCAGTGGTGTAGCGCTGTGAGAGTGGTGTGGGCAGTGGTGTTGCGCAGTGGGAGTGGTGTGGGCAGTGGTGTAGCGCTGTGGGAGTGGTGTGGGCAGTGGTGTAGCCCTGGGGAGAGGTGTGGGCAGTGGTGTAGTGCTGTGAGAGTGGTGTGGGCAGTGGTGTTGCGCGGTGGGAGTGGTGTGGTCAGTGGTGTAGCGCTGTGGGAGTGGTGTGGGCTGAGGTGTAGCACTGTGGGAGTGGTGTGGGCAGTGGTGTAGTGCTGTGGGAGTGATGTGGGCAGTGGTATAGTGCTGGGGGAGTTGTTTGGTTTGTGTTGTAGTGCTGAGGGAGTGGTGTGGGCAGTGGTGTTGTGCTGTGGGAGTGGTGTGGGCAGAGGTGTAGCGCTGTGGGAGTGGTGTGGGCAGTGCTGTAGCGATGTGTGAGTGGTGTGGGCAGTGGTGTAGTGCTGTGAGAGTGGTGTGGGCAGTGGTGTTGCGCTGTGGGAGTGGTGTGGGCAGTGGTGTAGCCCTGGGGAGAGGTGTGGGCAGTGGTGTTGCGCTGTGGGAGTGGTGTGGGCAGTGGTGTAGCGCGGTGGGAGTGGTGTGGGCAGTGGTGTAGCGCTGTGGGTGTGGTGTGGGCAGTGGTGCAACGCTGTGGGAGTGGTGTCGTGAGTGGTGTAGTGCTGTGGGAGTGGTGTGGGCCGTGGTGTAGAGCTGTGGGAGTTGTGTGGGCAGTGATGTAGTGCTGTGGGAGTGGTGTGGGCAGTCGTGTAGCGCTGTGGGAATGGCGTGGGCAGTGGTGTAACGCTGTGAGAGTGGTGTGGGCAGTAGTGTAGCGTGGGGGAGAGGTGTGGGGCAGTGGTGTAGCGCTGGGGGAGAGGTGTGGGCAGTGGTGTAGCGCTGTGGGTGTGCTGTGGGCAGTTGTGTAGCCTTGTGGGAATTTTGTGGGCAGTGGAGTAGCGCTGTGGGAGTGGTGTGGTTTGTGGTGTAGCGCTGAGGGTGTGGTGTAGGCAGTGGTGTAGTGCTGTGGGAGAGTTGTGAGAAGTGGTGAAACGCATTGGGTGTTGTGTGGGCAGTGGTGTAACGCAGTGGGAGTGGTGTGGGCAGTGGTGTAGTGCTGTGGGAGGTGTGTGGGCAGTGGTGTAGCGCTGTGGGAGTGTTGTGGGCAGTGGTGTAACGCATTGGGTGTTGAGTGGGCAGTGGTGTAGTGCTGCGGGTGTGGTGTGGGCAGTGATGTAACGCTGTGGGAGTGGTGTGGGTTGTGGTGTAACGCTGTGGGAGTGGTGTGCGCAGTGGTGTAGTGCTGTGAGATTGGTAAGGGCAGTGGTGTAGCGCTGTGGGAGTGGTGTGGGCCGTGGTGTAGCGCTGTGGGAGTGGTGTGGGTTGTGGTGTAACGCTGTGGGAGTGGTGTGCGCAGTGGTGTAGTGCTGTGGAAGTGGTGTGGGCAGTGGTGTAGAGCTGTGGGTGTTGTGTGGGTTGTGGTGTAGCGCTGTGGGAGTGTTGTGGGCGGTGGTGTAGCGCTGTGGGAGTGGTGTGGGCATTGGTGTAGTGCTGTGGGAGTGGTGTGGGCAGTGGTGTAGTGCTGTGGGAGAGTTGTGAGAAGTGGTGTAGTGCTGTGGGAGTGGTGTGGTCAGTGGTCTAGCGCTGTGGGAGTGGTGTGTGCAGTGGTGTAGTGCTGTGGGAGATGTGTTGGCAGTGGTTTAGTGCTGTCGGAGTGTTGTGGGCAGTGGATTAACGCAGTGGGTGTGGTGTGGGCAGTGGTGCAACGCTGTGGGAGTGGTGTCGTGAGTGGTGTAGTGCTGTGGGAGTGGTGTGGGCCGTGGTGTAGAGCTGTGGGAGTTGTGTGGGCAGTGATGTCGTGCTGTGGGAGTGGTGTGGGCAGTGGTGTAGCGCTGTGGGAATGGCGTGGGCAGTGGTGTAACGCTGTGGGAGTGGTGTGGGCAGTAGTGTAGTGCTGTGGGAGTGGTGTGGGCAGTGGTGTAGCGCTGGGGGAGAGGTGTGGGCAGTGGTGTAGCGCTGTGGGTGTGCTGTGGGCAGTTGTGTAGCCTTGTGGGAATTTTGTGGGCAGTGGAGTAGCGCTGTGGGAGTGGTGTGGGTTGTGGTGTAGCGCTGAGGGTGTGGTGTAGGCAGTGGTCTTGTGCTGTGGGAGAGTTGTGAGAAGTGGTGTAACGCATTGGGTGTTGTGTGGGCAGGGGTGTAGCGCTGTGGGAGTGTTGTGGGCAGTGGTGTAACGCATTGGGTGTTGTGTGGGCAGTGGTGTAACGCTGTGGGAGTGGTGTGGGCAGTGGTGTAACGCTGTGGGAGTGGTGTCGGGAGTGGTGAAGTGCTGTGGGAGTGGTGTGTGCACTGGTGTAGTGCTGTGAGATTGGTAAGGGCAGTGGTGTAGCGCTGTGGGAGTGGTGTGGGCAGTGGTGTAGCGCTGTGGGAGTGGTGTGGGTTGTGGTGTAGCGCTGTGGGTGTGGTAAGGGCAGTTGTGTAGCGTTGTGGGAGTGGTGTGGGTTGTGGTGTAGTGCTGTGGGAGTGGTGTGGGCAGTGGTGTAGCGCTGTGGGAGTGGTGTGCGCAGTGGTGTAGCGCTGTGGGAGTGGTAAGGGCAGTTGTGTAGCGTTGTGGGAGAGGTGTGGGTTGTGGTGTAGTGCTGTGGGAGTGGTGTGGGCAGTGGTGTAGCGCTGTGGGAGTGGTGTGTGTTGTGGTGTAGTGCTGTGGGAGTGGTGTGTGTTGTGGTGTAGCGCTGTGGGAGTGGTGTGGGTTGTGGTGTAGCGCTGTGGGAGAGGTATGGGCATTGGTGTTGTGCTGTGGGAGTGGTGTGGCCAGTGGTGTAGCGCTGTGGGAGTGGTCTGGGCAGTGGTGAAACGCTGTGGGAGTGGTGTGGGCAGAGGTGTAGCGCTCAAGGCGTGGTGTGGTCCGTGGTGTAGAGCTGTGGGAGTTGTGTGGGCAGTGATGTCGCGCTGTGGGAGTGTTGTGGGCAGTGGTATGAGCAGTGGTGTTGAGATGTGGGAATGGTGTGGGAAGTGGTGTAGCGCTGTGGGAGTGGTGTGGGGAGTGGTGTAGTGCTGTGGGAGTGTTGTGGGTTGTGGTGTAGTGCTGTGGGAGTGGTGTGGGGAGTGGTGTAGTGCTGCGGGAGTGGTGTGTACAGTGGTGTAGCGCTGTGGGAGTGGTGTGGGCAGTGGTGTAGCGCTGGGGGAGAGGTGTGGGCAGTAGTGTAGAGCTGTGGGTGTGGAGTGGGCAGTGGTGTAGCACTGTGGGTGTGCTGTGGGCGGTGGTGTAGTGCTGTGGGATTGGTGTGGGCAGTGGTGTAGCACTGTGGGTGTGCTGTGGGCGGTGGTGTAGCGCTGTGGGAGTGGTGTGGGAAGTGGTGTCGCGCTGTGGGTGTGCTATGGGCGGTGGTGTAGTGCTGTGGGAGTGGTGTGGGCAGTGGTGTAGCACTGTGGGTGTGCTGTGGGCGGTGGTGTAGTGCTGTGGGATTGGTGTGGGCAGTGGTGTAGTGCTGTGGGAGTGGTGTGGGCAGTGGTGTAGCGCTGTGGGAGTGGTCTGGGCAGTGGTGAAACGCTGTGGGAGTGGTGTGGGCAGAGGTGTAGCGCTCAAGGAGTGGTGTGGTCCGTGGTGTAGAGCTGTGGGAGTTGTGTGAGCAGTGTTGTAGCGCTGTGGGAGTGGTAAGGGCAGTTGTGTAGCGCTGTGGGAGTGGTGTGGGCAGTGGTGAAGCGCTATGGGAGTGGTGTGCGCAGTGGTGTAGTACTGTGGGAGTGATGTGGGCAGTGGTGTAGCGCTGTGGGAGTGGTGTGGGTTGTAGTGTAGCGCTCTGGGTGTCGTGTGCGCAGTGGTGTAGCGCTGTGGGAGTGGTGTGTGTTGTGGTGTAGCGCTGTGGGAGTGGTAAGGGCAGTTGTGTAGCGTTGTGGGAGTGGTGTGGGTTGTGGTGTAGTGCTGTGGGAGTGGTGTGGGCAGTGGTGTAGCGCTGTGGGAGTGTTGTGCGCAGTGGTGTTGCGCTGTGGGAATGGTAAGGGCAGTTGTGTAGCGTTGTGGGAGTGGTGTGGGTTGTGGTGTAGTGCTGTGGGAGTGGTGTGGGCAGTGGTGTAGCGCTGTGGGAGTGGTGTGTGTTGTGGTGTAGTGCTGTGGGAGTGGTGTGTGTTGTGGTGTAGCGCTGTGGGAGTGGTGTGGGTTGTGGTGTAGCGCTGTGGGAGAGGTATGGGCATTGGTTTTGTGCTAGGGGTGGTGTGGCCAGTGGTGTAGCGCTGTGGGAGTGGTCTGGGCAGTGGCGAAACGCTGTCGGAGTGGTGTGGGCAGTGGTGTAGAGCTGTGGGAGTTGTGTGGGCAGTGATGTCGCGCTGTGGGAGTGGTGTGGGCAGTGGTGTAGCGCTGTGGGAGTGGTGTGGGTTGTGGTGTAGCGCTGTGGGAGTGTTGTGGGTTGTGGTTTAGTTCTGCGAGAGTGGTGTGGGCAGTCGTGTAGCGCTCAAGGAGTGGTGTGGGCAGTGGTGTAAAGCTGTGGGAGAGTTGTGGGCAGTGGTGTAGTGCTGTGGGAGTGGTGTGGGCAGTGGTGTAGCGCTGGGGGAGAGGTGTGGGCAGTGGTGTAGCGCTGCGGGCGTGGTGTAGGCAGTGGTGTAGCGCTGTGGGAGTGGTGTGGGCGGTGGTGAAACGCTGTGGGAGTGGTGTGGGTTGTGCTGTAGTGCTGTGGGAGTGGTGTGGGCAGTGGTGAAACGCTGTGGGTGTGGTGTGGGCAGTGGTGTAACGCGTTCAGAGTGGTGTGGGCAGTGGTGTAGCGCTGTGGGAGTGGTGTGTGCAGTGGTGTAGCGCTGTGGGTGTGCTGTGGGCAGTGGTGTAGTGCTGTGGGAGTGGTGTGGGCAGTGGTGTACCGTTGTGGGTGTGCTTTGGGCAGTGGTGTAGTGCTGTGGGAGTGGCGTGGGCATTGGCGTATTGCTATGGGAGTGGTTTGGTTTGAGGTGTAGTGCTGTGATAATGGTGTGGGCAGTGGTGTAGCGCTGTGGGAGTGTTGTGGGCAGTTGTGTAGCGCAGTGGGAGTGGTGTGGCAGTGGTGTAGCGCTGTGGGAGAGATGTGGGCAGTGGTGTAATCTGTGGGAGTGGTGTGGGCAGTGGTGTAGTGCTGTGGGAGTGGTTTGGTTTGTGGTGTAGTGCTGAGGGTGGTTGTGGGCAGTGGTGTAGCGCTGTGGGATTGGTGTGGGCAGTGGTGTAGCGATGTGGGAGTGATGTGGGCAGTGGTGTAGCGCTGTGGGAGTGGTGTGGGCAGTGGTGTAGCGCTGTGGGAGTGGTGTGGGCAGTGGTGTAGCGATGTGGGAGTGGTGTGGGCAGTGGTGTAGCGATGTGGGAGTGGTGTGGGCAGTGGTGTAGTGCTGTGGGAGTGGTGTGGGCAATCGTGAGAGCAGTGGTGTAGCGCTGTGGGAGTGGTGTGGGCAGTGGTGTAGCGCTGTGGGAGTGGTGTGGGCAGTGGTGTAGCGCTGTGGGAGTGGTTTGGACATTGGTTTAATGCTGTGGGAGTTGGGTGGGCAGTGGTGTCGTGCTGTGGGAGTGGTGTGGGCCGTGGTGTAGTGCTGTGGGAGAGGTGTGGGCAGTGGTGTAGCGCTGTGGGAGTGGTGTGGGCAGTGGTGTAGCGATGTGGGAGTGGTGTGGGCAGTGGTGTAGTGCTGTGGGAGTGGTGTGGGCAATCGTGAGAGCAGTGGTGTAGCGCTGTGGGAGTGATGTGGGCAGTGGTGTAGAGCTGTGGGAGTGGTGTGGGCAGTGGTGTAGCGACGTGGGAGTGGAGTGGGCAGCGGTGTAGTGCTGTGGGAGTGGTGTGGGCTGTGGTGTTGCGCTGTGGGAGTGGTGTGGGCAGTGGTGTAGCGCTGCGGGATTGGTTTGGACTGTGGTTTAATGCTGTGGGAGTGGGGTGGGCAGTGGTGTAGCGCTGTGGGAGTGGTGTGGGCAGTGGTGTAGCGCTGTGGGAATGGCGTGGGCAGTGGTGTAGCGCTGTGGGAATGGCGTGGGCAGTGGTGTAGTGCTGTGGGAGTGTTGTGGGCAGTGGTGTAGCGCTGGAGGAGAGGTGTGGGCAGTGGTGTAGCGCTGTGGGTGTGGTGTGGGCAGTGGTGAAGCGCTGTGGGAGTGGTGTGCGCAGTGGTGTAGCGATGTGGGAGTGATGTGGGCAGTGGTGTAGCGCTGTGGGAGTGGTGTGGGTTGTGGTGTAGCGCTGTGGGAGTGGTAAGGGCAGTTGTGTAGCGTTGTGGGAGTGGTGTGGGTTGTGGTGTAGTGCTGTGGGAGTGGTGTGGGCAGTGGTGTAGCGCTGTGGGAGTGGTGTGTGTTGTGGTGTAGTGCTGTGGGAGTGGTGTGTGTTGTGGTGTAGCGCTGTGGGAGTGGTGTGGGTTGTGGTGTAGCGCTGTGGGAGAGGTATGGGCATTGGTTTTGTGCTGTGGGAGTGGTGTGGACAGTGGTGTAGCGCTGTGGGAGTGGTCTGGGCAGTGGTGAAACGCTGTGGGAGTGGTGTGGGCAGAGGTGTAGCGCTCAAGGAGTGGTGTGGTCCGTGGTGTAGAGCTGTGGGAGTTGTGTGGGCAGTGATGTCGCGCTGTGGGAGTGTTGTGGGCAGTGGTATGAGCAGTGGTGTTGAGATGTGGGAATGGTGTGGGAAGTGGTGTAGTGCTGTGGGAGAGGTGTGGGCAGTGAAGTGGCGCTGTGGGAGAGTTGCGGGCAGTGGTGTAGTGCTGTGGGAGAGGTGCGGGCAGTGGTGTAGAGCTGAGGAAGTGGTGTGGGCAGTTCTCTAGCGCTGTGGGAGTGGTGTGGGCAGTGGTTTAATGCTGTGGGAGTGGTTTGAACAGTGGTTTAATGCTGTGGGAGTGGTGAGGACAGTGGTGTAGCGCTGTGGGAGTGGTGTGGGCAGTGATGTCGCGCTGTGGGAGTTGTGTGGGCAGTGGTGTAGAGATGTGGGAGTGGTGTGGGAAGTGGTATAGTGCTGTCGGAGTGGTGTGGGATGTGGTTTAGCGCTGTGGGAGAATTGTGGGCACTGGTTTAGCGCTGTGGGAGTGGCGTGGGCAGTGGTGTAGCGCTGTGGGAGTGGTGTGGGTTGTGGTGTAAAGCTGTGGGAGAGGTGCGGGCAGTGGTGTAGTGCTGCAGGTGTGGTAAGGGCAGTGGTGTAGCGCTGTGGGAGTGGTGTGGGCAGTGGTGTAGTGCTGTGGGAGTGGTGTGGGCAGTGGTGTAGTTCTTTGGGAGTGGTGTATGTTGTGGTGTAGCGCAGTGGGAGTGGTGTGGGCACTGGTGTAGTGCTGTGGGAGAGTTGTGGGCAGTGGTGTAGTGCTGTGGGAGTGGTGTGGGTTGTGCTGTAGTGCTTTGGGAGTGGTGTGGGCAGTGGTGAAACGCTGTGGGTGTGGTGTGGGCAGTTGTGTAACGCGTTCAGAGTGGTGTGGGCAGTGGTGTAGCGCCTTGGGAGTGGTGTGTGCAGTGGTGTAGCGCTGTGGGTGTGCTGTGGGCAGTGGTGTAGTGCTGTGGGAGTGGTGTGGGCAGTGGTATAGCGTTGTGGGTGTGCTTTGGGCAATGGTGTAGCGCTGTGGGAGAGATGTGGGCAGTGGTATCGTGCTGTCGGAGTGGTGTGGGATGTGGTGAAGTGCTGTGGGAGTGGTGTGGGCAGTGGTGTAGCGTTGTGGGTGTGCTTTGGGCAATGGTGTAGCGCTGTGGGAGAGATGTGGGCAGTGGTTTCGTGCAGTCGGAGTGGTGCGGGATGTGGTGAAGTGCTGTGGGAGTGGTGTGGGATGTGGTGAAGTGCAGTGGGAGTGGTGTGGGCATTGGTGTAGCGCTGTGGGAGTGGTGTGGGCAGTGGTGTTGCGCTGTGGGAGTGGTGTGGGCAGTGGTGCAGCGCTGTTGGTGTGTTGTGGGCTGTGGTGTAGCGCTGTGGGAGTGGTGTGGGCAGTGGTTTAGCGCTGTGGGAGTGGTGTGGGTAGTGGTGTAGCGCTGTGGGAGTGGTTTGGACAGTGGTCTAATGCTGTGGGATTTGGGTGGGCAGTGGTGTAGCGCTGCGGGAGTGGGGTGGGCAGTGGTGTAGCGCTGTGGGAGTGGTGTGGGTTGTGGTGTAGTGCTGTGGGAGTGGTGTGGGCAGTGGTGTTGTGCTGTGGGAGTGGTGTGGGCAGTGGTGTAGTGCTGGGGGAGTGGTGTGGACTGTGGTGTAGCGATGTGGGAATGGTGTGGGCAGTGGTGTAGCGCTGTGGGAGTGGTGTGGGCAGTGGTGTAGCGCTGTGGGTGTGCTGTGGGCAGTGGTGTAGTGCTGTGGGAGTGGTTTGCGCAGTGGTGTAGTGCTCTGGGAGTGGTGTGGGCAGTGGTGTAGCGTTGTGGGTGTGCTGTGTGCAGTGGTGTAGTGCTCTGGGAGTGGTGTGGGCAGTTGTGTAGCGCTGTGGGTGTGCTGTGGGCAGTTGTGTAGCGCTGTGGGATTGGTGTGGGCAATGGTGTAGAGCTGCGGGAGTGGTGTGGGCAGTGGTGTAGCGTTGTGGGTGTGCTTTGGGCAATGGTGTAGCGCTGTGGGAGAGATGTGGGCAGTGGTTTCGTGCTGTCGGAGTGGTGTGGGATGTATTGAAGTGCTGTGGGAGTGGTGTGGGCAGTGGTGTAGCGTTGTGGGTGTGCTTTGGGCAATGGTGTAGCGCTGTGGGAGAGATGTGGGCAGTGGTTTCGTGCAGTCGGAGTGGTGCGGGATGTGGTGAAGTGCAGTGGGAGTGGTGTGGGCATTGGTGTAGCGCTGTGGGAGTGGTGTGGGCAGTGGTGTTGCGCTGTGGGAGTGGTGTGGGCAGTGGTGCAGCGCTGTTGGTGTGTTGTGGGCTGTGGTGTAGCGCTGTGGGAGTGGTGTGGGCAGTGGTTTAGCGCTGTGGGAGTGGTGTGGGTAGTGGTGTAGCGCTGTGGGAGTGGTTTGGACAGTGGTCTAATGCTGTGGGATTTGGGTGGGCAGTGGTGTAGCGCTGCGGGAGTGGGGTGGGCAGTGGTGTAGCGCTGTGGGAGTGGTGTGGGTTGTGGTGTAGTGCTGTGGGAGTGGTGTGGGCAGTGGTGTTGTGCTGTGGGAGTGGTGTGGGCAGTGGTGTAGTGCTGGGGGAGTGGTGTGGACTGTGGTGTAGCGATGTGGGAATGGTGTGGGCAGTGGTGTAACGCTTTGGGAGTGGTGTGGGCAGTGGTGTAGCGCTGTGGGTGTGCTGTGGGCAGTGGTGTAGTGCTGTGGGAGTGGTTTGCGCAGTGGTGTAGTGCTCTGGGAGTGGTGTGGGCAGTGGTGTAGCGTTGTGGGTGTGCTGTGTGCAGTGGTGTAGTGCTCTGGGATTGGTGTGGGCAGTTGTGTAGCGCTGTGGGTGTGCTGTGGGCAGTTGTGTAGCGCTGTGGGATTGGTGTGGGCAATGGTGTAGTGCTGCGGGAGTGGTGTGGGCAGTGGTGTAGCGCTGTGGGAGGTGTGTGGGCAATGGTCTGAGCAGTGGTGTAGCGCTGTGGGAGTGGTGTGGGCAGTGGTGTAGCGCTGTGGGAGTGGTTTGGACAGTGGTTTAATGCTGTGTGAGTGGGGTGGGCAGTGGTGTAGCGCTGTGGGAGTGGTGTGGGTTGTGGTGTAGTGCTGGGGGAGTGGTGTGGACAGAGGTGTAGCGCTGTGGGAGTGGTGTGGGCAGTGGTGTAGTCCTGTGGGAGTGGTGTGGGCAGTGGTGTAGTGCTGGGGGAGTGGTGTGGACAGAGTTGTAGCGCTGTTGGAATGGTGTGGGCAGTGGTGTAGCGCTGTGGGAGTGGTGTGGGTTGTGGTGTAGCGCTGTGGGAGTGGTGTGGGCAGTGGTGTATTGCTGGGGGAGTGGTGTGGGCAGTGGTGTAGTGCTGAGGCTGTGATGTGGGCAGTGGTGTAGCGCTGTGGGAGTGGTGTGGGTTGTGGTGTAGTGCTGTGGCAGAGGTATGGGCATTGGTGTTGTGCTGTGGGAGTGGTGTGGCCAGTGGTGTAGCGCTGTGGGTGTGGTCTGGGCAGTGGTGAAACGCTGTGGGAGTGGTGTGGGCAGAGGTGTAGCGCTCAAGGAGTCGTGTGGGCCGTGGTGTAGAGCTGTGGGAGTTGTGTGGGCAGTGATGTGAGCAGCGGTGTAGAGATGTGGGTGTGGTGTGGGCAGTGGTGTTTCGCTGTGGGAGTGGTTTGGACAGTGGTCTAATGCTGTGGGATTTGGGTGGGCAGTGGTGTAGCGCTGCGGGAGTGGGGTGGGCAGTGGTGTAACGCTGTGGGAGTGGTGTGGGTTGTGGTGTAGTGCTGTGGGAGTGGTGTGGGCAGTGGTGTTGTGCTGTGGGAGTGGTGTGGGCAGTGGTGAAGTGCTGGGGGAGTGGTGTGGACTGTGGTGTAGCGATGTGGGAGTGGTGTGGGCAGTGGTGTAGCGCTGTGGGAGTGGTGTGTGTTGTGGTGTAGCATTGTGGGTGTGCTGAGGGCAGTGGTGTAGTGCTGTGGGAGTTGTGTGGGAAGTGATGTCGCGCTGTGGGAGTGTTGTGGGCAGTGGTGTGAGAAGTGGTGTAGAGATGTGGGAATGCTGTGGGTCGTGGTGTAGTGCTGTGCGAGTGGTGAGGGCAGTGGTTAAGTGCTGTGGGAGAGGTGTGGACAGTGGTGTAGCGCTGTGGGAGAGGTGCGGGCAGTGGTGTAGTGCTGTGGGAGAAGTGTGGGCAGTGGTGTAGCGCTGTGGGAGTGGAGTGGGTAGTGGTGTAGCCCTGTGGGAGTGGTGTGGGCAGTGGTGTAGCGCTGTGGAAGTGGTAGGGGCAGTGGTGTAGTGCTGTGGGAGTGGTGTGGGCAGTGGTGTAGCGCTGTGGAGAGGTGCGGGCAGTGGTGTAACGATGTGGGAGAGGTGTGGGCAGTGGTGTAGCGCTGTTGGTGTGTTGTGGGCAGTGGTGTAGTGCTGGGGGAGTGGTGTGGGCAGTGGTGTAGCGCTGTGGGAGTGTTGTGGGCAGTGGGGTAGTGCTGTGGGAGTGGTGTGGGCAGTGGTGTAACGTTGTGGGTGTGGTGTGGGCAGTGGTGCGGGCAGTGGTGTAGCGCTGCGGGAGTGGTGTGGGCAGTGGTGTAGTGCTGTGGGAGTGGTGTGGGCAGTGGTGTAGTGCTGTGGGAGTGGTGTGGGCAGTGGTGTAGTGCTGTGGGAGTGGTGTGGGCAGTGGTGTAGTGCTGTGGGAGTGGTGCGGGCAGTGGTGTAGTGCTGTGGGTGTGGTGTGGGCAGTGGTGTAGTGCTGTGGGAGTGCTGTGGGCAGTGGTGTAGCGCTGTGGGAGTGGTATGGGCAGTGGTGTGAGCAGTGTTGTAACGCTGTGGGAGTGGTATGGGCAGTGGTGTAGCGCTGTGGGAGTGGTGTGGGTTGTGGTGTAGCGCTGTGGGTGAGGTATGGGCATTGGTGTTGTGCTGTGGGAGTGGTGTGGCCATTGGTGTAGCGCTGTGGGAATGTTGTGGGAAGTGGTGTAGTGCTGTGGGAGTGGTGTGGGCCGTGGTTAAGTGCTGTGGGAGTGGTGTGGGCAGTGGTGTAGCGGTGTGGGACTGGTGTGGGTGGTGGTGTAGTGCTGTGAAAGTGGTGTGGGCAGTGGTGTAGCGCTGTGAGAGTGGTGTGGGCAGTGGTGTAGCGCTGTTGGAGTGGTGTGGGCAGTGGTTTAATGCTGTGGGAGTGGTTTGGACAGTGGTTTAATGCTGTGGGAATGGTGAGGATAGTGGTGTAGCGCTGTGGGAGTGGTGTGGGCAGTGGTGTGAGCAATGGTGTAGAGATGTGTGAGTGGTGTAGTGCTGTCGGATTGGTGTGGGATGTGGTTTAGCGCTGTGGGAGTGATGTGGGCAGTGGTTTAGTGCTGTGGGAGTGGTGTGGGCAGTGATGTAGCGCTTTGGGAGAGGTGCGGCCAATAGTGTAGCGCTGTGGGAGAGATGTGGGCAGTGGTTTCGTGCTGTCGGAGTGGTGTGGGATGTGGTGAAGTGCTGTGGGAGTGGTGTGGGCAGTGGTATAGCGCTGTGGGAGTGGTGTGGGATGTGGTGAAGTGCAGTGGGAGTGGTGTGGGAATTGGTGTAGCGCTGTGGGAGTGGTGTGGGCAGTGGTGTTGCGCTGTGGGAGTGGTGTGGGCAGTGGTGTAGTTCTTTGGGAGTGGTGTGGGTTGTGGTGTAGCGCTGTGGAAGTGCGGTGGGTAGTGGTGTAGCGCTGTTGGTGTGTTGTGGGCTGTGGTGTAGCGCTGTGGGAGGGGTGTGGGCAGTGGTTTAGCGCTGTGGGAGTGGTGTGGGTAGTGGTGTAGCGCTGTGGGAGTGGTTTGGACAGTGGTCTAATGCTGTGGGATTTGGGTGGGCAGTGGTGTAGCGCTGCGGGACTGGGGTGGGCAGTGGTGTAGTGCTGTGGGAGTGGTGTGGGCAGTGGTGTTGTGCTGTGGGAGTGGTGTGGGCAGTGGTGTAGTGCTGGGGGAGTGGTGTGGACTGTGGTGTAGCGCTGTGGGTGTTGTGTGGGCAGTGGTGTAGCGCTGGGGGAGAGGTGTGGGCAGTGGTGTAGCGCTGTGGGTGTGCTGTGGGCAGTGGTGTAGCGCTGTGGGAGTGGTGTGGGCAGTGGTGTAGCGCTGTGGGTGTGCTGTGGGCAGTGGTGTAGTGCTCTGGGAGTGGTGAGGGCAGTTGTGTAGCGCTGTGGGTGTGCTGTGGGCAGTGTTGTAGCGCTGTGGGAGGTGTGTGGGCAATGGTGTAGCGCTGTGGGATTGGTGTGGGCAGTGGTGTGAGCAGTGGTGTAGCGCTGTGGGAGTGGTGTGTGCAGTTTTGTAGCGCTGTGGGAGTGGTGTGGGCAGTGGTGTAGCGCTGTGGGAGGTGTGTGGGCAATGGTCTGAGCAGTGGTGTAGTGCTGTGGGAGTGGTGTGGGCAGTGGTGTAGCGCTGTGGGAGTGGTGTGGGCAGTGGTGTAGCGATGTGGGAGTGGTGTGGGCAGTGGTGTAGTGCTGTGGGAGAGGTGTGGGCAGTGGTGTAGTGCTGTGGGAGAGGTGTGGGCAGTGGTGTAGCGATGTGGGAGTGGTGTGGGCAGTGGTGTAGCGCTGTGGGAGTGGTGTGGGCAGTGGTGTTGCGCTGTGGGAGTGGTGTGGGCAGTGGTGTAGTTCTTTGGGAGGGGTGTGGGTTGTGGTGTAGCGCTGTGGAAGTGCGGTGGGTAGTGGTGAAGCGCTGTTGGTGTGTTGTGGGCTGTGGTTTAGCGCTCTGGGAGTGGTGTGTGCAGTGGTGTAGTGCTGTGGTAGTGGTGTGGGCAGTGGTGTAGCGCTGGGGAGAGGTGTGGGCAGTGGTGTAGCGCTGTGGGAGTGTTGTGGGCAGTGGTGTAGCGCTGTGGGAGTGGTTTGGACAGTGGTTTAATGCTGTGTGAGTGGGGTGGGCAGTGGTGTAGCGCTGTGGGAGTGGTGTGGGCAGTGGTGTAGTGCTGTGGGAGTGGTGTGGGCAGTGGTGTAGTGCTGGGGGAGTGGTGTGGACAGAGGTGTAGCGCTGTGGGAATGGTGTGGGCAGTGGTGTAGCGCTGTTGGAGTGGTGTGGGCAGTGGTGTAGCGCTGTGGCAGTTGTGTGGGTTGTGGTGTAGCGCTGTGGGAGTGGTGTGGGCAGTGGTGTATTGCTGGGGGAGTGGTGTGGGCACTGGTGTAGCGCTTTGGGAGTGGTGTGGGCAGTGGTGTAGTGCTGAGGCTGTGATGTGGGCAGTGGTGTAGCGCTGTGGGAGTGTTGTGGGCAGTGGTGTAGTGCTGTGGCAGAGGTATGGGCATTGGTGTTGTGCTGTGGGAGTGGTGTGGCCAGTGGTGTAGCGCTGTGGGAATGGTTTGTGCAGTGGTGTAGCGCTGTGGGAGTGGTTTGGGCAGTGGTGTTGCGCTGTGGGAGTGGTGGGGGTTGTGGTGTAGCGCTGTGGGTGTGGTGTGGGCAGTGGTGTAGCGGTGTGGGAGTGGTGTGTGTTGTGGTGTAGCGCTGTGGGAGTGGTGTGGGTTGTGGTGTAGTGCTGTGGCAGAGGTATGGGCATTGGTGTTGTGCTGTGGGAGTGGTGTGGCCAGTGGTGTAGCGGTGTGGGAGTGGTGTGTGTTGTGGTGTAGCGCTGTGGGAGTGGTGTGGGTTGTGGTGTAGTGCTGTGGCAGAGGTATGGGCATTGGTGTTGTGCTGTGGGAGTGGTCTGGGCAGTGGTGAAACGCTGTGGGAGTCGTGTGGGCAGAGGTGTAGCGCTCAAGGAGTGGTGTGGGCCGCGGTGTAGAGCTGTGGGAGTGGTGTGGGTTGTGGTGTAGCGCTGTCGGAGTGGTGTGGGTTGTGGTGTAGTGCTGTGGGAGTGGTGTGGGTGTCGTGTAGTGCTGTGGGAGTGGTGCGGGCAGTGGTGTAGTGCTGCAGGAGAGATTTGAGCAGTGGTGTAGCGCTGTGGGACTGGTGAGGGCAGTGGTGTAGCGCTGTGGGAGTGTTGCGGGCAGTGGTGTAGTGCTGTGGGATTGGTGTGGGTTGTCGTGTAGTGCTGTGGGAGTGGTGTGGGTTGTCGTGTAGTGCTGTGGGAGTGGTGTGGGTTGTCGTGTAGTGCTGTGGGAGTGGTGTGGGTTGTGGTGTAGCGCTGTGGGAGTGGTGTGGGTTGTCGTGTAGTGCTTTGGGAGTGGTGTGGGTTGTGGTGTAGCGCTGTGGGAGTGGTGTGGGCAGTGGTTTAGCGCTTTGAAAGTGCTGTGGGCAGTGGTGTAGTGCTGTGGGAGTGGTGCGGGTAGTGGCTTAGCGCTGTGGGAGTGTTGAGGGCAGTGGTGTAGCGCTGTGGGAGTGGTGTGGGTTGTGGTGTAGCGCTGTCGGTGTGGTGTGGGTAGTGGTGTAGCACTGTCGGAGTGGTGTGGGTTGTGGTGTAGTGCTGTGGATGTGGTGTGGGTGTGGTGAAGTGTTGTGGGAGTGGTGTGGGTTGTGGTGTAGCGCTGTGGGACTGATGTGGGTTGTGGTGTAGCGCTGTGGGAGTGGTGTGCGTTGTGGTGTAGCGCTGTGGGAGTGGTGTGGCCAGGGGTGTAGCGCTGTGGGAGTGGTGTGGGTTGTGGTGTAGCGCTGTGGGAGTGGTGTGGGCAGTGGTGTAGCGCTTTGAAAGTGGTGTGGGCTGTGGTCTAGCTCTGTGGGAGTGGTGTGGGAAGTGGTGTAACGCTGTGGGAGTGGTGTGGGCAGTGGTCTAGCTCTGTGGGAGTGTTGTGGGCAGGGGTGTAGCGCTGTGGGAGTGGTGCGGGCAGTGGTGTGTTGCTCTGGGATTGGCGTGGGCAGTGGTCTAGCTCTGTGGGAGTGGTGTGGTCAGTGGTGTAACGCTGTGGTGGTGCAGTGGGCAGTGGTGTAGCGCTGTGGGCGTGTTATGGGCAGTGGTGAAGCGCTGTGGGAGTGGTGTGGGCAGTGGTGTAGCGCTGTGGGAGTGGTGCGGGCAGTGGTGTGTTGCTCTGGGAGTGGTGTGGGCAGTGGTGTAACGCAGTGGGAGTGTTGTGGGCAGTGGTGTAGCGCTGTGGGTGTGGTGTGGGTTGTGGTGTAGCGCTGTGGGAGTGGTGTGGGCAGTGGTATAGCGCTGTGGGAGTGGTGTGGGCAGTGGTGAAGCGCTGTGGGAGTGGTGTGGGTTCTGGTGTAGCGCGGTGGGAGTGTAGTGGGCAGTGGTGTAGCGCTGTGGGAGTGGTGTGGGTTGTGGTGTAGTGCTGTGGGAGTGGTGTGGGCAGTGTTGGAGGGCATTGAGATTGGTTGGGTCTGTTGTGTAGCGCTGTGGGAGTGGTTTGGGTTGTGGTGTAACGCTGTGGGACTGGTGCGGGCAGTGGTGTAGCGCTGTGGGAGTTGTGTGGGCAGTGGTGTAGCGCTGTGGGAGTGGTGCGGGCAGTGGTGTAGTGCTGTGGGAGTGTTGCGGGTAGTGGTGTAGCGCTGTGGGAGTGGTGTGGGCAGTGGTGTAGCGCTGTGGGAGTGGTGTGGGCAGTGGTGTAGTGCAGTGGGAGTGGTGTGAGCAGTGGTGTAGAACTGTGGGAGTGGTGTGGGCAGTGGTGTGGTGCGGGGTTAGTGGTGTGGGCAGTGGTGTAGTGCTGTGGGAGTGGTGTGGGCAGTGGTGTAGTGCTGTGGGAGCGGTGTGGGCAGTGGTGTGGTGCGGGGGTAGTGGTGTGGGCAGTGGTGTAGCGCTGTGGGAGTGGTGTGGGCAGTGGTGTAGTGCTGTGGGAGTGGTGTGGGCAGTGGTGTGGTGCGGGGGTAGTGGTGTGGGCAGTGGTGTAGTGCTGTGGGAGTGGGGTGGGCAGTGGTGTGGTGCGGGGGGAGTGGTGTGGGCAGTGGTGTAGTGCTGTGGGAGTGGTGTGGGCAGTGGTGTACTGCTGTGGGAGTGGTGTGTAGGTGGTGTAGTGCTGTGGGAGTGGTGTGGGCAGTGGTGTAGCGCTGTGGGAGTTGTGCGGGCAGTGTGGTAGCGCTGTTGGAGTGATGTGGGCAGTGGTGTAGCGCTGTGGGAGTGGTGCGGGCAGTGGTGTAGTGCTGTGGGAGAGGTGTGGGCTGTGGTGTAGCGCTGTGGGAGTGATGTGGGCAGTGGTGTAGTGCTGTGGGAGTGGTGTGGCCAGTGGTGTAGCGCTACTGGAGTGGTATGGGCAGTGGTGTAGCGCTGTGGGAGTGGTGTGGGCAGTGGTGTAGGGCTGTGGGAGTGGTGTGGGCAGTGGTGTAGGGCTGTGGGAGTGGTGTGGGCAGTGGTTTAGCGCTGTGGAACTTGTGTGGGCAGTGGTGTAGCGCTGTGGGAGTGGTGAGTGCAGTTGTGTAGCGCTGTGGGAGTGGTTTGGGCAGTGGTGTGTTGCGGTGGGAGTATTGTGGGCAGTGGTGTAGCGCTGTGGTAGTTGTGTGGGTTGTAGTGTAGTGCTGTGGGAGTGGTGTGGGCTGTGGAGTAGCGCTGTGAGAGTGGTGTGGGCAGTGGTGTAGTGCTGTGAGAGTGGTGTGGGTTGTGGGGTATCGCTGCGGGAGTGATGTGGGCAGTGGTGTAGCGCTGTGGGAGAGGTGTGGGCAGTGGTGTAGCACTGTGGGAGTGGTGTGGGCAGTGGTGTAGCGCTGTGGGAGTGGTGTGGGCAGTGGTGTAGCGCTGTGGGAGTGGTGTGGGCAGTGGTGTAGTGCTGTGGGAGTGGTGTGGGCAGTGGTGTGGTGCGGGGTTAGTGGTGTGGGCAGTGGTGTAGTGCTGTGGGAGTGGTGTGGGCAGTGGTGTAGTGCTGTGGGAGCGGTGTGGGCAGTGGTGTGGTGCGGGGGTAGTGGTGTGGGCAGTGGTGTAGCGCTGTGGGAGTGGTGTGGGCAGTGGTGTAGTGCTGTGGGAGTGGTGTGGGCAGTGGTGTGGTGCGGGGGTAGTGGTGTGGGCAGTGGTGTAGTGCTGTGGGAGTGGGGTGGGCAGTGGTGTGGTGCGGGGGGAGTGGTGTGGGCAGTGGTGTAGTGCTGTGGGAGTGGTGTGGGCAGTGGTGTACTGCTGTGGGAGTGGTGTGGGCAGTGGTGTAGTGCTGTGGGAGTGGTGTGGGCAGTGGTGTAGCGCTGTGGGAGTTGTGCGGGCAGTGGTGTAGCGCTGTTGGAGTGATGTGGGCAGTGGTGTAGCGCTGTGGGAGTGGTGCGAGCAGTGGTGTAGTGCTGTGGGAGAGGTGTGGGCTGTGGTGTAGCGCTGTGGGAGTGATGTGGGCAGTGTTGTAGTGCTGTGGGAGTGGTGTGGCCAGTGGTGTAGCGCTACTGGAGTGGTATGGGCAGTGGTGTAGCGCTGTGGGAGTGGTGTGGGCAGTGGTGTAGGGCTGTGGGAGTGGTGTGGGCAGTGGTGTAGGGCTGTGGGAGTGGTGTGGGCAGTGGTTTAGCGCTGTGGAACTTGTGTGGGCAGTGGTGTAGCGCTGTGGGAGTGGTGAGTGCAGTTGTGTAGCGCTGTGGGAGTGGTTTGGGCAGTGGTGTATTGCGGTGGGAGTATTGTGGGCAGTGGTGTAGCGCTGTGGTAGTTGTGTGGGTTGTGGTGTAGTGCTGTGGGAGTGGTGTGGGCTGTGGTATAGCGCTGTGAGAGTGGTGTGGGCAGTGGTGTAGTGCTGTGAGAGTGGTGTGGGTTGTGGGGTATCGCTGCGGGAGTGATGTGGGCAGTGGTGTAGCGCTGTGGGAGAGGTTTGGGCAGTGGTGTAGCACTGTGGGAGTGGTGTGGGCAGTGGTGTAGCGCTGTGGGAGTGGTGTGGGCAGTGGTGTAGCGCTGTGGGAGTGGTGTGGGCAGTGGTGTAGTGCTGTGCGTGTGGTGAGGGCATTGGTGTAGCGCTGTAGGATTGGTGGGGGCAATCGTCTAACATTGTTAGAGTGGTGTTGACAGTGGTGTAGCGCTGCGGAAGTGGTGTGGGCAGTGGTGTAGCGCTGTGGGAGTGGTGTGGGCAGTGGTGTAGCGCTCTGGGAGAGTGGTGGGGAGTGGTGTAGCGCTGTGGGATTGGTGTGCGCTGTGGTGTAGCGCTGTGGGAGTCGTGTGGGCAGTGGTGTAGCGCTGCGGGAGTGGTGTGGGCAGTGGTGTAACGCTGCGGGAGTGTTGTGGGCAGTGGTGTAGCGCTGCGGGAGTGGTGTGGGCAGTGGTGTAACGATGCGGGAGTGGTGTGGGCAGTGGTGTAGTGCTGTGGGAATGTTGTGGGTAGTGATGTAGCTCTGCGGGGGTGATCTGGGTAGTGGTAAAGCGTTGCGGGATTGGTGTGGGCAGTGGTGTAACGCTGTGGGGGTGGTGTGGGCAGTGATGTAGCGCTGCGGGAGTGGTGTGGGCAGTGGTGTAGCGCTGCGGGAGTGGTGTGGGCAGTGGTGTAGTGCTGTGGGAGTGGTGTGTGTAGTGATGTAGCTCTGCGGGGGTGATCTGGGAAGTGGTGTAGCGTTGCGGGATTGGTGTGGGCAGTGGTGTAACGCTGTGGGAGTGGTGGGGGCAGTGGTGTAGTGTTGTGGGAGTTGTGTGAGCAGTGGTGTGGTGCTGTGGGATTGGTGTGGGCAGTGGTGTAGTGTTGCAGGGGTGATGTCGGCAGTGTGGCAGCGCTGCAGGTGTGGTGCGTGCAGTGGTCTAGTGCTGTGCCTGTGGTGTGGGCAGTGCTGTAGTGCTGTGGGAGATGTGTGGGCAGTGGTGTAGCGCTGTGAGATATGTGTGGTGTAAACTATTTAAACAGTGCCCGCATCATAAACACTATATAAACAGTACCCCATCATAAACACTATTTAAACAGTGCCCCCATCATAAACACTATATAAACAGTGCCCACATCATAAATACTATTTAAACAGTGCCCCACCACATACACTCTTTAAAATGTTACCCATCATAAACACTATTTAAACAGTTCCCACATCATAAACACTATATAAACAGTGCCCCATCATAAACACTATATAAACAGTACCCCCATCATAAACACTATTTAAACAGTGCCCCAACACATACACTCTTTAAAATGTTACCCATCATAAACCCTATACAAACAGCGCCCCCATCATAAACACTATATAAACAGTGCCCCCATCATAAACACTATTTAAACAGTGCCCCAACATATACACTCTTTAAAATGTTACCCATCATAAACCCTATACAAACAGTGCCCCCATCATAAACACTATATAAACAGTGCCCCCATCATAAACACTATATAAACAGTGCCCCATCATAAACACTATATAAACATGGCCCCATCATAAAAACTATGTAAACAGTGCCCCCATCATAAACACTATTTAAACAGTTCCCACATCATAAACACTATATAAACAGTGCCCACATCATAAGCACTATTTAAACAGTTCCCACATCATAAACACTATATAAACAGTGCCCACATCATAAGCACAATTTAAACAGTGCCCCATCATAAACACTATTTAAACAGTTCCCACATCATAAACACTATATAAACAGTGCCCCCATCATAAACACTATTTAAACAGTGCCCCCATCATAAACACTATATAAACAGTGCCCACATCATAAACACTATTTAAACAGTGCCCCCATCATAAACACTATATAAACAGTGTCCCCATCATAAACACTATATAAACAGTGTCCCCATCATAAACACTATATAAACAGTGCCATCATCATAAACACTTTTTAAACAGTGCCCCCATCATTAACACTATATAAACAGTGCCATCATCATAAACACTATTTAAACAGTGCCCCCATCATAAACCCTATATAAACAGCGCCACCATCATAAAAACTATTTAAACAGTGCCCCCATTATAAACACTATATAAACAGTGCCCACATCATAAACACTATATAAACAGTGCCCACATCATAAACACTATCTAAACAGTGCCCATCATAAACACTATATAAACAGTGCCCCCATCCTAAACATTATATAAACAGTGCCCCCATCATAAACACTATATAAACAGTGCCCCATCATAAATACTATATATACAGTGCCCCCCTCAGAAACACGATATAAACAGTGTCAAATCATAAACAATATATAAACAGTGCCCAATCAAAAACACTATACAAAAAGTGCCCCATCATAAACACTATGTAAACAGTGCCCCATCATAAACACTATATAAACAGTGCGCCCATCATAAACACTATATAAACAGTGCGCCCATCATAAACACTATATAAACAGCGTCCCCATCATAAACACTATATAAACTGTGCCCCAATCTAAATATTATATAAACAGTACCCCCATCATAAACACTATATAAACTGTTCCCCCATCATAAACACCATATAAACAGTGCCCCCATCATAAACACTATATAATCAGTGCCCCATCCTAAACATTATATAAAGAGTGCCCCCATCATAAACACTACATGAACAGTGCCCCCATCATAAACACTATTTAAACAGTGCCCCCATCATATGCACTATATAAACAGTGCCCCCATCATAAAAACTATTTAAACAGTGCACCCATCATAAACACTATATAAACAGTGCCCCCATCATAAACACTATTTAAACAGTGCCCCCATCATAAACACTATTTAAACAGTGCCCCCATCATAAACACTATATAAACAGTGCCCCCATCATAAACACTATGTAAACAGTGCCCCATCATAAACACTATAAAAACAGTGCCCCCATCATAAACACTATATAAACAGTGCCCCCATCATAAACACTATATAAGCAGTGCCCCCATCATAAACACTATATAAACAGTGCCCCAATCATAAACACTATAAAAACAGTGCCCCCATCATAAACACTATATAAACAGTGCCCCCATCATAAACACAATATAAACAGTGCCCCATCATAAACACTATAAAAACAGTGCCCCCATCATAAACACTATATAAACAGTGCCCCATCATAAACACTATTTAAACAGTGCCCCCATCATAACACTATATAAACAGTGCCCCATCATAAACACTATTTAAACAGTGCCCCCATCATAAACACTATATAAACAGTGCCCCCATCATAAACACTATATAAACAGTGCCCCATCATAAACATTATTTAAACAGTGCCACCATAATAAACACTATATAAACAGTGCAACATCATAAACACTATAAAAACAGTGCCCCCATCATAAACACTATATAATCAGTGCCCCAACATAAACACTATATAAACAGTTCAATCATCATAAAAACTATATAATCAGTGCCCCATCATAAAAACAATTTAAACAGTGCCCCATCATAAACATTATATAAACGGTGCCCCCATCATAAACACTATAAAAACATCGTCCCCATCATAAACACTATATAAACAGTGCCCCCATCATAAACACTATTTAAACAGTGCCCCCATCATAAACACGATATAAACAGTGCCCCCATCATAAACACTATATAAACAGTGCCCCCATCATAAACACTATATAAACAGTGCCCCCATCATAAACACTATATAAACAGTGCCCCATCATAAACACTATTTAAACAGTACCCCATCATTAACACTATTTAAACAGTGTCACCATCATAAATACTATTTAAACAGTGCCCCCATCATAAACACTATGTAAACGGTGCCCCCATCATAAACACTATTTAAACAGTACCCCATCATTAACACTATTTAAACAGTGTCACCATCATAAATACTATTTAAACAGTGCCCCCATCATAAACACTATATAAACAGTGCCCCATCATAAACACTATATAAACAGTGCCCCCATCATAAAAACTATGTAAACAGTGCCCCCATCATAAACACTATTTAAACAGTTCCCACATCATAAACACTATATAAACAGTGCCCACATCATAAGCACTATTTAAACAGTTCCCACATCATAAACACTATATAAACAGTGCCCACATCATAAGCACAATTTAAACAGTGCCCCATCATAAACACTATTTAAACAGTTCCCACATCATAAACACTATATAAACAGTGCCCCCATCATAAACACTATTTAAACAGTGCCCCCATCATAAACACTATATAAACAGTGCCCACATCATAAGCACTATTTAAACAGTGCCCCCATCATAAACACTATACAAACAGTGCCCCCATCATAAACACTATATAAACAGTGCCCCATCATAAACACTATATAAACAGTGTCCCCATCATAAACACTATATAAACAGTGCCATCATCATAAACACTTTTTAAACAGTGCCCCCATCATTAACACTATATAAACAGTGCCATCATCATAAACACTATTTAAACAGTGCCCCCATCATAAACCCTATATAAACAGCGCCACCATCATAAAAACTATTTAAAAAGTGCCCCCATTATAAACACTATATAAACAGTGCCCACATCATAAAAACTATATAAAAAGTGCCCCCATCATAAACACTACATAAACAGTGCCCCCATCATAAACACTATATAAACAGTGCCCCCATCATAAACACTATATAAACAGTGCCCCCATCATAAACACTATATAAACAGTGCCCCCATCATAAACACTATATAAACAGTGCCCCCATCCTAAACATTATATATACAGTGCCCACATCATAAACACTATATAAACAGTGCCCATCATAAACACTATATAAACCGTGCCCCCATCCTAAACATTATATAAACAGTGCCCCCATCATAAACACTACATAAACAGTGCCCCATCATAAATACTATATATACAGTGCCCCCCTCAGAAACACTATATAAACAGTGTCAAATCATAAACAATATATAAACAGTGCCCAATCAAAAACACTATACAAAAAGTGCCCCATCATAAACACTATGTAAACAGTGCCCCATCATAAACACTATATAAAGAGTGCGCCCATCATAAACACTATATAAACAGTGCGCCCATCATAAACACTATATAAACAGCGTCCCCATCATAAACACTATATAAACTGTGCCCCAATCTAAATATTATATAAACAGTACCCCCATCATAAACACTATATAAACAGTGCCCCCATCATAAACACTATATAATCAGTGCCCCATCCTAAACATTATATAAAGAGTGCCCCCATCATAAACACTACATGAACAGTGCCCCCATCATAAACACTATTTAAACAGTGCCCCCATCATATGCACTATATAAACAGTGCCCCCATCATAAAAACTATTTAAACAGTGCACCCATCATAAACACTATATAAACAGTGCCCCCATCATAAACACTATTTAAACAGTGCCCCCATCATAAACACTATTTAAACAGTGCCCCCATCATAAACACTATATAAACAGTGCCCCCATCATAAACACTATGTAAACAGTGCCCCATCATAAACACTATAAAAACAGTGCCCCCATCATAAACACTATATAAACAGTGCCCCCATCATAAACACTATATAAACAGTGCCCCCATCATAAACACTATATAAACAGTGCCCCAATCATAAACACTATAAAAACAGTGCCCCCATCATAAACACTATATAAACAGTGCCCCCATCATAAACACTATATAAACAGTGCCCCATCATAAACACTATAAAAACAGTGCCCCCATCATAAACACTATATAAACAGTGCCCCATCATAAACACTATTTAAACAGTGCCCCCATCATAACACTATATAAACAGTGCCCCATCATAAACACTATTTAAACAGTGCCCCCATCTTAAACACTATATAAACAGTGCCCCCATCATAAACACTATATAAACAGTGCCCCATCATAAACACTATTTAAACAGTGCCACCATAATAAACACTATATAAACAGTGCAACATCATAAACACTATAAAAACAGTGCCCCCATCATAAACACTATATAATCAGTGCCCCAACATAAACACTATATAAACAGTTCAATCATCATAAAAACTATATAATCAGTGCCCCATCATAAAAACAATTTAAACAGTGCCCCATCATAAACATTATATAAACGGTGCCCCCATCATAAACACTATAAAAACATCGTCCCCATCATAAACACTATATAAACAGTGCCCCCATCATAAACACTATTTAAACAGTGCCCCCATCATAAACACGATATAAACAGTGCCCCCATCATAAACACTATATAAACAGTGCCCCCATCATAAACACTATATAAACAGTGCCCCCATCATAAACACTATATAAACAGTGCCCCATCATAAACACTATTTAAACAGTACCCCATCATTAACACTATTTAAACAGTGTCACCATCATAAATACTATTTAAACAGTGCCCCCATCATAAACACTATGTAAACGGTGCCCCCATCATAAACACTATAAAAACATCGTCCCCATCATAAACACTATATAAACAGTGCCCCCATCATAAACACTATTTAAACAGTGCCCCCATCATAAACACGATATAAACAGTGCCCCCATCATAAACACTATATAAACAGTGCCCCCATCATAAACACTATATAAACAGTGCCCCCATCATAAACACTATATAAACAGTGCCCCATCATAAAAACTATTAAAACAGTACCCCATCATTAACACTATTTAAACAGTGTCACCATCATAAACACTATTTAAACAGTGCCCCCATCATAAACACTATATAAACAGTGCCCCATCATAAACACTATTTAAACAGTGCCCCCATCATAAACACGATATAAACAGTGCCCCATCATAAACACTATTTAAACAGTTCCCACATCATAAACACTAGATAAACAGTGCCCCCATCATAAACACTATATAAACGGTGCCCCCATCATAAGCACTATAAAATCATCGTCCCAATCATAAATACTATATAAACAGTGCCCCCATCATAAACACTATTTAAACAGTGCCCCCATCATAAACACGATATAAACAGTGCCCCCATCATAAACACTATATAAACAGTGCCCCCATCATAAACACTATATAAACAGTGCCCCCATCATAAACACTATATAAACAGTGCGCCATCATAAACACTATTTAAACATTACCCCATCATTAACACTATTTAAACTGTGTCACCATCATAAACACTATTTAAACAGTGCCCCCATCATAAACACTATATAAACAGTGCCCCATCATAAACACTATTTAAACAGTGCCCCCATCATAAACACTATATAAACAGTGCCCCATCATAAACACTATTTAAACAGTTCCCACATCTTAAACACTAGATAAACAGTGGCCCATCATAAACACTATATAAACAGTGCCCCCATCATAAACACTATTTAAACAGTGCCCCCATCATAAGCACTATATAAATAGTGCCCCCATCATAAACACTATTTAAAAAGTGCCCCCATCATATACAGTATAAAAACAACGACCCCATCATAAACACTATATAAACAGTGCCCCCATCATAAACACTATTTAAACAGTGCCCCCATCATAAGCACTATATAAATAGTGCCCCCATCATAAACACTATATAAACAGAGCCCCCATCATCAACACTATATAAACAGTGCCCCCATCATAAACCCTATATAAACAGTGCCCCATCATAAAAACTTTATAAACAGTGCCCCCATCATAAACACTATTTAAAAAGTTCCCCCATCATAAACACTATATAAACAGTGGCCCCATCATAAACACTATATAAACAGTGCCGCAATCATAAACACTATTTAAAGAGTACCCCATCATTAACACTATTTAAACAGTGCCACCATCATAAACACTATTTAAACAGTGCCCCCATCATAAACTCTATATAAACAGAGCCCCATCATAAATACTATTTAAACAGTTCCCACATCATAAACACTATATAAACAGTGCCCCCATCATAAACACTATATAAACAGTTCCACCAACATGAACAATATATAAACAGTGCCCCAATCATAAACGCTATTTAAACAGTGCCCATCATAAACACTATATAAACGGTGCCCCCACCATTAACACTATATAAACAGTTCTCCCATTTTAAACACTATATAAACATTTGCCCATCATAAACACTATATAAACAGAGCCCCAATCATAAACAGTTTTTAAACAGTGCCCCGTGATAAACACTATATAAACGGTGCCCCCATCATAAACAATATATAAACAGCGCCCCCATCATAAACTCTATATAAACAGTTTCCCCATCATAAACACTATTTAAACAGTGCCCCCATCATAAACACTATATAAACAGTGCCCCCATCATAAACACTATATAAACAGTGCCCCCATCTTAAACACTATATAAACAGTGCCCTCATCATAAAAACTACTTACACAGTGCCCCCATCATAAACACTATATAAACATTGCCCCATCATAAACACTATTTAAACAGCGCCCCATCATAAACACTATTTAAACAGTGCCCCCATCAAAAACACTATGTAAACAGTGCCCCCATCATAAACACTATTTAAACAGTGCCCCATGATAAACACTATTTAAACTGTGGCCCCATCATAAACACTATATAAGCGGTGCCCACTTCATAAACACTATATAAACAGTCCCCCATCATAAACACTATAAAAACAGTGCTCCCATCATAAACACTATATAAACAGTGCCCCCATCATAAACACTATATAAACAGTGCCCCATCATAAACACTATATAAACAGTTCCATCATCATAAACACTATATAAACAGTGCCCCATCATAAACACTATTTAAACAGTGCCCCATCATAAACACTATATAATCAGTGCCCCATCATAAACACTATAAAAACAGTGCCCCCATCATAAACACTATATAAACAGTGCCCCCATCATAAACACTATCTAAACAGTGCCCCCATCATAAACACTATATAAACCGTGCCCCATCATAAACACTATATAAACAGTGCCCCCATCATAAACACTTTTTGAACAGTGCCCCAATCATAAACACTATTTAAACAGTGCCCCCTTCATAAACACTATTTAAACAGTTCCCCCCATCATAAACACTATATAAACAGTGCCACATCATAAACACTATATAAACATTGCCCAATCATGACCAGTATATAAACAGTGCCCCCATCATAAACACTATATAAACAGTGCCCCATCAAAAACACTATATAAACTGTGCCCCATCATAAACACTATACAAACAGTGCCCCCATCATAAAAACTATTTAAACTGTGCCCCCATCATAAACACTATATAAACAGTGCACCAACATAAACACTATATAAACAGTGCCCCCATCATAAACACTATATAAACAGTGCCCCCATCATAAACAGTATTTAAACAGTGCCCCCATCATAAACACTATATAAACAGTCCCCCATCATAAACACTATTTAAACAGTGCCCACATCATAAACACTATATAAACAGTGCCCCAATCATAAACACTATTTAAACAGTGCCACCATCATAAAAACTATTTAAACAGTGCCCCCATCATAAACACTATTTAAACAGTGCCCCCATCATAAACACTATTTAAACAGAGCCCCCATCATAAAAACTATTTAAACAGTGCCCCCATCATAAACACAATTTAAGCAGTGCCCCCATCATAAACACTATTTAAACAGAGCACCCATCATAAACACTATTTAAACAGTGTCCCCATCATAAACACTATATAAACAGTGCCCCCATCATAAACACTATTTAAACATTTCCTCCATCATTAACACTATTTAAACAGTGCCCCCATCATAAAAACTATATAAACTGTACCCCCATCATAAACAATAATTAAACAGTGCCCCCATCATAAACACTATATAAACAGTGCCCCATCATAAACACTATATAAACATTGCCCCATCATAAAACATATATAAGCAGTTCCCCAATCATTAACACTATATACACAGTGCCCCATCATAAACACTATATAAACAGTGCCCCATCATAAACAGTATATACACAGTGCCCCCATCTTAAACACTATATAAACAGTGCCCCCATCATACACACTATATAATCATTGCCCCATCATAAAACGTATATAAGCAGTTCCCCCATCATTAACACTATATACACAGTGCCCCATCATAAACAATATATAAACATTGCCCCCATCATAAACACTATATAAACAGTGCCCCATCATAAACACTATATAAACATTGCCCCATCATAAAACGTATATAAGCAGTTCCCCCATCATTAACACTATATACACAGTGCCCCATCATAAACACTATATAAACAGTGCCCCATCATAAACAGTATATAAACAGTGCCCCCATCTTAAACACTATATAAACAGTGCCGCCATCATAAACACTATATAAACAGTGCCCCCATCATAAACACTATTTAACCAGTGCCCCCATCATAAACACTACATGAACAGTGCCCTCATCTTAAAGACTATATAACCAGTGCCCCCATCATAAACACTATTTAAACCGTGCACCCTTCATAAACACTATATAAACAGTGCCCCCATCTTAAACACTATATAAACAGTGCCCCATCATAAACACTATAAAAACAGTGCCCCCATCATAAACACTATATAAACAGTGCCCCATCATAAACACTATAAAAACAGTGCCCCCATCATAAACACTATATAAACAGTGCCCCATCATAAACACTATATAAACAGTTCCATCAGCATAAACACTATATAAACAGTGCCCCATCATAAACACTATTTAAACAGTGCCCCATCATGAACACTATTTAAACTGTGCCGCCATTATGAACACTATATAAACGGTGCCCCCATCATAAACACTATAAAAACATCGTCCCCATCATAAACACTATATAAACAGTGCCCCCATCATAAACAGTATTTAAACATTGCCCCCATCATAAACACTATATAAACAGTGCCCCCATCATAAACACTATATAAACAGTGCCCCATCATAAACACAATTTAAACAGTACCCCATCATTAACACTATTTAAACAGTGCCCCCATCATAAACACTATATAAACAGTGCCCCCATCATAAACACTATATAAACAGTGCCCCATCATAAACACTATTTAAACAGTTCCCACATCATAAACACTAGATAAACAGTGGCCCCATCATAAACACTATATAAACAGTGCCCCAATCATAAAACCTATTTAAACAGTGCCCCATCATAAACACTATTTAAACAGTTCCCACATCATAAGCACTATATAATCAGTGCCCTCATCATAAAAACTATGTAAAGAGTGCACCATCATAAACAATATATAAACAGTTCCCCCAACATAAACTCTATATAAACAGTGCCCCCATCATAAACACTATATAAACAGTGCCCCAATCATAAACGCTATTTAAACAGTGCCCATCATAAACACTATATAAACGGAGTCCCCATCATAAACACTATATAAACAGTTCCCCCATTATAAACATTATATAAACAGTGCCCCCATCATAAACACTATTTAAACAGTGCCCCAATCATAAACACTTTTTAAACAGTGCCCCATCATAAACACTATATAAACAGCGCCCCCATCATCAACTCTATCTAAACAGTGACCCCATCATAAACAATATTTAAACAGTGCCCCCATCAAAAACACTATATAAACAGTGCCCCCATCATAAACACTATATAAACAGTGCCCCCAACATAAACACTAAATAAACAGTGCCCCCATCATAAAAACTACTTACACAGTGCCCCCATCATAAACCGTATATAAACAGTGCCCCATCATAAACACTATTTAAATAGCGCCCCATCATAAACTCTATTTAAACAGTGCACCCATCATAAACACTATATAAAATGTGCCCCATGATAAACACTATTTAAACTGTGCCCCCATCATAAACACTATATAAACAGTGCCCCCATCATAAACACTATATAAACAGTGCCCCATCTTAAACACTATAAAAACAGTGCCCCCATCATAAACAGTATATAAACAGTGCCCCCATCATAAACATTATATAAACAGTGCCCCATCATAAACACTATATAAACAGTGCCCCCATCATAAACACTATATAAACAGTGCCCCCATCATAAACACTATATAGACAGCGCCCCCATCATAAACACTATTTAAACAGTGCCCCCATCATAAACACTATATAAACAGTGCCCCCATCATAAACACTATATAAACAGTGCCCCATCATAAACACTATTTAAAAAGTGCCCCCATCATAAAAACTATATAAACAGTGCCCCCATCATAAACACTATATAAACAGTGTCCCATCATAAACTTTATTTAAACAGTGTCCCATCATAAACACTATATAAACAGTGCCCCCATCATAAACACTATTTAAACAGTGCCCCCATCATAAACACTATATAAACAGTGCACCCATCATAAAAACTATATAAACAGTGCCCCATCATAAACACAATTTAAACAGTGCCGCCATCATAAACACTATTTACACAGTGCCCCCATCATAAACACTATATAAACAATGCCCCCAGCATAAACCCTATTTAAACATTGCCCCATCATAAACACTATTTAAACAGTGTCTCCATCATAAACACTATATAAACATTGCCCCCATCATAAACGCTATTTAAACAGTGCCCCCATCATAAACACTATTAAACATTGCCCCATCATAAACACTATATAAACAGTGCCCCCATCATCAACACTATATAAACAGTGCCCCCATCATAAACACTATTTAAACAGTGCCCCCATCATACAAACTATATAAACAGTGCCCCCATCATAAACACTATATAAACAGTGCCCCCATCATAAACACTATTTAAACAGTGCCCCCATCATACACACTATATAAACAGTGCCCCCATAATAAACACTATATAATCAGTGCCCCCATCATAAACACTATATAATCAGTGCCCCAACATAAACACTATATAAACAGTGCCCCCATCATAAACACTATATAAACCGTGCCCCATCATAAACACTATATAAACAGTGCCCCCATCATAAACACTATTTAAACAGTGCTCCATCATAAATACTATTTAAACAGTGCCCCCATCAAAAACACTATATAAACAGTGCACCCATCATAAAAACTATATAAACAGTGCCCCATCATAAACACGTTTTAAACAGTGCCGCCATCATAAACACTATTTACACAGTGCCCCCATCATAAACAATATATAAACAATGCCCCCAGCATAAACCCTATTTAACCAGTGCCCCATCATAAACACTATATAAACAGTGCCCCCATCAAAAACACTATTTAAACATTGCCCCCATCATAAACACTATATAAACAGTGCCCCCATCATAAACACTATATAAACAGTGCCCCATCATAAACACAATTTAAACAGTACCCCATCATTAACACTATTTAAACAGTGCCCCCATCATAAACACTATATAAACACTGCCCCCATCATAAACACTATATAAACAGTGCCCCATCATAAACACTATTTAAACAGTTCCCACATCATAAACACTAGATAAACAGTGGCCCCATCATAAAAACTATATAAACAGTGCCCCAATCATAAAACCTATTTAAACAGTGCCCCATCATAAACACTATTTAAACAGTTCCCACATCATAAGCACTATATAATCAGTGCCCCCATCATAAACACTATATAAACAGTGCCCTCATCATAAAAACTATGTAAAGAGTGCACCATCATAAACAATATATAAACAGTTCCCCCAACATAAACTCTATATAAACAGTGCCCCCATCATGAACACTATATAAACAGTGCCCCAATCAAAAACGCTATTTAAACAGTGCCCATCATAAACACTATATAAACGGAGTCCCCATCATAAACACTATATAAACAGTTCCCCCATTATAAACATTATATAAACAGTGCCCCCATCATAAACACTATATAAACAGTGCCCCAATCATAAACACTTTTTAAACAGTGCCCTATCATAAACACTATATAAACAGCGCCCCCATCATCAACTCTATCCAAACAGTGACCCCATCATAAACACTATTTAAACAGTGCCCCCATCAAAAACACTATATAAACAGTGCCCCCATCATAAACACTATATAAACAGTGCCCCCAACATAAACACTAAATAAACAGTGCCCCCATCATAAAAACTACTTACACAGTGCCCCCATCATAAACCGTATATAAACAGTGCCCCATCATAAACACTATTTAAACAGCGCCCCATCATAAACACTATTTAAACAGTGCCCCCATCAAAAACACTATATAAACAGTGCCCCATGATAAACACTATTTAAACTGTGCCCCCATCATAAACACTATATAAACAGTGCCCCCATCATAAACACTATATAAACAGTGCCCCATCTTAAACACTATAAAAACAGTGCCCCCATCATAAACAGTATATAAACAGTGCCCCCATCATAAACATTATATAAACAGTGCCCCATCATAAACACTATATAAACAGTGCCTCCATCATAAACACTATATAAACAGTGCCCCCATCATAAACACTATATAGACAGCGTCCCCATCATAAACACTATTTAAACAGTGCCCCCATCATAAACACTATTTAAACAGTGCCCCCATCATAAACACTATATAAACAGTGCCCCATCATAAACACTATATAAACAGTATCCCATCATAAACACTATTTAAAAAGTGCCCCCATCATAAAAACTATATAAACAATGCCCCCATCATAAACACTATATAAACAGTGTCCCATCATAAACTTTATTTAAACAGTGTCCCATCATAAACACTATATAAACAGTGCCCCCATCATAAACACTATTTAAACAGTGCCCCATCATAAATACTATTTAAACAGTGCCCCCATCATAAACACTATATAAACAGTGCACCCATCATAAAAACTATATAAACAGTGCCCCATCATAAACACAATTTAAATAGTGCCGCCATCATAAACACTATTTACACAGTGCCCCCATCATAAACACTATATAAACAATGCCCCCAGCATAAACCCTATTTAAACAGTGCCCCATCATAAACACTATTTAAACAGTGTCTCCATCATAAACACTATATAAACATTGTCCCCATCATAAACCCTATTTAAACAGTGCCCCCATCATAAACACTATTTAAACATTGCCCCATCATAAACACTATATAAACAGTGCCCCCATCATCAACACTATATAAACAGTGCCCCCATCATAAACACTATTTAAACAGCGCCCCCATCATACAAACTATATAAACAGTGCCCCCATCATAAACACTATATAAACAGTGCCCCCATCATAAACACTATTTAAACAGTGCGCCCATCATACACACTATATAAACAGTGCCCCCATAATAAACACTATATAATCAGTGCCCCCATCATAAACACTATATAATCAGTGCCCCAACATAAACACTATTTAAACAGTGCCCCCATCATAAACACTATATAAACCGTGCCCCATCATAAACACTATATAAACAGTGCCCCCATCATAAACACTATTTAAACAGTGCTCCATCATAAATACTATTTAAACAGTGCCCCCATCATAAACACTATATAAACAGTGCACCCATCATAAAAACTATATAAACAGTGCCCCATCATAAACACGTTTTAAACAGTGCCGCCATCATAAACACTATTTACACAGTGCCCCCATCATAAACACTATATAAACAATGCCCCCAGCATAAACCCTATTTAACCAGTGCCCCATCATAAACACTATATAAACAGTGCCCCCATCAAAAACACTTTTTAAACATTGCCCCCATCATAAACACTATATAAACAGTGCCCCCATCATAAACACTATATAAACAGTGCCCCATCATAAACACAATTTAAACAGTACCCCATCATTAACACTATTTAAACAGTGCCCCCATCATAAACACTATATAAACAGTGCCCCCATCATAAACACTATATAAACAGTGCCCCATCATAAACACTATTTAAACAGTTCCCACATCATAAACACTAGATAAACAGTGGCCCCATCATAAAAACTATATAAACAGTGCCCCAATCATAAAACCTATTTAAACAGTGCCCCATCATAAACACTATTTAAACAGTTCCCACATCATAAGCACTATATAATCAGTGCCCCCATCATAAACACTATATAAACAGAGCCCTCATCATAAAAACTATGTAAAGAGTGCACCATCATAAACAATATATAAACAGTTCCCCCAACATAAACTCTATATAAACAGTGCCCCCATCATGAACACTATATAAACAGTGCCCCAATCAAAAACGCTATTTAAACAGTGCCCATCATAAACACTATATAAACGGAGTCCCCATCATAAACACTACATAAACAGTTCCCCCATTATAAACATTATATAAACAGTGCGCCCCAATCATAAACGCTATTTAAACAGTGCCCATCATAAACACTATATAAACGGAGTCCCCATCATAAACACTATATAAACAGTTCCCCCATTATAAACATTATATAAACAGTGCCCCCATCATAAACACTATATAAACAGTGCCCCAATCATAAACACATTTTAAACAGTGCCCCATCATAAACACTATATAAACAGTGCCCCCAACATAAACACTAAATAAACAGTGCCCCCATCATAAAAACTACTTACACAGTGCCCCCATCATAAACCGTATATAAACAGTGCCCCATCATAAACACTATTTAAACAGCGCCCCATCATAAACACTATTTAAACAGTGCCCCCATCATAAAGACTATATAAACAGTGCCCCATGATAAACACTATTTAAACTGTGCCCCCATCATAAACACTATATAAACAGTGCCCCCATCATAAACACTATATAAACAGTGCCCCATCTTAAACACTATAAAAACAGTGCCCCCATCATAAACAGTATATAAACAGTGCCCCCATCATAAACATTATATAAACAGTGCCCCATCATAAACACTATATAAACAGTGCCCCCATCATAAACACTATATAAACAGTGCCCCCATCATAAACACTATATAGACAGCGCCCCCATCATAAACACTATTTAAACAGTGCCCCCATCATAAACACTATATAAACAGTGCCCCCATCATAAACACTATATAAACAGTGCCCCATCATAAACACTATATAAACAGTATCCCATCATAAACACTATTTAAAAAGCGCCCCCATCATAAAAACTATATAAACAGTGCCCCCATCATAAACACTATATAAACAGTGTCCCATCATAAACTTTATTTAAACAGTGTCCCATCATAAACACTATATAAACAGTGCCCCCATCATAAACACTATTTAAACAGTGCCCCATCATAAATACTATTTAAACAGTGCCCCCATCATAAACACTATATAAACAGTGCACCCATCATAAAAACTATATAAACAGTGCCCCATCATAAACACAATTTAAACAGTGCCGCCATCATAAACACTATTTACACAGTGCCCCCATCATAAACACTATATAAACAATGCCCCCAGCATAAACCCTATTTAAACATTGCCCCATCATAAACACTATTTAAACAGTGTCTCCATCATAAACACTATATAAACATTGCCCCCATCATAAACCCTATTTAAACAGTGCCCCCATCATAAACACTATTTAAACATTGCCCCATCATAAACACTATATAAACAGTGCCCCCATCATCAACACTATATAAACAGTGCCCCCATCATAAACACTATTTAAACAGTGCCCCCATCATACAAACTATATAAACAGTGCCCCCATCATAAACACTATATAAACAGTGCCCCCATTATAAACACTATTTAAACAGTGCCCCCATCATACACACTATATAAACAGTGCCCCCATAATAAACACTATATAATCAGTGCCCCCATCATAAAAACTATATAATCAGTGCCCCAACATAAACACTATTTAAACAGTGCCCCCATCATAAACACTATATAAACCGTGCCCCATCATAAACACTATATAAACAGTGCCCCCATCATAAACACTATTTAAACAGTGCCCCATCATAAATACTATTTAAACAGTGCCCCCATCATAAACACTATATAAACAGTGCACCCATCATAAAAACTATATAAACAGTGCCCCATCATAAACACAACTTAAAGAGTGCCGCCATCATAAACACTATTTACACAGTGCCCCCATCATAAACACTATATAAACAATGCCCCCAGCATAAACCCTATTTAACCAGTGCCCCATCATAAACACTATATAAACAGTGCCCCCATCATAAACACTATTTAAACATTGCCCCCATCATAAACACTATATAAACAGTGCCCCCATCATAAACACTATATAAACAGTGCCCCATCATAAACACAATTTAAACAGTACCCCATCATTAACACTATTTAAACAGTGCCCCCATCATAAACACTATATAAACAGTGCCCCCATCATAAACACTATATAAACAGTGCCCCATCATAAACACTATTTAAACAGTTCCCACATCATAAACACTAGATAAACAGTGGCCCCATCATAAACACTATATAAACAGTGCCCCAATCATAAAACCTATTTAAACAGTGCCCCATCATAAACAGTATTTAAACAGTTCCCACATCATAAGCACTATATAATCAGTGCCCCCATCATAAACACTATATAAACAGTGCCCTCATCATAAAAACTATGTAAAGTGTGCCCCATCATAAACAATATATAAACAGTTCCCCCAACATAAACTCTATATAAACAGTGCCCCCATCATAAACACTATATAAACAGTTCCCCAATCATAAACGCTATTTAAACAGTGCCCATCATAAACACTATATAAACGGAGTCCCCATCATAAACACTATATAAACAGTTCCCCCATTATAAACATTATATAAACAGTGCCCCCATCATAAACACTATATAAACAGTGCCCCAATCATAAACACTTTTTAAACAGTGCCCCATCATAAACACTATATAAACAGCGCCCCCATCATCAACTCTATCCAAACAGTGACCCCATCATAAACACTATTTAAACAGTGCCCCCATCAAAAACACTATATAAACAGTGCCCCCATCATAAACACTATATAAACAGTGCCCCCAACATAAACACTAAATAAACAGTGCCCTCATCATAAAAACTACTTACACAGTGCCCCCATCATAAACCGTATATAAACAGTGCCCCATCATAAACACTATTTAAACAGCGCCCCATCATAAACACTATTTAAACAGTGCCCCCATCATAAACACTATATAAACAGTGCCCCATGATAAACACTATTTAAACTGTGCCCCCATCATAAACACTATATAAACAGTGCCCCATCATAAACACTATATAAACAGTGCCCCATCTTAAACACTATAAAAACAGTGCCCCCATCATAAACAGTATATAAACAGTGCCCCCATCATAAACATTATATAAACAGTGCCCCATCATAAACACTATATAAACAGTGCCCCCATCATAAACACTATATAAACAGTGCCCCCATCATAAACACTATATAGACAGCGCCCCCATCATAAACACTATTTATACAGTGCCCCCATCATAAACACTATATAAACAGTATCCCATCATAAACACTATTTAAAAAGTGCCCCCATCATAAAAACTATATAAACAGTGCCCCCATCATAAACACTATATAAACAGTGTCCCATCATAAACTTTATTTAAACAGTGCCCCATCATAAATACTATTTAAACAGTGCCCCCATCATAAATACTATATAAACAGTGCACCCATCATAAAAACTATATAAACAGTGCCCCATCATAAACACAATTTAAACAGTGCCGCCATCATAAACACTATTTACACAGTGCCCCCATCATAAACACTATATAAACAATGCCCCCAGCATAAACCCTATTTAAACAGTGCCCCATCATAAACACTATATAAACATTTTCCCCATCATAAAACCTATTTAAACAGTGCCCCCATCATAAACACTATTTAATCATTGCCCCATCATAAACACTATATAAACAGTGCCCCCATCATCAACACTATATAAACAGTGCCCCCTTCATAAACACTATTTGAACAGTGCCCCCATCATAAAACCTATTTAAACAGTGCCCCATCATAAACACTACTTAAACAGTTCCCACATCATAAGCACTATATAATCAGTGCCCCCATCATAAACACTATATAAACAGTGCCCTCATCATAAAAACTATGTAAAGTGTGCCCCATCATAAACAATATATAAACAGTTCCCCCAACATAAACTCTATATAAACAGTGCCCCCATCATAAACACTATATAAACAGTTCCCCAATCATAAACGCTATTTAAACAGTGCCCATCATAAACACTATATAAACGGAGTCCCCATCATAAACACTATATAAACAGTTCCCCCATTTTAAACATTATATAAACAGTGCCCCCATCATAAACACTATATAAACAGTGCCCCAATCATAAACACTTTTTAAACAGTGCCCCATCATAAACACTATATAAACAGCGCCCCCATCATCAACTCTATCCAAACAGTGACCCCATCATAAACACTATTTAAACAGTGCCCCCATCAAAAACACTATATAAACAGTGCCCCCATCATAAACACTATATAAACAGTGCCCCCAACATAAACACTAAATAAACAGTGCCCTCATCATAAAAACTACTTACACAGTGCCCCCATCATAAACCGTATATAAACAGTGCCCCATCATAAACACTATTTAAACAGCGCCCCATCATAAACACTATTTAAACAGTGCCCCCATCATAAACACTATATAAACAGTGCCCCATGATAAACACTATTTAAACTGTGCCCCCATCATAAACACTATATAAACAGTGCCCCATCATAAACAGTATATAAACAGTGCCCCATCTTAAACACTATAAAAACAGTGCCCCCATCATAAACAGTATATAAACAGTGCCCCCATCATAAACATTATATAAACAGTGCCCCATCATAAACACTATATAAACAGTGCCCCCATCATAAGCACTATATAAACAGTGCCCCCATCATAAACACTATATAGACAGCGCCCCCATCATAAACACTATTTATACAGTGCCCCCATCATAAACACTATATAAACAGTATCCCATCATAAACACTATTTAAAAAGTGCCCCCATCATAAAAACTATATAAACAGTGCCCCCATCATAAACACTATATAAACAGTGTCCCATCATAAACTTTATTTAAACAGTGTCCCATCATAAACACTATATAAACAGTGCCCCCATCATAAACACTATTTAAACAGTGCCCCATCATAAATACTATTTAAACAGTGCCCCCATCATAAACACTATATAAACAGTGCACCCATCATAAAAACTATATAAACAGTGCCCCATCATAAACACAATTTAAACAGTGCCGCCATCATAAACACTATTTACACAGTGCCCCCATCATAAACACTATATAAACAATGCCCCCAGCATAAACCCTATTTAAACAGTGCCCCATCATAAACACTATATAAACATTGTCCCCATCATAAAACCTATTTAAACAGTGCCCCCATCATAAACACTATTTAATCATTGCCCCATCATAAACACTATATAAACAGTGCCCCCATCATCAACACTATATAAACAGTGCCCCCATCATAAACACTATTTAAACAGTGCCCCCATCATACAAACTATATAAACAGTGCCCCCATCATAAACACTATATAAACAGTGCCCCCATCATAAACACTATTTAAACAGTGCCCCCATCATAAACACTATTTAAACAGTGCCCCATCATAAATACTATTTAAACAGTGCCCCCATCATAAACACTATATAAACAGTGCACCCATCATAAAAACTATATAAACAGTGCCCCATCATAAACACAATTTAAACAGTGCCGCCATCATAAACACTATTTACACAGTGCCCCCATCATAAACACTATATAAACAATGCCCCCAGCATAAACCCTATTTAAACAGTGCCCCATCATAAACACTATATAAACATTGACCCATCATAAAACCTATTTAAACAGTGCCCCCATCATAAACACTATTTAATCATTGCCCCATCATAAACACTATATAAACAGTGCCCCCATCATCAACACTATATAAACAGTGCCCCCATCATAAACACTATTTAAACAGTGCCCCCATCATACAAACTATATAAACAGTGCCCCCATCATAAACACTATATAAACAGTGCCCCCATCATAAACACTATTTAAACAGTGCCCCCATCATACACACTATATAAACAGTGCCCCCATAATAAACACTATATAATCAGTGCCCCCATCATAAACACTATATAATCAGTGCCCCAATATAAACACTATTTAAACAGTGCCCCCATCATAAACACTATATAAACCGTGCCCCATCATAACACTATATAAACAGTGCCCCCATCATAAACACTATATAAACAGTGCCCCCAACATAAACACTAAATAAACAGTTCCCTCATCATAAAAACTACTTACACAGTGCCCCCATCATAAACCGTATATAAACAGTGCCCCATCATAAACACTATTTAAACAGCGCCCCATCATAAACACTATTTAAACAGTGCCCCCATCATAAACACTATATAAACAGTGCCCCATGATAAACACTATTTAAACTGTGCCCCCATCATAAACACTATATAAACAGTGCCCCATCATAAACAGTATATAAACAGTGCCCCATCTTAAACACTATAAAAACAGTGCCCCCATCATAAACAGTATATAAACAGTGCCCCCATCATAAACATTATATAAACAGTGCCCCATCATAAACACTATATAAACAGTGCCCCCATCATAAACACTATATAAACAGTGCCCCCATCATAAACACTATATAGACAGCGCCCCCATCATAAACACTATTTATACAGTGCCCCCATCATAAACACTATATAAACAGTATCCCATCATAAACACTATTTAAAAAGTGCCCCCATCATAAAAACTATATAAACAGTGCCCCCATCATAAACACTATATAAACAGTGTCCCATCATAAACTTTATTTAAACAGTGTCCCATCATAAACACTATATAAACAGTGCCCCCATCATAAACACTATTTAAACAGTGCCCCATCATAAATACTATTTAAACAGTGCCCCCATCATAAACACTATATAAACAGTGCCCCATCATAAACACAATTTAAACAGTGCCGCCATCATAAACACTATTTACACAGTGCCCCCATCATAAACACTATATAAACAATGCCCCCAGCATAAACCCTATTTAAACAGTGCCCCATCATAAACACTATATAAACATTGTCCCCATCATAAAACCTATTTAAACAGTGCCCTTATCATAAACACTATTTAATCATTGTCCCATCATAAACACTATATAAACAGTGCCCCCATCATCAACACTATATAAACAGTGCCCCCATCATAAACACTATTTAAACAGTGCCCCCATCATACAAACTATATAAACAGTGCCCCCATCATAAACACTATATAAACAGTGCCCCCATCATAAACACTATTTAAACAGTGCCCCCATCATAAACACTATTTAAACAGTGCCCCATCATAAATACTATTTAAACAGTGCCCCCATCATAAACACTATATAAACAGTGCACCCATCATAAAAACTATATAAACAGTGCCCCATCATAAACACAATTTAAACAGTGCCGCCATCATAAACACTATTTACACAGTGCCCCCATCATAAACACTATATAAACAATGCCCCCAGCATAAACCCTATTTAAACAGTGCCCCATCATAAACACTATATAAACATTGACCCATCATAAAACCTATTTAAACAGTGCCCCCATCATAAACACTATTTAATCATTGCCCCATCATAAACACTATATAAACAGTGCCCCCATCATCAACACTATATAAACAGTGCCCCCATCATAAACACTATTTAAACAGTGCCCCCATCATACAAACTATATAAACAGTGCCCCCATCATAAACACTATATAAACAGTGCCCCCATCATAAACACTATTTAAACAGGGCCCCAATCATACACACTATATAAACAGTGCCCCCATAATAAACACTATATAATCAGTGCCCCCATCATAAACACTATATAATCAGTGCCCCAATATAAACACTATTTAAACAGTGCCCCCATCATAAACACTATATAAACCGTGCCCCATCATAACACTATATAAACAGTGCCCCCATCATAAACACTATATAAACAGTGCCCCCAACATAAACACTAAATAAACAGTTCCCTCATCATAAAAACTACTTACACAGTGCCCCCATCATAAACCGTATATAAACAGTGCCCCATCATAAACACTATTTAAACAGCGCCCCATCATAAACACTATTTAAACAGTGCCCCCATCATAAACACTATATAAACAGTGCCCCATGATAAACACTATTTAAACTGTGCCCCCATCATAAACACTATATAAACAGTGCCCCATCATAAACAGTATATAAACAGTGCCCCATCTTAAACACTATAAAAACAGTGCCCCCATCATAAACAGTATATAAACAGTGCCCCCATCATAAACATTATATAAACAGTGCCCCATCATAAACACTATATAAACAGTGCCCCCATCATAAACACTATATAAACAGTGCCCCCATCATAAACACTATATAGACAGCGCCCCCATCATAAACACTATTTATACAGTGCCCCCATCATAAACACTATATAAACAGTATCCCATCATAAACACTATTTAAAAAGTGCCCCCATCATAAAAACTATATAAACAGTGCCCCCATCATAAACACTATATAAACAGTGTCCCATCATAAACTTTATTTAAACAGTGTCCCATCATAAACACTATATAAACAGTGCCCCCATCATAAACACTATTTAAACAGTGCCCCATCATAAATACTATTTAAACAGTGCCCCCATCATAAACACTATATAAACAGTGCACCCATCATAAAAACTATATAAACAGTGCCCCATCATAAACACAATTTAAACAGTGCCGCCATCATAAACACTATTTACACAGTGCCCCCATCATAAACACTATATAAACAATGCCCCCAGCATAAACCCTATTTAAACAGTGCCCCATCATAAACACTATATAAACATTGTCCCCATCATAAAACCTATTTAAACAGTGCCCCCATCATAAACACTATTTAATCATTGCCCCATCATAAACACTATATAAACAGTGCCCCCATCATCAACACTATATAAACAGTGCCCCCATCATAAACACTATTTAAACAGTGCCCCCATCATACAAACTATATAAACAGTGCCCCCATCATAAACACTATATAAACAGTGCCCCCATCATAAACACTATTTAAACAGTGCCCCCATCATACACACTATATAAACAGTGCCCCCATAATAAACACTATATAATCAGTGCCCCCATCATAAACACTATATAATCAGTGCCCCAATATAAACACTATTTAAACAGTGCCCCCATCATAAACACTATATAAACCGTGCCCCATCATAAACACTATATAAACAGTGCCCCCATCATAAACACTATTTAAACAGTGCCCCATCATAAATACTATTTAAACAGTGCTCCCATCATAAACACTATATAAACAGTGCACCCATCATAAAAACTATACAAACCGTGCCCCATCATAAACACAATTTAAACAGTGCCGCCATCATAAACACTATTTACACAGTGCCCCCATCATAAACACTATATAAACAATGCCCCCAGCATAAACCCTATTTAACCAGTGCCCCATCATAAACACTATTTAAACAGTTTCTCCATCATAAACACTATATAAACAGTACCCCAATAAAGCCTATTTAAACAGTGCCCCCATCATAAACACTATTTAAACATTGCCCCATCATAAACACTATTTAAACAGTACCCCCATCATAAACAGTATATAAACAGTGTCCACATCACAAACACTATTTAAACAGTACCCCCATCATAAACACTATATTAACAGTGCCCCCATCATAAACACTATTTAAACAGTGCCCCATGATAAACACTATTTAAACAGTGCCCCATCATAAACACTATTTAAACAGTGCCCCATCATAAACACTACATAAACAGTCCCCCCAGCTTAAACCCTATTTAAACAGTGGCCCATCATAAACACTATTTAAACAGTGGCCCATCATAAACACTACTTAAACAGTGCCCCCATCGTAAACATTATATAAACAGTGCCCCCATCATAAACAGTATTTAAACAGTTCCCCCATCATAAACACTATTTAAACTGTGCCCCTTCATAAACCCTTTTTAAACGGTGCCCACATCATAAACACTATATAAACAGTGTCCCATCATAAACATTATTTAAACAGTGCCCAATCATAAACACTATATAAACTGTGCCCCATCATGAACACTATTTAAACAATGCCCCCATCATAAGCGCTATATAAACAGTGCCCCATCATAAACACTATTTAAACAGTGCCCCCATCATAAACACTATATAAACAGTGCCCCCATCATAAACACCATTTAAACAGTGCCCCATCATAAACACTATTTAAACGGTGCCCCCATCATAAATACTATATAAACAGTGCCCCCATCCTAATCAATATTTAAACAGTGCCCCATCATAAACACTATATAAACAGTGGCCCATCATAAACACTATTTAAACAGTGCCCCCATCATAAATACTATATAAACAGTGCCCCCATCCTAAACACTATTTAAACAGCTCCCCCATCATAAATACTATATAAACAGTGCCCCCATCATAAATACTAATTAAACAGTGCCCCATCATAAACACTATTTAAACAGTGCCCCCATCATAAACACTATACAAACAGTGCCCCATCATAAACATTATTTAAACAATGATGTGCACTGTCCCAGGACTGAATTGAAATTCTGTCCCCATCTCTGTGCTGTGCACTGTCCGATGACTGGCTTTAAATTATAGCCCCATCCCTGTGCTATGCATTGCCCCAGGATTGACTTTAAATTATCGTGCCAACAATTTGCTGTGCACTGTCCCAGGACCGACTTTAAATTATGGCCCCGTCATATTTAAACCGTTCCCCATCATAAACACTATATAGATAGAGCCCAATCAAAAACAGAATATAAACAGTACCCCATCATTAACACTATTTAAACTGCTTTAATAGCGTTTATGATGGAGCACTGATTAAATAGTGATTATGATGGCGCACTGTTTAAATAGAGTTTATGATGTGGGGACTGTTTATATAGTGTTTATGATGGGGGCACTGTTTAAATAGGGTTTATGATGGGGCACTGTTTAAATAGTGTTTATGATGTGGGGACTGTTTATATAGTGTTTATGATGGGAGCTCTGTTTAAATAGAGTTTATGATGGGGGCACTGTTTATACAGATTAAACAAAAAAACATTTCATAACACCAACAAAATCAACAACAACCTCAATATTGAAAATCTTCATCAAATTCAACAACAACCTCAGTATTGACAAACACCAAAAAATTCAACAACAACCTCAATAATGACAAACACCAACAAATTCATCAACAACCTCAACATTGAAAAACACCAACAAATTCAACAACAAGCTCAATATTGAAAATCCCAAAAAATTCAACAACAACCGCAGCTTTTAAAAGTACAAAAAAGTTCAACAAAATAAACGTTGATAATACCAACAAATTAAACAACAACCTCCATATTGAAAATCACCAACAATTCCAACAACAAACTCAACATTGAAACATGCCAACAATTTGAACAACAACCTTAACTTTTAAAAGTATAAACAAGTTCAACAAAAAAACATTGATAACACCAACAAATTCAACAACAACCTCAACAGTGAAAGACACCAACAAATTCAACAACAACCTCAACATTGAAAAATACAAAACAGTTCAATAAATAACATTGATAACGCCAACAAATTCAACATCAACCTCAATATTGAAAATCACCAACAAATTCAACAACCTCAACATTGAAAAACACCAACAAATTGAACAACAACCTCATCATTGAAAAACACCAATACATTCAACAACCTCAACATTGAAATGCACCAACAAATTCAACTACAACCTCAACATTGAAAAACACCAACAATTTGAACAACAACCACAACATTGGAAAACACCAACAAATTCAACAACAACCACATCATTGAAAAACACCAACAAATTCAACAACCTCAACACTGAGTATCGAAAACACATTCAGCAACAACCTCATTTTTGAAAAACACAAAAAAGTTCAAAAAAATCATTCAGAACACCAACAAATTCAACAACAACCTCAATATTGAAAATCACCAACAAATTCAACGACCTGAACTTTGTAAAACACAAGTAAATTCAACATCAATCTCAACATTGAAAAACAACAACAAATTCAACAACAACCTCAACGTTCAAAAATACAAAAAAGTTCAAAAAATAACATTGATAACACCAACAAATTCAACAACGACCTCAACATTGATAAACACCCACAAATTCAACGACAACCTCAATATTGAAAAACACCAACAAATTCAGCAACAACCTCAACATTGATAAACACCCACAAATTCAACGACAACCTCAATATTGAAAAACAACAACATATTCAACAACAACTTCAACTTTGAAAAATACAAAAGGTTTCAGAAAAATAACATTGATAACACCAACATATTCAACAACAACCTCAATATTGACAATCATCAACAATACCAACAACAAACTCAACATTGAAAAACGCCAACAATTTCAACAACAACCTCAATATTGAAAATCCCAACAAATTCAACAACAACCTCAACTTTTACAAGTACACCAAAGTCAACAAAATAAACGTTGATAACACCAACAAATTCAGCAACAACCTCAACATTGAAAAACACCAACAAATTCAACAACAACATCAACTTTGAAAATACAAAAAGTTTCAAAAAAATAACATTGATAACACCAACATATTAAACAACAACCTCAATATTGACAATCATCAACAATACCAACAACAATTTCAACATTGAAAAACTCCAACAAATTCAACAACAACCTCAACTTTTAAAAGTACAAAAAAGTTCAACAAAATAAACATTGATAACACCAACAAATTTAACAACAATCTAAATATTGAAAATCACCAACAAATTCAACAACCTCAACTTTGAAAAACACCAACAAATTCAATGACAACCTCAACTTTAAAAAATACAAACAAGTTCAACAAAAAACATTGATAACACCAAAAAATTCAACAAATAACTCAATGTTGAAATTCCCAATGAATTCAACAACAACCTCAATATTGAAAATCACCAAAATATTCAACAACCTCAACAATGAATATCACCAACAAATTCAACAACAACCTGAATATTGAAAAACGCCAACAAATTCAACAACAACCTGAATATTGAAAAACGCCAACAAATTCAACAACAACCGCAATATTGAAAATCACCAAGAAATTCAGCAACAACCTCAAGATTGAAAAACACAAAAAAGTTCAAAAAAACCATTCAGAACACCAACAAATTCAGCAACAAGCGCAATATTGAAAATCACCAACAAATTCAACAACCTCGACATTGAAAAACACCAACAAATTCAGCAACAACCTCAGCTTTCAAAAATACAAATAAGTTCAAAAAATAACATTGATAACACCAACAAATTCAACAACAACCACAACATTGAAAAACAGCAACAGATTCAACAAGCTCAACACTGAGTATCACCAACAAATTCAGCAACAACCTCGTCTTTGAAAAAGACAAAATAGTTAAAGAAAAAAACATTCAGAACACCAACAAATTCAACAACAACCTCAACTTTCAAAAATAAAAAAAAGTTCAAAAAATAACATTGATAACACCAACAAATTCAACAACAACCTCAACATTGATAAACACCAACAAATTCAACGGCAACATCAACCTTGAAAAACACCAACAAATTCAATAACTACTTCAACTTTGAAAAATACAAAAAGTTTCAAAAAAATAACATTGATAACACCAACATATTCAACAACAACCACAATATTGACAATCACAAATAATTCCAACAACAAACTCAACATTGAAAAACGCCAACAATTTCAACAACAACCTCAACATTTAAAAATACAATAAAGTTCAACAAAATAAACGTTGATAACACCAACAAATATTAACAACAACCTCAACACTGAATATCACCAACAAATTCAGCAAAAACCTGAACTTTGAAAAGCACTAAGAATTTCAAAAAATATATTCATTACACCAACAAATTCAACAACAACCTGAATATTGAAAATCACCAACAAATTCAACAACAACCTGAATATTGAAAATCACCAACAAATTCAGCAACAAACTCAAGATTGAAAAGCACAAAAAAGTTCAAAAAACCATTCATAATAACAACAAATTCAACAAAAACCTGAATTTTGAAAATCACCAACAAATTCAGCAACAAACTCAAGATTGAAAAGCACCAACAAATTCAGCAACAAACTCAAGATTGAAAAGCACAAAAAAGTTCAAAAAACCATTCATAATAACAACAAATTCAACAAAAACCTGAATATTGAAAATCACCAACAAATTCAAGGACCTCAACATTGAAAAACACCAACAAATTCAACGACAGCATCAACATTGAAAAACACCAACAATTTCAACAACAACTTCAACATTGAAAAATATCAACAATTTCATCAACAACCTCAATATTGAAAATCCCAACAAATTCAACAACAACCTCAACTTTCAAAAATACAAAAATGTTCAAAAAGTAACATTGTTAACACCAAAAAATTCAACAACAACCTCAATATTCATAATCACCAACAAATTCAACAAGCTCAACTTTGAAAAACACCAACAATTTCAACAACCTCAATATTGAAAAACACCAACAAATTCAACAACCACCTCAACAATGAAAAACACCAACAAATTCAAAATCATTCTCAACTTTTAAAAGTACAAAAATGTTCAACAAAATAAACATTGATAGCACCAATAAATTCAGCAACAAACTCAACTTTGAAAATCAGCAACAAATTCAAAAATCTCAACATTTAAATACACCAACAAATTCAACAATAACCTTAACTTTTAAAATTACAAACAAGGTCAACAAAAAACATTGATAACACCAACAAATTCAACAACAAACGCAATACTGAAAATCGCCAACAAATTCAACAACAACCACAACATTGAAAAACACCAACAAATTGAACAACAACCTCAATATTGAAAATCACCAACAAATTCAACAACAACCTCAACATTGAAAAACAGAAAAAAGTTTTTTAAAAACCATTCATAATACCAACAAATTCAACAACAAACTCAATATTGAAAATCACCAACAAATTCAACAACATCAACATTGAAAAAAACAAAAAAGTTAAAAAAAACATTCATAACATCAACAAATTCAACAACAACCTCAACTTTTTAAAATACTAACAAGTTCAACAAAAAACATTGATAACACCAACAAATTGAACAACAACCTCAACATTGAAAAACACCAACAAATTCATCAACAACCTCAGTATTGAAAATCACCAGCAAATTCAACAACCTCAACAATGAATATCACCAGCAAAATCAGCAACATCCTCAACTTTGAAAAACATAAAAAAGTTTAAAAAAACCATTCATAACACCAACAAATTCAACATCAACATCAACATAGAAAAACGCCAACAAATTCAACTTCAACCTCAATATTGAAAATCACCAACAAATTAAACAACCTCAACAGTGAATATTACGAACAAATTCACAGCAACCTCAACTTTGAAAAACACAAAAAAGTTTAAAAAAAACAGTCATAACAACAACAAAATCAACAACAACCTTAATATTAAAAATCACCAACAAATTCAACGACCTCAACATTGAAAACACCAATAAATTCAACAATAACCTCAACATTGTAAAACACCAACAAATTCAACAACAACCTCAACTTTTAAAAGTACAAAAAAGTTCAAAGAAGAATATTGATAACACCAACAAATTCAACAACAACCACAATATTGAAAATCACCAACAAATTCAACAACCTCAACATTGAAAAACACAAAAAAGTTCAAAAATAACCATTCATAACACCAACAAATTCAACAACAACCTTAGTATTGAAAATCACCAACAAATTCAACGACCTCAACTTTGAAAAATACCAACAAATTCAACAACAACCTCAACATTGAAAATCACCAAAGAATTCAACAACTTCAACAATGAATATCACCAACAAATTCGCAACAACCTCAACTTTGAAAAACACAAAAAAGTAAAAAAAAAACTTCCATAACACCAACAAATTCAACAAAAACCTTAATATCGAAAACCACCAACAAATTCAATAACAACCTCAACTTTTAAAAACACAAACAAGTTCAACAAAAATAACATTGATAACACCAACAAATTAAACAACAAACTCAATATTGAAAATCACCAACAAATTCAACAACATCAACATTGAAAAACACAAAAAAGTTCAAAATAAAAAATTCATAACACCAACAAATTTAACAACAACCTCAATATTGAAAATCAACAACAAATTCAACAACCTCAACAATGAATATCAACAACAAATTCGCAACAACCTCGACTTTGAAAGACACAAAACCATTGATAAAACCAACAACTTTAATATCGAAAATCAACAACAAATTCAGCGACCTAAACTTAGAAAACCACCAACAAATTCAGCAACAACCTCAATATTGAAAATCACCAACAAATTCAACAACAACCTCAACATTGAAAAATAACATCAAATTTAACAACAACCTCAACAATGAAAGCACCAAAAAACTCAACAAAAACCCCAAGATTGAAAAACACCAACAAATTCAACAACAACCACAACATTGAAAAGTACCAACAAATTCAACAACAACCTCAACAATGAAAACACCAACAAATTCAACAACAACCTCAACAATGAAAAACACCAAAACGTTCAAAATCAACCTCAACGTTTACATGTACAAAAAAGTTCAACAAAATAAACAGTGATAAAACCAATAAATTCAGCAACATCCTCAACTTTGAAAAACACAAAAAAGTTAAAAAAAAACCCATTGATAACACCATCAAGTTCAACAACAACATCAATATTGAAAATCACAAACAAATTCAACAACAACCTCTTATTGAAAATCACCAACTAATTCAAAAACAACCTCAACTTTTAAAAGTACAAAAAAGTTGAAAAAAGAACATTGATAACACCATAAAATTCAACAACAACCTCAACATTGAAAAACAACATCAAATTTAGCAACAATGTCAACATTGAAAACACCAACAAATTCAATAAAAACCTCACCATTGAAAAACACCAACAAATTCAACAACAACCTCAACAATGAACAGCACCAAGAATTTCCACAACAACCTCAACATTGATAACCACCAGCAAATTCAACAACAACCTCAACAATGAAAAACAACAAACAAATTCAACAACAACCTCAACATTGAAAAACACCAACAAATTCAACAACAAGCTCAACATTGAAAAACATCAACAAATTCAACTACAAATTCAACATTGAAAAACACCAACAAATTCAACTACAAGCTCAACATTGAACAATATCAACAAATTCAACAACAACTTCAACTTTGAAAAATACAAAAAAGTTCGAAAAATAACATTGATAACACAAATAAGTTTAACAACAACCTCAATATTGAAAAACGCCAACAATTTCAACAACATCCAAAATTATTAAAAGTACCATAAAGTTCACAAAATAAACGTTGATAACGCCAACAAATTCATCAACAACTTCATTATTGAAAATCACCAGCAAATTCGACAACCTCAACATTGAAAAACACAAAACAGTTCAAAAGATAACATTAATAACACCAACAAATTCAACAACATCAACATTGTAAAACACCAACCAAATCAACAACAACCTCAATATTGAAAATCACCAACAAATTCAACGACCTCAACTTTGAAAAACACCAACAAATTAAACAACAACCTCAACATTTAAAAGTGCAAAAAAGTTCAACAAAATGAACAGTGAAAACACCAATAAATTCAACAACGACCACAACTTTTAAAAATACAAACAAGTTCAACAAAATAAACATTGATGACACTGTCCAATTTAACATTTAAAATCACCAATAAATTCACCAACTTAAACACTGAATATCACCAACAAGTTCAACAACAACCTCAATATTTAAAATCACCAACAAATTCAACAACAACCTCAACATTGAAAATCACCAACAAATTCAACAACAACCTCATCAGTGATAAACACCAACAAATTCAACAATAACCACAACTTTTAAAAGTACAAAAAAGTTGAAAAAAGAACATTGATAACACCAACAAATTCAACAAAAACCTCAACAATGAACAGCAACAAAAAATAAAACAACAAACTCAACATTGAAAAACGCTGACAAATTCAACAACAACTTCAACAATGAAAAACAACCAACAAATTCCAAATTAACCTTAACCTTTAAAATTACAAATAACTTCAACAAAATAAACATTGATAACATCAATAAATTCTGCAAAAACCTCAACTTTGAGAAACACAAAAAAGTTAAAATAAAACAATTGATAACCCCAACAAATTCAACAACAACAGCAATATTAAATATCACCAACCAATTCAACGACCTCAACTTTGAAAAACACCAACAAATTCAACAACATCCTCAACTTTTAAAAATACAAACAAGTTAAAAAAAAATGGATAATACCAACAAATTCAACAACATCCTCAACAATGAAAAACACCAACAAATTCAACAACAGCATCAAATATGAAAAACACCAAAAAATTGATCAACAATCGCAACATTGAAAAATACCAACAAATTCAACAAAAACCTCAACATTGAAAAATACAAAACAGTTCAAAAAATAACATTGATAACAGCAACAAATTCAACAACAACCCCAATATTAAAAATCACCAACAAATTCAATAACAACCTCAACATTGAAAAACACCAACAAATTCAACAACAAACTCAACATTGAAAAAGACCAACAAATTCAACTACAAACTCAACATTGAAAAGCATCAACAAATTCAACAGAAACTTCAACATTGAATGATACAAAACAGTTCAAAAAATAACATTGAAAACACCAATAAATTCAACAACAACCTCAACATTGAAAAACACAAAACAATTTCAACAACATCCTCAACATTGAAAAGGAATAAAAAATTCAGCAACAACCTCAACTTTTAAAACTACAAAAAAGTTCAAGAAAAAAAACATTGACAACACCAACAAATTCAACTACATCCTCAATGTTTAAAATCACCAACAAATGCAACAACCTCAACATTGAAAAACACCAACAAATTTAACAACCAACTCAACAATGGAAAGACCACAAAATTCAACAAAAACCTCACCATTGAGAAACACCAACAAATTCAACAAGAACCTCAACATTGAAAAACACCAACAAATTCAAGACCAACCTCAACAATGATATAAAAGAAAATATTCAACAACAACCACAACATTGAAAAATACAAAAAAGTTAAAAAAATAACATTAATAACACCAATAAATTCAATAACAACCTCAACAATGAAAAACACCAAAAAATTCAACAACAACCGCAACATTGAAAATTACCAACAAATTCAATAACAACCTCAACATTGCAAAACACCAATAAATTCAACAACAACCAAAACATTGAAAAACGACAAGAAATTCAACAACATCAATATTGAAAATCACCAACAGATTCAACAACCTCAACACTGAATATCACCAACAAATTCAGCAACAACCTTAACGTTGAAAAACACAAAAAAGTTTTAAAAAACAACCATTGATAACACCAGCAAATTCAACAAAACGTCAATATTGAAATTCAACAACAAATTCAGCAACAACCTCAACTTTGAAAAACACCAACAAATTCAACAGCAACCTCAACATTGAAACACACCAACAAATTCAAGAACAACCTCAACAATGAAAAAAATCAAAAAATTCAACAACAACCGCAACATTGAAAAACACCAACAAATTCAACAACAACCTCAACATTGAAAAACACCAACAAATTCAACAACAAACTCAACTTTTAAAAGTACAAACTAGTTCAACAAAATAAACATTGATGACACTATCCAATTCACAACAATATCAACATTGAAAAACAATAAAAAAATTTCAGCAACAACCTCAACTTTTAAAACTACAAAAATGTTCAACAAAGTAAATATTGACAAAACCAACAAATTCAACTACAACCTTAATATTGAAAATCACCAACAAATTCAATAACAACCTCAACATTGAAAAACACCAAAAAAATCAACAAAAACCCTCACCATTGCAAAATACCAAAAAATTCAACAAAAACTTCAACTTTAAAAAATACAAACAAGTTGAACAAAAAAAACATTGATAAGACCAAGAAATTCAACAACAACCTCAACAATGAAAAACACCAACAAATTCAACAAGAACCTCAACATTGAAAATCAGCAACAAATTCAACAACAACCTCAACATTGAAAAACACCAACAAATTCAACAACAACCTCAACATTGAAGAGCACCTACAAATTCAACTACAACCTCAACTTTGAAAAACAACAACACATTCAACAACAACCTTGACATGGAAAAACACCAACAAATTCAAGAACTTCCACTTTGAAAAATACAAAAAACTTTGACCTAAACTTTGAAAAACAGCAACAAATTCAACAACAACATCAACTTTTAAAAATACATACAAGATCAACGAAAAAAAGCTTTGATAACACCAAAAAATTCAACAACAAACTCAATATTGAAAATCACCAACTAATTCAACAACATCAACATTGAAAAACACCAATAAATTCAACAACAACCTCAACATTGAAAAACACAAAACAAATTCAACAACAACCTCAACATTGGAAAAGAATAAAAAATTCAGCAACAACCTCAACTTTTAACACTACAAAAAAGTTCAACAAAATAAACATTGACAACACCAACAAATTCAACTACATCCTAAATGTTTAAAATCACCAACAAATGCAACAACGTCAACATTGAAAAACACCAACAGATTTAACAACCAACTCAACAGTGGAAAGACCAAAAAATTCAACATAAACCTCACCATTTAAAAACACTAACAAATTCAACAACAACCTCAACATTGAAAAACACCAACAAATTCAAGAACAACCTCAACATTGAAAAATACAAACAAGTTCAAAAAATAACATTAATAACACCAACAAATTCAATAACAACCTCAATATTGAAAATCACCAAAAAATTCAACAACCTCAACACTGTATATCACCAACAAATTCATCAACAACCTCAACTTTGAAAAACACAAAAAAGTTCAGAAAAACCCATTGATAACACCAACAAATTCAACGACAACCTCTTTAATGAAAATCACCAACAAATTCAACGACCTCAACTTTGAAAAACACCAACAAATTCTACAACAACCTCAACATTGAAAAACAACATCAAATTTAACAACAACCTCAACAATGAAAACACCAACTAATTCAACAAAAACCTCACCATTGAAAAACACCAACAAATTCAACAACAACCTCAACAATGAACAGCACTAAGAAATTCAACAACAACCTCAACATTAAAAACCGCCAACAAATTCAACAACATCCTCAACAATGAAAAACAACCAAGAAATTGAAAAATACAAAAAGGTTCAAAAAATAACATTGATAACACAAACAAATTCAACAACAACCTCAACAATGAAAAACACCAGAATAATAAACAACCACAACATTGAAAATTTCAAAATAGTTCAATAAATAACATTGATAACACAAACAAATTCAACAACAACCTCAATCTTGAAAAATACAAAAAAGTTCAAAAAATAACACTGATAACATCAACAAATTCAGCATGAAACTCAATATTGAAAATTAACAACAAATTCAACAAGAACTTCAACATTGAAAATCACCAACAAATTCAAGAACAACCTCAACTTTTAAAAGAAGAGAAAAAGTTCAAAAAAAACATTGATCACACCAACAAATTCAACAAAAACCTCAACAATGAAAAAAAACAACAAATTCAACAACAATCTCAACTTTCAATAATACAAAAAGTTCAAAATATAACATTGCTAACAGCAACAAATTCAACAACAACCTCAATATTGAAAATCACCAACAAATTCAACAAAATCAACATTGAAAAACACCAACAAATTCAACAACAACCTCAACATTGAAATACAACAATAAATTCAAAAACAACCTCAACATTGAAAAACACCAACAAATTCAACAACAATGTCCACATTGAAAAAAACCCAAAAATTCACCAACAAGCTCAAACTTTCAAAAATAGAATAAATGTTCAAATAATAACATTGCTAACAGCAACAAATTCAACAACAACCTCAACAATGAAAAACACCAACAAATTCAACAACAGCCTCAACATTCAAAAATACCAACAAATTCAACAACAACCTCAACAATGAAAAACACAAACAAATTCAAATACAACCTCAACATTGAAAAGCAGCAACAAATTCAACAACAACCACAACAATGAAAAACACGAACAAATTCAACAACAACCTCAACATTGATAAACACGAACAAATTGAAAAACCTCAACTTTGAAAAACACCAACAAATTCAACAACAACCTTAGATTTTAAAAATACAAACAAGTTCAAGAAAAAACATTGATAACACCAACAAATTCAACAACATCCTCAACAATGAAAAACACCAACAAATTCAACAACAGCCTCAACATTCAAAAATACCAACAAATTCAACAACAACCTCAACAATGAAAAACACAAACAAATTCAAATACAACCTCAAAATTGAAAAGCAGCAACAAATTCAACAACAACCACAACAATGAAAAACACGAACAAATTCAACAACAACCTCAACATTGATAAATACCAACAAATTCAACATCAACTTCAACATTGAAAATCACCAACATTTTCAACAACAACCTCAACATTGAAAAACACCAACAAATTCAACAACAACCTCAATATTGAAAATCACCAACAAATTCAACAACAACCTCAACATTGAAAAACACGAACAAATTGAAAAACCTCAACATTGAAAAAAACCAACAAATTCAACAAAAAGCGCAAATTTCAAAAATACAATAAATGTTCAAAAAATAACATTGATAACAGCAACAAATTCAACAACAAAATCAACATTGAAAAAGACCATCAAATTCAACTACAACCTCAACAATGAAAGACACCAACCAATTCAACAACAACCTCAACAATGAAAAACACCAACAAATTCAACAACAACCTCAATATTGAAAGACATCAACAAATTCAACAACTTCCTCAACATTGTAAAGCGCCAACAAATTGAACAACAACCTCATTATTGAAAATCACCAACAAATTCAACAAAATCAACATTGAAAAACACCAACAATTTCAACAACAACCTCAACTTTTAAAAGAATAGAAAAAGTTCAAAAAAAACATTGATAACGCAAACAAATTCAACAACAACCTCAACATTGAAAAACACCAACAAATTCAACAACAACTTCAACATTGAAAAACGTCAACAAATTCAACAACAACCTCAATATTGAAAGTCACCAACAAATTCAACAACAACATGAACATTGAAAAACACCAGCAAATTCAACAACAACCTCAATATTGAAAGACACCAACAAATTCAACAACAACCTGAACATTGAAAAACACCAACAACTTCAACAACCTCAACAATGATAAACACCAAAAAAATCAACAACCGCAACATTGAAAAATACAAAAAAGTTCAAAATATAACAGTGATAACACCAACAAATTCAACAACAACCTCAACGTTGAAAAATATTTAAAAAGTTCAAAAAATAACATTGATAACACCAACAAATTCAACACCAAACTCTACACTGAAAAGCACCAACAAATTCAACAACAACCTCAACATTGAAAAACACCAAGAAATGTAACAACAACCTCAACTTTTAAAAGAAGAGAAAAAGTTCAAAAAAAACATTGATAACACCAACAAATTCAACAAAAACCTCAGCAATGAAAATCACGAACAAATACAACAACAACCTCAACATTGAAAAACACCAACAAATTCAACAACAACCTCAACTTTTAAAAGAAGAGAAAAAGTTCAAAAAAAACATTGATAACACCAACAAATTCAGCAAAAACCTCAACAATGAAAATCACAAACAAATTCAACAACAACCTCAACATTGAAAAACACCAACAAATTCAACAACAAACTTAACATTGAAAAAAATCAACAAATTCAACAACAATCTCAACTTTCAAAAATAAAAATAGTTCAAAAAATAACATTGCAAACACCAATAAATTCAACAACAACCTCAATATTGAAAATCAACAACAAATTCAACAAAATCAACATTTAAAAACACCAACAATTTCAACAACAAACTCAACATTGAAAATCACCAACAAATTCAACAACAAGCTCAACTTTTAAAAGTACAATAAATGTTCAAAAAATAGCATTGATAACAGCAACAAATTCGACTACAACCTCAACAATGAAAAACAGCAACAACTTCAACTACAACATCAACATTGAAAAGCAGCAACAAATTCAAGAACAACCTCAACATTTAAAAGAAGAGAAAAAGTTCAAAAAAAACATTGATAACACCAACAAATTCAACAATTAAAAACACCAAAAAATTCAACAACAACCGCAACAGTGAAAAACACCAACGAATTCAACAACAACCTCAACACTGAAAAACACCAACAACTTCTGCAACCTCAACAATGAAAAACACCAGAATAATAAAAAACCGCAACATTGAAAAATACAAAAAAGTTCAATAAATAACATTGATAACACGAACAAATTAAACAACAACCTCAATGATGAAAAATACAAAAAAGATCAAAATATAACACTGATAACATCAACAAATTCAGTATGAAACTCAATATTGAAAATTAACAACAAATTCAACAACAACCTCAACATTGAAAATCACCAACAAATTCAACAACAACCTCAACTTTTAAAAGAATAGAAAAAGTTCAAAAAAAACATTGACAACACCAACAAATTCAACAAAAACCTCAACGTTGAAAAGCACCAATTATTTCAACAACAATCTCAACATTCAAAAATAAATAAAGTTCAACAAATAACATTGCTAACACCAACAAATTCAACAACAACCTCAATATTGAAAATCACCAACAAATTCAACAAAATCAACATTGAAAAACACCAACAAATTCAACAACAACCTCAACATTGAAAAACACCAACAAATTCAACAACAATGTCCACATTGAAAAAAACCCACAAATTCACCAACAAGCTCAACTTCCAAAAATAAAATAAATGTTCAAAAAATAACATTCATAACAGCAACAAATTCAACAACATCCTCAACATTGAAAAACACCAACAAATACGACCTCAACTTCAACAATGAAAAACACCAACAAATTCAACAACAACCTCAACATTCAAAAATACCAACCAATTCAACAACAACCTCAACAATGAAAAACACCAACAAATTCAACTACAACCTCAACATTGAAAAGCAGCAACAAATTCAACAACAACCTCAACAATTAAAAACACGAACAAATTCAACAACAACCTCAACATTGATAAATACCAACAAATTCAAAATCAACCTCAATATTGAAAAATACAGAAAAGTTCAATAAATAACATTGATAACACCAACAAATTCAACAACAACCTCAATACTGAAAAGCACCAACAAATTCAACAACAACCTCAACATTGAAAAACACCAACAATTTCAACAACAACCTCAATATTGAAAAACAAGAACAAATTGAACAACCTCAACTTTGAAAAACACCAACTAATTCAACAGCAACCTCAACTTTTAAAAGAAGAGAAAAAGTTCAAAAAAAACATTCATAACACCAACAAATTCAAAAACAACCTCAACATTGAAAAATTCAAAAAAAGTTCAAAAAATAACATTGATAACACAAACAAATTCAACAACAAACACAATATTGAAAATCAACTATAAATTCAACAGCCTCAACATAGAAAAACACCAACAAATTCAACAACAAGCTCAACGTTGAAAAATACCAACAAATTCAACAACAACCTCACTATTGAAAGACACCAACAAACTCAAAAACAACCTCAACATTGAAAATCACCCAACAAATTCAACAACTTCAATATTGAAAATCACCAACAAATTCAACAACAACCTCAACATTGAAAATCACCAACAAATTCAACAACAACTTCAACATTGAAAAAAACCATCAAATTCAACAACAAACTCAACATTGAAAAACACCAACAACTTCAACAACCTCAACAATGAAAAACAACAGAAAAATCTACAACCGCAAAATTGAAAAATACGATAAAGTTCAAAAAATAACAGTGATAACACCAACAAATTCAACAACAACCTCAACGTTGAAAAAAATTTAAAAAGTTCAAAAAATAACATTGATAACACCAACAAATTCAACACCAAACTCAACATTGAAAAAACCAACAAATTTAACAACAAGCACGATGTTGAAAAACCCCAACAAATACAACATCAACCTCAACATTGAAAAACACCAACAAATTCAACAACAACCTCAACTTTTAAATGAAGAGAAAAAGTTCAAAAAAAACATTGAAAACACCAACAAATTCAACAAAAACCTCAACAATGAAAATCACGAACAAATTCAACAACATCCTCAACATTGAAAAACACCAACAAATTCAAGAACAACCTCAACATTGAAAAAAACAACAAATAAAAACAACAATCTCAACTTTCAAAAATAAAAATAGTTCAAAAAATAACATTGCTAACACCAACAAATTCAACAGCAACCTCAATATTGAAAATCAACAACAAATTCAACAAAATCAACATTTAAAAACACCAACAATTTCAACAATAACCTTAACATTGAAAAACACCAACAAATTCAACAACAAGCTCAACTTTCAAAAGTACAATAAATGTTGAAAAAATAACATTGATAACAGAAACAAATTCGATTACAACCTCAACAATGAAAAACACCAACAACTTCAACTACAACGGCAACATTGAAAAGCATCAACAAATTCAAGAACAACCTCAACATTTAAAAGAAGAGAAAAAGTTCAAAAAAAACATTGATAACACCAACAAATTCAACAATTAAAAACACCAAAAAATTCAACAACAACCGCAACAGTGAAAAACACCAACAAATTCAACAACAACCTCAACATTGAAAAACACCAACAACTTCTGCAACCTCAGCAATGAAAAACACCAGAATAATAAACAACCGCAACATTGAAAAATACAAAAAAGTTCAATAAATAGCATTGATAACACGAACAAATTCAACAACAACCTCAATGATGAAATATGCAAAAAAGTTCAAAAAATAACACTGATAACATCAACAAATTCAGCATGAAACTCAATATTGAAAATTAACAACAAATTCAACAACAACCTCAACATTGAAAATCACCAACAAATTCAATAACAACCTCAACTTTTAAAAGAAAAGAAAAACTTCAAAAAAAACATTGATAACACCAACAAATTCAACAAAAACCTCAACAATGAAAAAAATCAAAAAATTCAACAACAATCTCATCTTTCAAAAATAAAAATAGTTCAACAAATAACATTGCTAACACCAACGAATTCAACAACAAACTCAATATTGAAAATCACCAACAAATTCAACAAAATCAACATTGAAAAACAAAAACAAATTCAACAACAAACTCAACATTGAAAAACACCAATAAATTCAACAACAACCACAACATTGAAAAACACCAACAAATTCAACAACAATGTCCACATTGAAAGAAACCCACAAATTCACCCAGAAGCTCAACTTCCAAAAATATAATAAATGTCCAAAAAATAACATTCATAACAGCAACAAATTCAGCAACATCCTCAACATTGAAAAACACCAACAAATAAGGCCTCAACCTCAACAATGAAAAACACCAACAAATTCAACAACAACCTCAACATTCAAAAATACCAACCAATTCAACAACAACCTCATCATTGAAAAGCAGCTACAAATTCAACAACATCCGCAATATTGAAAATCACCAAGAAATTCAGCAACAACCTCAAGATTGAAAAACACAAAAAAGTTCAAAAAAACCATTCAGAACACCAACAAATTCAGCAACAAGCGCAATATTGAAAATCACCAACAAATTCAACAACCTCGACATTGAATAAACACCAACAAATTCAGCAACAACCTCAGCTTTCAAAAATACAAATAAGTTCAAAAAATAACATTGATAACACCAACAAATTCAACAACAACCACAACATTGAAAAACAGCAACAGATTCAACAAGCTCAACACTGAGTATCACCAACAAATTCAGCAACAACCTCGTCTTTGAAAAAGACAAAATAGTTAAAGAAAAAAACATTCAGAACACCAACAAATTCAACAACAACCTCAACTTTCAAAAATAAAAAAAAGTTCAAAAAATAACATTGATAACACCAACAAATTCAACAACAACCTCAACATTGATAAACACCAACAAATTCAACGGCAACATCAACCTTGAAAAACACCAACAAATTCAATAACTACTTCAACTTTGAAAAATACAAAAAGTTTCAAAAAAATAACATTGATAACCCCAACATATTCAACAACAACCACAATATTGACAATCACAAATAATTCCAACAACAAACTCAACATTGAAAAACGCCAACAATTTCAACAACAACCTCAATATTTCAGCAACAACCTCAACATTTAAAAATACAATAAAGTTCAACAAAATAAACGTTGATAACACCAACAAATATTAACAACAACCTCAACACTGAATATCACCAACAAATTCAGCAAAAACCTGAACTTTGAAAAGCACTAAGAATTTCAAAAAATATATTCATTACACCAACAAATTCAACAACAACCTGAATATTGAAAATCACCAACAAATTCAACAACAACCTGAATATTGAAAATCACCAACAAATTCAGCAACAAACTCAAGATTGAAAAGCACAAAAAAGTTCAAAAAACCATTCATAATAACAACAAATTCAACAAAAACCTGAATATTGAAAATCACCAACAAATTCAACAACAACCTGAATATTGAAAATCACCAACAAATTCAGCAACAAACTCAAGATTGAAAAGCACAAAAAAGTTCAAAAAACCATTCATAATAACAACAAATTCAACAAAAACCTGAATATTGAAAATCACCAACAAATTCAAGGACCTCAACAGTGAAAAACACCAACAAATTCAACGACAACATCATCATTGAAAAACACCAACAATTTCAACAACTTCAACATTGAAAAATATCAACAATTTCATCAACAACCTCAATATTGAAAATCCCAACAAATTCAACAACAACCTCAACTTTCAAAAATACAAAAATGTTCAAAAAGTAACATTGTTAACACCAAAAAATTCAACAACAACCTCAATATTCATAATCACCAACAAATTCAACAAGCTCAACTTTGAAAAACACCAACAATTTCAACAACCTCAATATTGAAAAACACCAACAAATTCAACAACAACCTGAATATTGAAAATCACCAACAAATTCAACAACAACCTGAATATTGAAAATCACCAACAAATTCAGCAACAAACTCAAGATTGAAAAGCACAAAAAAGTTCAAAAAACCATTCATAATAACAACAAATTCAACAAAAACCTGAATATTGAAAATCACCAACAAATTCAAGGACCTCAACAGTGAAAAACACCAACAAATTCAACGACAACATCATCATTGAAAAACACCAACAATTTCAACAACTTCAACATTGAAAAATATCAACAATTTCATCAACAACCTCAATATTGAAAATCCCAACAAATTCAACAACAACCTCAACTTTCAAAAATACAAAAATGTTCAAAAAGTAACATTGTTAACACCAAAAAATTCAACAACAACCTCAATATTCATAATCACCAACAAATTCAACAAGCTCAACTTTGAAAAACACCAACAATTTCAACAACCTCAATATTGAAAATCACCAACAAATTCAACAACAACCTGAATATTGAAAATCACCAACAAATTCAGCAACAAACTCAAGATTGAAAAGCACAAAAAAGTTCAAAAAACCATTCATAATAACAACAAATTCAACAAAAACCTGAATTTTGAAAATCACCAACAAATTCAGCAACAAACTCAAGATTGAAAAGCACCAACAAATTCAGCAACAAACTCAAGATTGAAAAGCACAAAAAAGTTCAAAAAACCATTCATAATAACAACAAATTCAACAAAAACCTGAATATTGAAAATCACCAACAAATTCAAGGACCTCAACATTGAAAAACACCAACAAATTCAACGACAGCATCAACATTGAAAAACACCAACAATTTCAACAACAACTTCAACATTGAAAAATATCAACAATTTCATCAACAACCTCAATATTGAAAATCCCAACAAATTCAACAACAACCTCAACTTTCAAAAATACAAAAATGTTCAAAAAGTAACATTGTTAACACCAAAAAATTCAACAACAACCTCAATATTCATAATCACCAACAAATTCAACAAGCTCAACTTTGAAAAACACCAACAATTTCAACAACCTCAATATTGAAAAACACCAACAAATTCAACAACCACCTCAACAATGAAAAACACCAACAAATTCAAAATCATTCTCAACTTTTAAAAGTACAAAAATGTTCAACAAAATAAACATTGATAGCACCAATAAATTCAGCAACAAACTCAACTTTGAAAATCAGCAACAAATTCAAAAATCTCAACATTTAAATACACCAACAAATTCAACAATAACCTTAACTTTTAAAATTACAAACAAGGTCAACAAAAAACATTGATAACACCAACAAATTCAACAACAAACGCAATACTGAAAATCGCCAACAAATTCAACAACAACCACAACATTGAAAAACACCAACAAATTGAACAACAACCTCAATATTGAAAATCACCAACAAATTCAACAACAACCTCAACATTGAAAAACAGAAAAAAGTTTTTTAAAAACCATTCATAATACCAACAAATTCAACAACAAACTCAATATTGAAAATCACCAACAAATTCAACAACATCAACATTGAAAAAAACAAAAAAGTTAAAAAAAACATTCATAACATCAACAAATTCAACAACAACCTCAACTTTTTAAAATACTAACAAGTTCAACAAAAAACATTGATAACACCAACAAATTGAACAACAACCTCAACATTGAAAAACACCAACAAATTCATCAACAACCTCAGTATTGAAAATCACCAGCAAATTCAACAACCTCAACAGTGAATATCACCAGCAAAATCAGCAACAACCTCAACTTTGAAAAACATAAAAAAGTTTAAAAAAACCATTCATAACACCAACAAATTCAACATCAACCTCAACATAGAAAAACGCCAACAAATTCAACTTCAACCTCAATATTGAAAATCACCAACAAATTAAACAACCTCAACAGTGAATATCACGAACAAAATCACAACAACCTCAACTTTGAAAAACACAAAAAAGTTTTAAAAAAACAGTCATAACAACAACAAAATTAACAACAACCTTAATATTAAAACCACCAACAAATTCAACGACTTCAACATTGAAAACACCAATAAATTCAACAATAACCTCAACATTGTAAAACACCAACAAATTCAACAACAACCTCAACTTTTAAAAGTACAAAAAAGTTCAAAGAAGAATATTGATAACACCAACAAATTCAACAACAACCACAATATTGAAAATCACCAACAAATTCAACAACCTCAACATTGAAAAACACAAAAAAGTTCAAAAATAACCATTCATAACACCAACAAATTCAACAACAACCTTAGTATTGAAAATCACCAACAAATTCAACGACCTTAGCTTTGAAAAATACCAACAAATTCAACAACAACCTCAACATTGAAAAACGCCAACAAATTCAACAACAACCTCAACATTGAAAAACACAAAAAAGTAAAAAAAAAACTTCCATAACACCAACAAATTCAACAACAACCTTAATATCGAAAACCACCAACAAATTCAATAACAACCTCAACTTTTAAAAACACAAACAAGTTCAGCAAAAATAACATTGATAACACCAACAAATTAAACAGCAAACTCAATATTGAAAATCACCAACAAATTCAACAACATCAACATTGAAAAACACAAAAAAGTTCAAAATAAAAAATTCATAACACCAACAAATTTAACAACAACCTCAATATTGAAAATCAACAACAAATTCAACAACCTCAACAATGAATATCAACAACAAATTCGCAACAACCTCGACTTTGAAAGACACAAAACCATTGATAAAACCAACAACTTTAATATCGAAAATCAACAACAAATTCAGCGACCTAAACTTAGAAAACCACCAACAAATTCAGCAACAACCTCAATATTGAAAATCACCAACAAATTCAACAACAACCTCAACATTGAAAAATAACATCAAATTTAACAACAACCTCAACAATGAAAGCACCAAAAAACTCAACAAAAACCCCAAGATTGAAAAACACCAACAAATTCAACAACAACCACAACATTGAAAAGTACCAACAAATTCAACAACAACCTCAACATTGAAAAACACCAACAAATTCAACAACAATCTCAATATTGAAAAGTACCAACAAATTCAACGACCTCAACATTGATAACATCAATAAATTCAGCAACAACCTCAACTTTGAAAAACACAAAAAAGTTAAAAAAAACCATTGGTAACACTAACAAATTAAACAACAACCTCAATATTGAAAATCACCAACAAATTCAACGACCTCAACTTTGAAAAACACCAACAAATCCAACAACAACTTCAACAATGAAAAACACCAACAAATTCAAAACCAACCTCAATTTTTAAAAGTACAAAAAAGTTCATCAAAATAAACATTGATAACATCAATAAATTCAGCAAAAACCTCAAATTTGAAAAACACAAAAAAGTTCAAAAAAACCATTGATAACACCAACAAATTCAACAACAACCTCAATATTGAAAATCACCAACAAATTCAACGACCTCAACTTTGAAAAACACAAACAAATTCAACAACAACCTCAACATTGAAAAACACCAACAAATGCAACAACAACCTCAACATTGAAAAACACCAGCAAATTCAACAACAAGCTCAATATTGAAAATCACCAACAAATTCAACAACCTCAACACTGAATATCACCAACAAATTCACCAACAACCTCAATATTGAAAAACACCTACAAATTCAACGAATTCAACCTGAAAAACACCAACAAATTAAACAACCACCTCAACATTGAAAAACACCAACAAATTGAACAACAAGCTCAAAGTTGAAAAGCACCAACAAATTCAACAACAATCTCAACATGGAAAAACGCCAAGAATTTCAACAACAAGCTCAATATTGAAAATCCCAACAAATTCAACAATAACCTCAACTTTGAAAAGTACAAAAAAGTTCAACAAAATAAACGTTGATAACACGAACAAATTCATCAACATCCTCAATATTGAAAATCACCAGCAAATTCAACAACCTCAACATTGAAAAACACAAAACAGTTCAAAAGAAAACATTGATAACACCAACAAGTTCAACAACATCCTTAACTTTTAAAAATACAAACAAGATCAACACTGAAAAACACCAAAAAATTCAACAACAACCTCAACATTGAAAAACGCCAACAAATTCAACAACCTCAATATTGAAAATCACCAACAAGTTCAACAACAACCTCAACTTTTTAAAATACTAACAAGTTAACAAAAAACATTGATAACACCAACAAATTCAACAACAACCTCAACAATGAAAAACACCAACAAATTCAACAATAACCTCAACATTGAAAAACACCAACAAATTCAACAACAAGCTCAATATTCAAAATCACCAACAAATTCAACAGCCTCAACACTGAATATCACCAACAAATTCAGCAACAACCTTAACTTTGAAAAACACAAAAAAGTCTTTTAAAAAAACATTCATAGCACCAACAAATTCAACAACAACCACAATATTGAAAATCACCAACAAATTCAAAAACAACCTCAACATTGAAAAACACCAACAAATTCAACAACCTCAACATATTCAAAACCAACAAAATAAACAACCTCAACAAATTCAACAACATCCTTAACTTATAAAAATACAAACATGTTCAACAACAACCTCAACAATGAAAAATAGCGAAAAATTCAACAATAACCGCAACATTGAAAAATACCAACAAATTCAACAACAACCTCAGCATTGAAAAATACAAAAAAGTTCAAAAAAAAACATTGATAACACCAACAAATTCAACAACAACCTCAATATTGAAAATCACCAACAAAATCAGCAGCAACGTCAACTTTGAAAAACACAAAAAGTTTTTAAAATAAAACATTCATAACACCAACAAATTCAACAACAACCTCAATATTCAAATTCACCAACAAATTCAACGACCTCAACTTTGAAAAACACCAACAAATTAAACAACAACCTCAACATTTAAAAGTACAAAAAAGTTCAACAAAGTAAACGTTGATAATACCAATAAATTCAACAAGAACCACAACTTTTAAAAATACAAACAAATTCAACAATATAAACATTGATGACCCTATCCAATTCAACAACAACCTCAACATTAAAAATCACCAAGAAATTCAGCAAGCTAAACACTGAAAAACACAAAGAAATTCAACAACATCAACATTGAAAAACAATTTAAAAATTCAGCAACAACCTCAACTTTTAAAACTACAAGGAAGTTCAACAAAATATACATTGACAACACCAACAAATTCAACTACAACCTCAACATTGAAAAACACCAATAAATTCAACAACAACCTCAACTTGTAAAAATACAAACAAGTTCAACAAATAAAAACATTGATAACTCCAACAAGTTCAACAACAAACTCAATATTGAAAATCACCAACAAATTCAAAAACAACCTCAACATTGAAAAACACCAACAAATTCAACAACCTCAACATATTCAACACCAACAAATTCAACAACATCCTTAACTTGTAAAAATACAAACAAGTTCAACAACAACCTCAACAATGAAAAACAGCAAAAAATTCAACAACAACATCAACATTGAAAAATACCAACAAATTCAACAACAACCTCAACATTGAAAATACAAAAAAGTTCAAAAAATAACATTGATAAGAGGAACAAATTCAACATTAACCTCAATATTGAAAGTCAACAACAATTTCAACAACAACCTCAACATTGTAAAACACCGACAAATTTAACAACAACCTCAACAATGAAAACACCAAAAAGTTGAACAAAAACCTTAACATGGAAAAAAGCCAACAAATTCAACAACTACATCAATATTGAAAATCACCAACAAATTTAACAACCTTAACACTGAATATCAACAACAAATTCAGCAACAACCTCAACTTTGAAAAACACAAAAAAGTTTAACAGAACCATTGATAACACCAAAAAATTCAACAACAAACCGAATATTGAAAATCACCTACAAATTCAACGACCTCAACTTTGAAAGACACCAACAAATTCAATAACAACCTCATTTTTAAAATTACAACCACGTTCAACAAAAAAACATTGAAAATCACCAACAAATTCAACAACAACCTCATCAATGATAAACACCAACAAATTCAACAATAACCTCAACATTTAAAAGTACAAAAAAGTTCAACAAAATAAACATTGATAACACCAACAAATATTAACAACATACCTCAATATTGAAAATCACCAACGAATTCAACAACTTCAACAATGAATGTCACCAACAAATTCAGCAAAAACCTGAACTTTGAAAAGCACTAAGAATTTCAAAAAATATATTCATTACACCAACAAATTCAACAACAACCTGAATATTGAAAATCACCAACAAATTCAACAACAACATGAATATTGAAAATCACCAACAAATTCAGCAACAAACTCAAGATTGAAAAGCACAAAAAAGTTCAAAAAACCATTCATAATACCAACAAATTCAACAAAAACCTGAATATTGAAAATCACCAACAAATTCAACAACCTCAACATTGAAAAACACCAACAAATTCAACGACAACCTCATCATTGAAAAACACCAATAAATTCAACAACAACCTCATCTTTCAAAAATACAAAAAAGATCAAAAAATAACATTGATAACATCAACAAATTCAACAACAACCTCAATATTGAAAATCCCAACATAATTCAACAACAAGCTCAAGTTTCAAAAATACAAAAAAGTTCAAAAAATAACATTGATAACACCAACAAATTCAACAACAAACTCAACATTGGAAAACACCAACAAATTCAACAACCTCAACACTGAGTATCACCAACACATTCAGCAACAACCTCAACGTGGAAAAACACAAAAAAAATTTTTAACACCAACAAATTCAACAACAACCTGAATATTGAAAAACGCCAACAAACTCAAACAACAACCACAATATTGAATATCACCAACAAATTCAGCAACAAACTCAAGATTGAAAAACACAAAAAGGTTCATAAAAACCTTTCATAACACCAACAAATTCAACAACAACCACATCATTGAAAAACACCAACATATTCAACAACAACCTCAACATTGAAAAATATCAACAATAACAACAACAACCTCAACATTGAAAAACGCCAACAGTTTCAACAACAACCTCAATATTGAAAATCACCAACAAATTCAACGACCTCAACTTTGAAAAACACAAGTAAATTCAACATCAACCTCAACATTGAAAAACAACAACAAATTAAACAACAACCTCAACTTTCAAAAATACAAAAAAGTTCAAAAAATAACATTGATAACAGCAACAAATTCAACAACAACCTCAACATTGATAAACACCAACAAATTCAACAACAACATCAACATTGAAAAACACCAACAATTTCAACAACAACTTCAACATTGAAAAATATCAACAATAACAACAACAACCTTAACATTGAAAAACGCCAACAATTTCATCAACAACCTCAATATTGAAAGTCCCAACAAATTCAACAACAACCTCAACTTTCAAAAATACAAAAATGTTCAAAAAGTAACATTGTTAACACCAACAAATTCAACAACAACCTCAATATTCATAATCACCAACAAATTCAACAAGCTCAACTTTGAAAAACACCAACAATTTCAACAACCTCAATATTGAAAAACACCAACAAATTAAACAACACATTCAACTTTGAAAAATATAAACAAGTTCAACAAAAAAAAACTTTGATAACACCAACTAATTCAACAACAAACTCAACTTTGAAAAACACCAACAATTTCAACAACCTCAAAATTGAAAAACACCAACAAATTAAACGACACATTCAACTTTGAAAAATATAAAAAAGTTCAACAAAAAAAACTTTGATAAAACCAACTAATTCAACAACAAACTCAACTTTGAAAAATACCAACAAATTCAACAACAACCACAACTTTCAAATGTACAAAAAAGTTGAAAAAAGAACGTTGATAACACCAACAAATTCAACAACAACCTCAACAATGAAAAACACCAAAAAATTCAACAACAACCTCAACATTGAAAAACACCAACAAATTCAACAACAACCTCAACAATGAAAAAGACCAACAAATTCAAAATCAAACTCAACTTTTAAAAGTACAAAAATGTTCAACAAAATAAACATTGATAACACCAATAAATTCAGCAACAAACTCAACTTTGAAAATCAGCAACAAATTCAAAAATCTCAACATTTAAATACACCAATAAATTCAACAAGAACCTTAACTTTTAAAATTACAAACAAGGTCAACAAAAAACATTGATAACACCAACAAATTCAACAACAAACGCAATATTGAAAATCACCAACAAATTCAACAACAACCTCAATATTGAAAATCACCAACATATTCATCAACCTCAACAGTGAATATCACCAGCAAATTCGCAACAACCTCAACATTGAAAAACAGAAAAAAGTTATTTAAAAACCATTCATAAAACCAACAAATTCAACAACAACATCAACTTTTAAACATACAAACAAATACAACAAAAAACCATTGATAACACCAACAAATCCAACAACAACTTCAATATTTAAAATCACCAACAAATTCAACAACAACCTCAACATTAAAAATCACCAACAAATTCAACAACAACCTCTTCAATGATAAACACCAACAAATTCAACAATAACCTCAACTTTTAAAAGTACAAAAAAGTTGAAAAAAGAACATTGATAACACCAACAAAATCAACAAAAACCTCAACAATGAACAGCAACAAAAAATTCAACAACAACCTCAACAATGAAAAACAACCAACAAATTCAAAATCAACCTCAGCCTTTAAAATTACAAATAAGTTCAACAAAATAAACATTGATAACATCAATAAATTCTGCAGAAACCTCAACTTTGAAAAACACAAAAAAGTTCAAATAAAACCATTGATAACCCCAAAAAATTCAACAACAATAGCAATATTAAAAATCACCAACCAATTCAACGACCTCAACTTTGAAAAACACCAACAAATTCAACAACATCCTCAACTTTTAAAAATACAAACAAGTTCAACAAAAAAATTGATAACACCAACAAATTCAACAACATCATCAACAATGCAAAACACCAACAAATTCAACAAAAGCCTCAACAATTAAAAACACCAAAAAATAGAACAACAATCGCAACATTGAAAAATACCAACAAATTCAACAACAACCTCAACATTAAAAAATACAAAACAGTTCAAAAAATAACATTGATAACACCAACAAGTTCAACAACAACCTCAACATTGAAAAACACCAACAAATTCAACAACCTCAATATTGAAAATCACCAACAAATTCAACAACAAACTCAACATTGAAAAGCACCAACAAATTGAACAACAACTTCAACATTGAATAATACAAAACAGTTCACAAAATAACATTGATAACACCAACAAATTCAACAACAACCCCAATATTGAAAATCACCAACAAATTCAACAACATCAACATTGAAAAAATCCAACAATTTCAAAAACGACCTCAATATTGAAAATCATCAACAATTTCAATGACGTCAACTTTGAAAAACATCAACAAATTAAACAACAACCTCAACATTTAAAAGTACAAAAAAGTTCAACAAAAAGAACAGTGATAACACCAACAAATTCAAAATCAACTTCAACTTTAAAAAGTACAAAAAAGTTCAACAAAATAAATAATTGATAACACCAATAATTTCAGCAACAACCTCAACTTTGAACGACACAAAAAAGTTCAAAAGAAACCATTGATAACGCTATCAAATACAACAACAACGTCAATATTGAAAATTGCAAACAATTTCAACAACAACCTCAATATTGAAATTCACCAACAAATTCAACAACAACCTCATCTTTTAAAAGTACAAAAAAGTTATAAAAAGCACCTTGATAACACCATCAAATTTAACAACAACCTCAACAATGAAAACACCAACAAATTCAACAAAAACCTCACCATTGAAAAACACCAACAAATGCAACAAAAAGCTCAACATTGAAAAACGCCAACCAATTCAACAACAACCTCGAAATTGAAAAATGCCAACAAATTCAACAACATCCTCAACAATGAAAAACAACAAAACATTCAAAATCAACCTCAACGTTTAAAAGTACAAAAAAGTTCAACAAAATAAACAGTGATAAAACCAATAAATTCAGCAACATCCTCAACTGTGAGAAACACAAAAAAGTTCAAAAAAAACCATTGATAACACCATAAAATGCAACAACAACCTCAACATTGAAAAACAACATCAAATTTAAGAACAACCTCAACAAAGAAAACACCAACAAATTCAACAAAAACCTTACCATTGAAAAACACCAACAAATGCAACAACAAGCTCAACATTGAAAAACGCCAACAAATTCAACAACAACCTCAACAATGAAAAACACCAAAACATTCAAAATCAACCTCAACGTTTAACAGTACAAAAATGTTCAACAAATTAAACATTGATAAAACGAATAAATTCAGCAACAGCCACAACAATGAAAAACACCAAAAAACTGAACAACAATCGCAACATTGAAAAATACCAACAAATTCAACAAAAAACTCCACATTGAAAAATACAAAACAGTTCAAAAAATAACATTGATAACACCAAAAAAATTCAACAACAACCCCAATATTGAAAATCACCAACAAATTCAATAACAACCTCAACATTGAAAAACACCAACAAATTCAACAACAAACTCAATATTGAAATTCACCAACAAATTCAACAACCTCAATATTGAAAATCACCAACAAATTCAACAACAAACTCAACATTGAAAAATACCAACAAATTCAACAACAACCTCAACATTGAAAAATACAAAACAGTTCAAAAAATAACATTGATAACGCCAACAAATTCAACAACAACCCCAATATTGAAAATCACCAACAAATTCAACAACAACCTCGATATTGAAAATCACAAACAAATTCAACAACAAACTCAACTTTTAAAAGTACAAAAAAGTTGAAAAAAGAACATTGATAAGACCATCAAATTCAACAACAACCTCAACATTGAAAAACAACAACAAATTTAACAACAACCTCAACAATGAAAACACCAACTAATTCAACAAAAACCTCACCATTGAAAAACACCAACAAATTCAACAAAAACCTCAACAATGAACAGCACCATGAAAATCAACAACAACCTCAACATTGAAAACCGGCAACAAATTCAACAACAACCTCAACAATGAAAAACAACCAACAAGTTCAAAATCAACCTCAACGTTTAAAGGTACAAAAAAGTTCAACAAAATAAACATTGATAGCATCAATAAATTCAGCAAAAACCTCAACTTTGAAAAACACAAAAAAGTTAAAAAAAAACCATTGATAACCCCATCAAATTCAACAGCAACAGCAAAATTGAAAATCACGAAACAATTCAATGTCCTCAACTTTCAAAAACACCAACAGATTCAACAACATCCTCAACAATGAAAAACACAAACAAATTCAACAACAACCTCAACATTGAAAAACACCAACAAATTCAACAACAACCTCAACATTGAAAATCACCAACAAATTCAACAACAACCTCAACATTGAAGAGCACCAACAAATTCAACTACAACCTCAACATTGAAAAACAACAAAACATTCAACAACAACTTCCACTTTGAAAAATACAAAAAACTTTGACCTAAACTTTGAAAAACAGCAAAAAATTCAACAACAACCTCAACTTTTAAAAATACAAACAAGTTCAACGAAAAAAAACGTTGATAACACCAAGAAATTCAACAACAAACCCAATATTGAAAATCACCAACAAATTCAACAACATCAACATTGAAAAACAATTTAAAAATTCAGCAACAACCTCAACTTTTAAAACTACAAAAAAGTGCAGCAAAATAAACATTGACAACACCAACAAATTCAACTACATCCTCAATGTATAAAATCATCAACAAATGCAACATCCTCAACTTTGAAAAACAGCAAGATATTTAACAACCAACTCAACAATGGAAAGATCAAAAAAGTCAACAAAAACCTCAACATTGAAAAACACCAACAAATTCAAGAACAACCTCAAGAATGATATAAAAGCAAATATTCAACAACAACCTCAACAATGAAAAACACCACCAAATTCAAAATCAACATCAACTTTTAAAATTACAAAAAAGTTCAACAAAATAAACATTGATAACACCAACAAATTCAAGAACAACCTCAACCATGAAAAAAATCAAAAAATTCAACAAGAACCTCAACATTGAAAATCACCAAAAAATTCAACAACCTCAACACTGTATATCACCAACAAATTCATCAACAACCCCAACTTTGAAAAATACAAAAAAGTTCAAAAAAACCCTTTGATAACACCAACAAATTCAACGACAACCTCTATATTGAAAATCACCAACAACTTCAACGACCACAACTTTGAAAAACACCAACAAATTCTACAACAACCTCAACATTGAAAAACAACATCAAATTTAACAACAACCTCAACAATGAAAACACCAACAAATTCAACAAAAACCTCACCATTGAAAAACACCAACAAATTCAACAACAACCTCAACAATGAACAGCACCAAGAAATTCAACAACAACCTCAAGACTGAAAACCGCCAGCAAATTCAACAACATCCTCAACAATGAAAAACAACCAACAAATTCAAAATCAACCTCAACGTTTAAACGTACAAAAAAGTTCAACAAAATAAACATTGATAACATCAATAAATTCAGCAAAAACCTCAACTTTGAAAAACACAAAAAAGTTCAAAAAAAACCATTGATAAACCCAACAAATTCAACAGCAACAGCAATATTGAAAATCACCAACCAATTCAACGACCTCAACTTTCAAAAACACCAACAGATTCAACAACATCCTCAACTTTTAAAAATACAAACAAGTTCAACAAAAAAATTGATAACACCAACAAATTCAACAACATCCTCAACAATGAAAAACACCAACAAATTCAACAAGAACCTCAACATTGAAAAACACCAACAAATTCAACAACAACTCAACATTCAAAAATCAACAACCTCAATATTGAAAATCACCAGCAAATTCAACAACATCAACATTGAAAAACACCAACAAATTAAACAACAACCTCAACATTTAAAAGTACAAAAAAGTTCAACAAAATGAACAGTGGAAATACCAATAAATTCAACAACGACCACAACTTTTAAAAATACAAACAAGTTCAACAAAATAAACATTGATGACACTGTCCAATTCAACAACAACCTCAACATTAAAAGTCACCAAAAAATTCAACAACTACCTCAACAATGAAAAACACCAACAAATTCAAAATCAACTTCAACTTTAAAAAGTACAAAAAAGTCAACAAAACAATTAATTGATAACACCAATAATTTCAGCAACAACCTCAACTTTGAACAACACAAAAAAGTTCAAAAAAAACCTTTGATAACACCATCAAATTCAACAACAACGTCAATATTGAAAATCACCAACCAATTCAACAACAACCTCAATATTGAAAATCACCAACAAATTCAACAACATCCTCAACATTTAAAAGTACAAAAAAGTTGAAAAAAGAACATTGATAACACCATCAAATTCAACAGCAACCTCAACAATGAAAAATAACATCAAATTTAACAACAACCTCAACAATGAAAACACCAACAAATTCAACAACAACCTCAACAATGAAAAACACCAAAACGTTCAAAATCAACCTCAACGTTTACATGTACAAAAAAGTTCAACAAAATAAACAGTGATAAAACCAATAAATTCAGCAACATCCTCAACTTTGAAAAACACAAAAAAGTTAAAAAAAACCCATTGATAACACCATCAAGTTCAACAACAACATCAATATTGAAAATCACAAACAAATTCAACAACAACCTCTTATTGAAAATCACCAACTAATTCAAAAACAACCTCAACTTTTAAAAGTACAAAAAAGTTGAAAAAAGAACATTGATAACACCATAAAATTCAACAACAACCTCAACATTGAAAAACAACATCAAATTTAGCAACAATGTCAACATTGAAAACACCAACAAATTCAATAAAAACCTCACCATTGAAAAACACCAACAAATTCAACAACAACCACAACAATGAACAGCACCAAGAATTTCCACAACAACCTCAACATTGATAACCGCCAGCAAATTCAACAACAACCTCAACAATGAAAAACAACAAACAAATTCAACAACAACCTCAACATTGAAAAACACCAACAAATTCAACAACAAGCTCAACATTGAAAAACATCAACAAATTCAACTACAAATTCAACATTGAAAAACACCAACAAATTCAACTACAAGCTCAACATTGAAAAATATCAACAAATTCAACAACAACTTCAACTTTGAAAAATACAAAAAAGTTCGAAAAATAACATTGATAACACGAACAAGTTTAACAACAACCTCAATATTGAAAAACGCCAACAATTTCAACAACAACCAAAATTATTAAAAGTAGCATAAAGTTCAACAAAATAAACGTTGATAACGCCAACAAATTCATCAACAACTTCATTATTGAAAATCACCAGCAAATTCGACAACCTCAACATTGAAAAACACAAAACAGTTCAAAAGATAACATTAATAACACCAACAAATTCAACAACATCAACATTGTAAAACACCAACCAAATCAACAACAATCTCAATATTGAAAATCACCAACAAATTCAACGACCTCAACTTTGAAAAACACCAACAAATTAAACAACAACCTCAACATTTAAAAGTGCAAAAAAGTTCAACAAAATGAACAGTGAAAACACCAATAAATTCAACAACGACCACAACTTTTAAAAATACAAACAAGTTCAACAAAATAAACATTGATGACACTGTCCAATTCAACAACAACCGCAACATTTAAAATCACCAATAAATTCACCAACTTAAACACTGAATATCACCAACAAGTTCAACAACAACCTCAATATTTAAAATCACCAACAAATTCAACAACAACCTCAACATTGAAAATCACCAACAAATTCAACAACAACCTCATCAGTGATAAACACCAACAAATTCAACAATAATCACAACTTTTAAAAGTACAAAAAAGTTGAAAAAAGAACATTGATAACACCAACAAATTCAACAAAAACCTCAACAATGAACAGCAACAAAAAATAAAACAACAAACTCAACATTGAAAAACGCTGACAAATTCAACAACAACTTCAACAATGAAAAACAACCAACAAATTCCAAATCAACCTTAACCTTTAAAATTACAAATAACTTCAACAAAATAAACATTGATAACATCAATAAATTCTGCAAAAACCTCAACTTTGAGAAACACAAAAAAGTTAAAATAAAACAATTGATAACCCCAACAAATTCAACAACAACAGCAATATTAAATATCACCAACCAATTCTACGACCTCAACTTTGAAAAACACCAACAAATTCAACAACATCCTCAACTTTTAAAAATACAAACAAGTTAAAAAAAAAATGGATAACACCAACAAATTCAACAACATCCTCAACAATGAAAAACACCAACAAATTCAACAACAGCATCAAATATGAAAAACACCAAAAAATTGAACAACAATCGCAACATTGAAAAATACCAACAAATTCAACAAAAACCTCAACATTGAAAAATACAAAACAGTTCAAAAAATAACATTGATAACAGCAACAAATTCAACAACAACCCCAATATTAAAAATCACCAACAAATTCAATAACAACCTCAACATTGAAAAACACCAACAAATTCAACAACAAACTCAACATTGAAAAAGACCAACAAATTCAACTACAAACTCAACATTGAAAAGCATCAACAAATTCAACAGCAACTTCAACATTGAATGATACAAAACAGTTCAAAAAATAACATTGATAACACCAACAAATTCAACAACAACCTCAATATTGAAAATCACCAACAAATTCAACAACATCAACATTGAAAAACACCAATAAATTCAACAACAACCTCAACATTGAAAAACACAAAACAATTTCAACAACATCCTCAACATTGAAAAGGAATAAAAAATTCAGCAACAACCTCAACTTTTAAAACTACAAAAAAGTTCAAGAAAAAAAACATTGACAACACCAACAAATTCAACTACATCCTCAATGTTTAAAATCACCAACAAATGCAACAACCTCAACATTGAAAAACACCAACAAATTTAACAACCAACTCAACAATGGAAAGACCACAAAATTCAACAAAAACCTCACCATTGAGAAACACCAACAAATTCAACAAGAACCTCAACATTGAAAAACACCAACAAATTCAAGACCAACCTCAACAATGATATAAAAGAAAATATTCAACAACAACCACAACATTGAAAAATACAAAAAAGTTAAAAAAATAACATTAATAACACCAATAAATTCAATAACAACCTCAACAATGAAAAACACCAAAAAATTCAACAACAACCGCAACATTGAAAATTACCAACAAATTCAATAACAACCTCAACATTGCAAAACACCAATAAATTCAACAACAACCAAAACATTGAAAAACGACAAGAAATTCAACAACATCAATATTGAAAATCACCAACAGATTCAACAACCTCAACACTGAATATCACCAACAAATTCAGCAACAACCTTAACGTTGAAAAACACAAAAAAGTTTTAAAAAACAACCATTGATAACACCAGCAAATTCAACAAAACGTCAATATTGAAATTCAACAACAAATTCAGCAACAACCTCAACTTTGAAAAACACCAACAAATTCAACAGCAACCGCAACATTGAAAAACACCAACAAATTCAACAACAACCTCAACATTGAAAAACACCAACAAATTCAACAACAAACTCAACTTTTAAAAGTACAAACTAGTTCAACAAAATAAACATTGATGACACTATCCAATTCACAACAATATCAACATTGAAAAACAATAAAAAAATTTCAGCAACAACCTCAACTTTTAAAACTACAAAAATGTTCAACAAAATAAATATTGACAAAACCAACAAATTCAACTACAACCTTAATATTGAAAATCACCAACAAATTCAATAACAACCTCAACATTGAAAAACACCAAAAAAATCAACAAAAACCCTCACCATTGCAAAATACCAAAAAATTCAACAAAAACTTCAACTTTAAAAAATACAAACAAGTTGACAAAAAAAAACATTGATAAGACCAAGAAATTCAACAACAACCTCAACAATGAAAAACACCAACAAATTCAACAAGAACCTCAACATTGAAAATCAGCAACAAATTCAACAACAACCTCAACATTGAAAAACACCAACAAATTCAACAACAACCTCAACATTGAAGAGCACCTACAAATTCAACTACAACCTCAACTTTGAAAAACAACAACACATTCAACAACAACCTTGACATGGAAAAACACCAACAAATTCAAGAACTTCCACTTTGAAAAATACAAAAAACTTTGACCTAAACTTTGAAAAACAGCAACAAATTCAACAACAACATCAACTTTTAAAAATACATACAAGATCAACGAAAAAAAACTTTGATAACACCAAAAAATTCAACAACAAACTCAATATTGAAAATCACCAACTAATTCAACAACATCAACATTGAAAAACACCAATAAATTCAACAACAACCTCAACATTGAAAAACACAAAACAAATTCAACAACAACCTCAACATTGGAAAAGAATAAAAAATTCAGCAACAACCTCAACTTTTAACACTACAAAAAAGTTCAACAAAATAAACATTGACAACACCAACAAATTCAACTACATCCTAAATGTTTAAAATCACCAACAAATGCAACAACGTCAACATTGAAAAACACCAACAGATTTAACAACCAACTCAACAGTGGAAAGACCAAAAAATTCAACATAAACCTCACCATTTAAAAACACTAACAAATTCAACAACAACCTCAACATTGAAAAACACCAACAAATTCAAGAACAACCTCAACATTGAAAAATACAAACAAGTTCAAAAAATAACATTAATAACACCAACAAATTCAATAACAACCTCAATATTGAAAATCACCAAAAAATTCAACAACCTCAACACTGTATATCACCAACAAATTCATCAACAACCTCAACTTTGAAAAACACAAAAAAGTTCAAAAAAACCCATTGATAACACCAACAAATTCAACGACAACCTCTTTAATGAAAATCACCAACAAATTCAACGACCTCAACTTTGAAAAACACCAACAAATTCTACAACATCCTCAACATTGAAAAACAACATCAAATTTAACAACAACCTCAACAATGAAAACACCAACTAATTCAACAAAAACCTCACCATTGAAAAACACCAACAAATTCAACAACAACCTCAACAATGAACAGCACTAAGAAATTCAACAACAACCTCAACATTAAAAACCGCCAACAAATTCAACAACATCCTCAACAATGAAAAACAACCAAGAAATTGAAAAATACAAAAAGGTTCAAAAAATAACATTGATAACACAAACAAATTCAACAACAACCTCAACAATGAAAAACACCAGAATAATAAACAACCACAACATTGAAAATTTCAAAATAGTTCAATAAATAACATTGATAACACAAACAAATTCAACAACAACCTCAATCTTGAAAAATACAAAAAAGTTCAAAAAATAACACTGATAACATCAACAAATTCAGCATGAAACTCAATATTGAAAATTAACAACAAATTCAACAAGAACTTCAACATTGAAAATCACCAACAAATTCAAGAACAACCTCAACTTTTAAAAGAAGAGAAAAAGTTCAAAAAAAACATTGATCACACCAACAAATTCAACAAAAACCTCAACAATGAAAAAAAACAACAAATTCAACAACAATCTCAACTTTCAATAATACAAAAAGTTCAAAATATAACATTGCTAACAGCAACAAATTCAACAACAACCTCAATATTGAAAATCACCAACAAATTCAACAAAATCAACATTGAAAAACACCAAAAATTCAAACAACAACCTCAACATTGAAAAACAACAATAAATTCAAAAACAACCTCAACATTGAAAAACACCAACAAATTCAACAACAATGTCCACATTGAAAAAAACCCAAAAATTCACCAACAAGCTCAAACTTTCAAAAATTGAATAAATGTTCAAATAATAACATTGCTAACAGCAACAAATTCAACAACAGCCTCAACATTCAAAAATACCAACAAATTCAAATACAACCTCAACATTGAAAAGCAGCAACAAATTCAACAACAACCACAACAATGAAAAACACGAACAAATTCAACAACAACCTCAACTTTGATAAACACGAACAAATTGAAAAACCTCAACTTTGAAAAACACCAACAAATTCAACAACAACCTTAGATTTTAAAAATACAAACAAGTTCAAGAAAAAACATTGATAACACCAACAAATTCAACAACATCCTCAACATTGAAAAACACCAACAAGTTCAACAACAACCTCAACATTGAAAAACGCCAACAAATTCAACAACAACCTCTACATTGAAAAACACCAACAAATTCAACAACAACCTCAACATTGAAAAACGCCAACAAATTCAACAACAAGCTCAACGTTGAAAAACACCAACAAATTCAACAACAACCTCAATATTGAAAGACACCAACAAACTCAAAAACAACCTCAACATTGAAAATCACCCAACAAATTCAACAAGTACCTCAATATTGAAAATCACCAACAAATTCAACAACAATTTCAACATTGAAAAACACCAACAAATTCAACAACAACCGCAACATTGAAAAACACCAACAAATTCAACAACAACCTCAACATTGAAAAACACCAACAACTTCAACAACCTCAACAATGAAAAACCACAGAAAAATAAACAACTGCAACATTGAAAAATACAATAAAGTTCAACAAATAACATTGATAACACCAACAAATTAAACAACAACATCAACGTTGAAAAATACAAAAAAGTTCAACAAATAACATTCATAACACCAACAATTTCAACAGTAAACTCAACATTGAAAATCACCAACAAATTCAACAAAAACCTCAAAATTGAAAAAACCAACAAATTCAACAACAACCTCAACATTGAAAAATACAAAACAGTTCAAAAAATAACATTCATAACACCAACAAATTCAACAACAACCTCAACATTTAAAAGAAGAGAAAAAGTAAAAAAAAACATTGATAACATCAACAAATTCAACAACAACCTCAATATTGAAAGTCACCAACAAATTCAACAACAACATCAACATTGAAAAACACCAGCAAATTCAATAACAACCTCAATATTGAAATTCACCAACAAATTCAACACCAACATCAACATTGAAAAACACCAGCAAATTCAATAACAAGCTCAATATTGAAAGACACCAACAAATTCAACAACAACCTCAACATTGAAAATCACCCAACAAATTCAATAACTTCAATTTTGAAAATCACCAACAAATTCAACAACAACCTCAACATTGAAAAACGCCAATAAATTCAACAAAAACCTCAATATTGAAAATCACCAACAACTTCAACAACAACCTCAACATTGAAAAATACAAAAAAGTTCAAGAAATAACATTGATAACACCAACAAATTAAACAACAAACTCAATATTGAAAATCAATAACAAATTCAACAACAACCTCAACATTGAAAAAAATACAACAAATTCAACAACAACCTCAACATTGAAAAAAACCTACAAATTCAACAACATGCTCAACATTGAAAGACATCAACAAATTAAACAACAACCTCAACTTTCAATATCACCAACAAATTGAACAACATCCATAATAAACATTACCAAAAAATTCAACAATAACCTCAACATTGTAAAACGACAACAAATTCAACAACAACCTCAACATTGAAAAACACCAACAAATTCAACAACAACCTCAACATTTAAAAGAAGAGAAAAAGTTAAATAAAACACATTGATAACATCAACAAATTCAACAACAACCTCAATATTGAAAGTCACCAACAATTTCAACAACAACATCAACATTGAAAAACACCAGCAAATTCAATAACAACCTCATTATTGAAATTCACCAACAAATTCAAAAACAACATCAACATTGAAAAACACCAGCAAATTCAATAACAAGCTCAATATTGAAAGACACGAACAAATTCAACAACAACCTCAACATTGAAAGTCACACAACAAATTCAACAACAACCTCAACATTGAAAAACGCCAATAAATTCAACAAGAACCTCAATATTGAAAATCACCAACAAATTCAACAACAACCTCAACATTGAAAAACACCAACAAATTCAGCAACCTCAACAATGAAAAACACCTGAAAAATAAACAACCGCAACATTGAAAAATACAAAAAAGTTCAATAAGTAACATTGATAACAGCAACAAATTCAACAACAACCTCAACATTGATAAACTCCAACAAATTCGACCTGAACCTCAACAATGAAAAACACCAACAAATTCAACAACAGCCTCAACATTCAAAAATACCAACAAATTCAACAACAACCTCAACAATGAAAAACACAAACAAATTCAAATACAACCTCAACATTGAAAAGCAGCAACAAATTCAACAACAACCACAACAATGAAAAACACGAACAAATTCAACAACAACCTCAACATTGATAAATACCAACAAATTCAACATCAACTTCAACATTGAAAAATACAGAAAAGTTCTATAAATAACGTTGATAACACCAACAAATTCAACAACAACCTCAATATTGAAAATCACCAACATTTTCAACAACAACCTCAACATTGAAAAACACCAACAAATTCAACAACAACCTCAATATTGAAAATCACCAACAAATTCAACAACAACCTCAACATTGAAAAACACGAACAAATTGAAAAACCTCAACATTGAAAAAAACCAACAAATTCAACAAAAAGCGCAAATTTCAAAAATACAATAAATGTTCAAAAAATAACATTGATAACAGCAACAAATTCAACAACAAAATCAACATTGAAAAAGACCATCAAATTCAACTACAACCTCAACAATGAAAGACACCAACCAATTCAACAACAACCTCAACAATGAAAAACACCAACAAATTCAACAACAACCTCAATATTGAAAGACATCAACAAATTCAACAACTTCCTCAACATTGTAAAACGCCAACAAATTGAACAACAACCTCATTATTGAAAATCACCAACAAATTCAACAAAATCAACATTGAAAAACACCAACAATTTCAACAACAACCTCAACTTTTAAAAGAATAGAAAAAGTTCAAAAAAAACATTGATAACGCAAACAAATTCAACAACAACCTCAACATTGAAAAACACCAACAAATTCAACAACAACTTCAACATTGAAAAACGTCAACAAATTCAACAACAACCTCAATATTGAAAGTCACCAACAAATTCAACAACAACATGAACATTGAAAAACACCAGCAAATTCAACAACAACCTCAATATTGAAAGACACCAACAAATTCAACAACAACCTGAACATTGAAAAACACCAACAACTTCAACAACCTCAGCAATGATAAACACCAAAAAAATCAACAACCGCAACATTGAAAAATACAAAAAAGTTCAAAAAATAACAGTGATAACACCAACAAATTCAACAACAACCTCAACGTTGAAAAATATTTAAAAAGTTCAAAAAATAACATTGATAACACCAACAAATTCAACACCAAACTCTACACTGAAAAGCACCAACAAATTCAACAACAACCTCAACATTGAAAAACACCAAGAAATGTAACAACAACCTCAACTTTTAAAAGAAGAGAAAAAGTTCAAAAAAAACATTGATAACACCAACAAATTCAACAAAAACCTCAGCAATGAAAATCACGAACAAATACAACAACAACCTCAACATTGAAAAACACCAACAAATTCAACAACAACCTCAACTTTTAAAAGAAGAGAAAAAGTTCAAAAAAAACATTGATAACACCAACAAATTCAGCAAAAACCTCAACAATGAAAATCACAAACAAATTCAACAACAACCTCAACATTGAAAAACACCAACAAATTCAACAACAAACTTAACATTGAAAAAAATCAACAAATTCAACAACAATCTCAACTTTCAAAAATAAAAATAGTTCAAAAAATAACATTGCAAACACCAATAAATTCAACAACAACCTCAATATTGAAAATCAACAACAAATTCAACAAAATCAACATTTAAAAACACCAACAATTTCAACAACAAACTCAACATTGAAAATCACCAACAAATTCAACAACAAGCTCAACTTTTAAAAGTACAATAAATGTTCAAAAAATAGCATTGATAACAGCAACAAATTCGACTACAACCTCAACAATGAAAAACAGCAACAACTTCAACTACAACATCAACATTGAAAAGCAGCAACAAATTCAAGAACAACCTCAACATTTAAAAGAAGAGAAAAAGTTCAAAAAAAACATTGATAACACCAACAAATTCAACAATTAAGAACACCAAAAAATTCAACAACAACCGCAACAGTGAAAAACACCAACGAATTCAACAACAACCTCAACACTGAAAAACACCAACAACTTCTGCAAACTCAACAATGAAAAACACCAGAATAATAAAAAACCGCAACATTGAAAAATACAAAAAAGTTCAATAAATAACATTGATAACACGAACAAATTAAACAACAACCTCAATGATGAAAAATACAAAAAAGATCAAAAAATAACACTGATAACATCAACAAATTCAGCATGAAACTCAATATTGAAAATTAACAAAAAATTCAACAACAACCTCAACATTGAAAATCACCAACAGATTCAACAACAACCTCAAATTTTAAAAGAATAGAAAAAGTTCAAAAAAACATTGACAACACCAACAAATTCAACAAAAACCTCAACGTTGAAAAGCACCAATTATTTCAACAACAATCTCAACATTCAAAAATAAATAAAGTTCAACAAATAACATTGCTAACACCAACAAATTCAACAACAACCTCAATATTGAAAATCACCAACAAATTCAACAAAATCAACATTGAAAAACACCAACAAATTCAACAACAACCTCAACATTGAAAAACACCAACAAATTCAACAACAACCTCAACTTTTAAAAGAAGAGAAAAAATTCAAAAAAAACATTGATAACACCAACAATTTCAGCAAAAACCTCAACAATGAAAATCACAAACAAATTCAACTACAACCTCAACATTGAAAAGCAGCAACAAATTCAACAACAACCTCAACAATTAAAAACACGAACAAATTCAACAACAACCTCAACATTGATAAATACCAACAAATTCAAAATCAACCTCAATATTGAAAAATACAGAAAAGTTCAATAAATAACATTGATAACACCAACAAATTCAACAACAACCTCAATACTGAAAAGCACCAACAAATTCAACAACAACCTCAACATTGAAAAACACCAACAAGTTCAACAACAACCTCAATATTGAAAAACAAGAACAAATTGAACAACCTCAACTTTGAAAAACACCAACTAATTCAACAGCAACCTCAACTTTTAAAAGAAGAGAAAAAGTTCAAAAAAAAAATTCATAACACCAACAAATTCAAAAACAACCTCAACATTGAAAAATACAAAAAAGTTCAAAAAATAACATTGATAACACAAACAAATTCAACAACAAACCCAATATTGAAAATCAACTATAAATTCAACAGCCTCAACATAGAAAAACACCAACAAATTCAACAACAAGCTCAACGTTGAAAAATACCAACAAATTCAACAACAACCTCACTATTGAAAGACACCAACAAACTCAAAAACAACCTCAACATTGAAAATCACCAACAAATTCAACAACAACTTCAACATTGAAAAAAACCATCAAATTCAACAAAAAACTCAACATTGAAAAACACCAACAACTTCAACAACCTCAACAATGAAAAACAACAGAAAAATCTACAACCGCAAAATTGAAAAATACGATAAAGTTCAAAAAATAACAGTGATAACACCAACAAATTCAACAACAACCTCAACGTTGAAAAAAATTTAAAAAGTTCAAAAAATAACATTGATAACACCAACAAATTCAACACCAAACTCAACATTGAAAAAACCAACAAATTTAACAACAAGCACGATGTTGAAAAACCCCAACAAATACAACATCAACCTCAACATTGAAAAACACCAACAAATTCAACAACAACCTCAACTTTTAAATGAAGAGAAAAAGTTCAAAAAAAACATTGAAAACACCAACAAATTCAACAAAAACCTCAACAATGAAAATCACGAACAAATTCAACAACATCCTCAACATTGAAAAACACCAACAAATTCAAGAACAACCTCAACATTGAAAAAAACAACAAATAAAAACAACAATCTCAACTTTCAAAAATAAAAATAGTTCAAAAAATAACATTGCTAACACCAACAAATTCAACAGCAACCTCAATATTGAAAATCAACAACAAATTCAACAAAATCAACATTTAAAAACACCAACAATTTCAACAATAACCTTAACATTGAAAAACACCAACAAATTCAACAACAAGCTCAACTTTCAAAAGTACAATAAATGTTGAAAAAATAACATTGATAACAGAAACAATTTCGATTACAACCTCAACAATGAAAAACACCAACAACTTCAACTACAACGGCAACATTGAAAAGCATCAACAAATTCAAGAACAACCTCAACATTTAAAAGAAGAGAAAAAGTTCAAAAAAAACATTGATAACACCAACAAATTCAACAATTAAAAACACCAAAAAATTCAACAACAACCGCAACAGTGAAAAACACCAACAAATTCAACAACAACCTCAACATTGAAAAACACCAACAACTTCTGCAACCTCAACAATGAAAAACACCAGAATAATAAACAACCGCAACATTGAAAAATACAAAAAAGTTCAATAAATAGCATTGATAACACGAACAAATTCAACAACAACCTCAATGATGAAATATACAAAAAAGTTCAAAAAATAACACTGATAACATCAACAAATTCAGCATGAAACTCAATATTGAAAATTAACAACAAATTCGACAACAACCTCAACATTGAAAATCACCAACAAATTCAATAACAACCTCAACTTTTAAAAGAAAAGAAAAACTTCAAAAAAAATCATTGATAACACCAACAAATTCAACAAAAACCTCAACAATGAAAAAAATCAAAAAATTCAACAACAATCTCAACTTTCAAAAATAAAAATAGTTCAACAAATAACATTGCTAACACCAACGAATTCAACAACAAACTCAATATTGAAAATCACCAACAAATTCAACAAAATCAACATTGAAAAACAAAAACAAATTCAACAACAAACTCAACATTGAAAAACACCAATAAATTCAACAACAACCACAACATTGAAAAACACCAACAAATTCAACAACAATGTCCACATTGAAAGAAACCCACAAATTCACCCAGAAGCTCAACTTCCAAAAATACAATAAATGTCCAAAAAATAACGTTCATAACAGCAACAAATTCAGCAACATCCTCAACATTGAAAAACACCAACAAATAAGGCCTCAACCTCAACAATGAAAAACACCAACAAATTCAACAACAACCTCAACATTCAAAAATACCAACCAATTCAACAACAACCTCATCATTGAAAAGCAGCAACAAATTCAACAACAACCTCAACAATGAAAAACACGAACAAATTCAACAACAACCTCAAAATTGATAAATACCAACAAATTCAACTTCAACCTCAACATTGAAAAATACAGAAAAGTTCAATAAATAACATTGATAACACCAACAAATTCAACAACAACCTCAATACTGAAAAGCACCAACAAATTCAACAACAACCTCAACATTGAAAAACAAGAACAAATTGAACAACCTCAACTTTGAAAAACACCAACTAATTCAACAGCAACCTCAACTTTTAAAAGAAGAGAAAAAGTTCAAAAAAAAAACATTCATAACACCAACAAATTCAAAAACAACCTCAACATTGAAAAATACAAAAAAGTTCAAAAAATAACATTGATAACACAAACAAATTCAACAACAAACCCAATATTGAAAATCAACTATAAATTCAACAGCCTCAACATAGAAAAACACCAACACATTCAACAACAAGCTCAACGTTGAAAAATACCAACAAATTCAACAACAACCTCACTATTGAAAGACACCAACAAACTCAAAAACAACCTCAACATTGAAAATCACCCAACAAATTCAACAACTTCAATATTGAAAATCACCAACAAATTCAACAACAACCTCAACATTGAAAATCACCAACAAATTCAACAACAACTTCAACATTGAAAAAAACCATCAAATTCAACAACAAACTCAACATTGAAAAACACCAACAACTTCAACAACCTCAACAATGAAAAACAACAGAAAAATCTACAACCGCAAAATTGAAAAATACGATAAAGTTCAAAAAATAACAGTGATAACACCAACAAATTCAACAACAACCTCAACGTTGAAAAAAATTTAAAAAGTTCAAAAAATAACATTGATAACACCAACAAATTCAACACCAAACTCAACATTGAAAAAACCAACAAATTTAACAACAAGCACGACGTTGAAAAACCCCAACAAATACAACATCAACCTCAACATTGAAAAACACCAACAAATTCAACAACAACCTCAACTTTTAAATGAAGAGAAAATTTTCAAAAAAAACATTGAAAACACCAACAAATTCAACAAAAACCTCAACAATGATAATCACGAACAAATTCAACAACATCCTCAACATTGAAAAACACCAACAAATTCAAGAACAACCTCAACATTGAAAAAAACAACAAATAAAAACAACAATCTCAACTTTCAAAAATAAAAATAGTTCAAAAAATAACATTGCTAACACCAACAAATTCAACAGCAACCTCAATATTGAAAATCAACAACAAATTCAACAAAATCAACATTTAAAAACACCAACAATTTCAACAATAACCTCAACATTGAAAAACACCAACAAATTCAACAACAAGCTCAACTTTCAAAAGTACAATAAATGTTGAAAAAATAACATTGATAACAGAAACAAATTCGATTACAACCTCAACAATGAAAAACACCAACAACTTCAACTACAACGGCAACATTGAAAAGCATCAACAAATTCAAGAACAACCTCAACATTTAAAAGAAGAGAAAAAGTTCAAAAAAAACATTGATAAAACCAACAAATTCAACAATTAAAAACACTGAAAAATTCAACAACAACTGCAACAGTGAAAAACACCAACAAATTCAACAACAACCTCAACATTGAAAAACACCAACAACTTCTGCAACCTCAACAATGAAAAACACCAGAATAATAAACAACCGCAACATTGAAAAATACAAAAAAGTTCAATAAATAGCATTGATAACACGAACAAATTCAACAACAACCTCAATGATGAAATATACAAAAAAGTTCAAAAAATAACACTGATAACATCAACAAATTCAGCATGAAACTCAATATTGAAAATTAACAACAAATTCGACAACAACCTCAACATTGAAAATCACCAACAAATTCAATAACAACCTCAACTTTTAAAAGAAAAGAAAAACTTCAAAAAAAATCATTGATAACACCAACAAATTCAACAAAAACCTCAACAATGAAAAAAATCAAAAAATTCAACGACAATCTCAACTTTCAAAAATAAAAATAGTTCAACAAATAACATTGCTAACACCAACGAATTCAACAACAAACTCAATATTGAAAATCACCAACAAATTCAACAAAATCAACATTGAAAAACAAAAACAAATTCAACAACAAACTCAACATTGAAAAACACCAATAAATTCAACAACAACCACAACATTGAAAAACACCAACAAATTCAACAACAATGTCCACAATCAAAGAAACCCACAAATTCACCCAGAAGCTCAACTTCCAAAAATACAATAAATGTCCAAAAAATAACATTCATAACAGCAACAAATTCAGCAACATCCTCAACATTGAAAAACACCAACAAATAAGGCCTCAACCTCAACAATGAAAAACACCAACAAATTCAACAACAACCTCAACATTCAAAAATACCAACCAATTCAACAACAACCTCATCATTGAAAAGCAGCAACAAATTCAACAACAACCTCAACAATGAAAAACACGAACAAATTCAACAACAACCTCAACATTGATAAATACCAACAAATTCAACTTCAACCTCAACATTGAAAAATACAGAAAAGTTCAATAAATAACAGTGATAACAACAACAAATTCAACAACAACCTCAATATTGAAAATCACCAACTAATTCAACAACAACCTCAACATTGAAAAATACCAACAAGTTCAACAACAACCTCAGTATTGAAAATCACCAACAAATTCAACAACAACCTCAACATTGAAAAACACGAATAAATTGAACAACCTCAACTTTGAAAAACACCAACAAATTCAACAACAACCTTAACTTTTAAAAATACAAACAAGTTCAACAGCAACCTCAACTTTTAAAAAAAAACATTCATAACACCAACAATAACCTCAACATTCAAAAATACAAAAAAGTTCAAAAAATATCATTGATAACACCAACAAATTGAACAACAAGCTCAACATTGAAAAACACAAACAAATTCAACAACAACCTCAATATTGAAAGACACCAACAAACTCAAAAACAACCTCAACATTGAAAATCACCCCACAAATTCAACAACTTCAATATTGAAAATCACCAACAAATTCAATAACAACCTCAACATTGAAAAACGCCAACAAATTCAACAAGAACCTCAGTATTGAAAATCAACAACAAATTCAACAACAACTTCAACATTGAAAAACACCAACAAATTCAACAACAATCTCAACAATGAAAAACACCAAAAATTCAACAACAACCTCAAAAATGAAAAACCCCAGAAAAATAAACAACCGCAACATTGAAAAATACAATAAAGTTCAAAAAATAACATTGATAACACCAACAAATTCAACAACAACGTCGACATTGAAAAAAACAAAATAATTCAACAACAACCTCAACTTTTAAAATAAGAGAAAAAGTTCCAAAAAAATCATTGATAACACCAACGAATTCAACAACAACATCAACAATGAAAAACACCAACAAATTCAACAACAAGCTCAATATTGAAAGACATCAACAAATTAAACAACAACCTCAACATTGAAAATCACCGACAAATTAAACAAAAATCTTAACATTGAAAAAAACCAACAAATTCAACAAAAAGCTCAATTTTCAAAAATACAATAAATGTTCAAAAAATAACATTGATAACAGCAACACATTCAACAACAACCTCAACATTGAAAAACACCAACAAATTCAACTACAACCTCAACAATGAAAAACACCAACAAATTCAACAACAACCTCAACATTCAAAAATACCAACCAATTCAACAACAACCTCAACAATGAAAAGCACCAACAAATTCAACAACAACCTCAATATTGAAAGACATCAACAAATTCAAGAACAACCTCAAAATTCAAAGTTACAAACAAATTCAACAGCATCCATATTGAAAATCACCAACAAATTCAACAACAACCTCAACATTGTAAAACATCAACAAATTCAACAACAACCTGAACTTTAGAAGAAGAGAAAAAGTTCAAAAAAAACATTGATAACATCAACAACTTCAACAAAAACCTCAACATTGAAAAAGGCCAACAAATTCAACAACAACCTCATATTTGAAAGTCACCAACAAATTCAACAACAACATGAACATTGAAAAACACTAGCAAATTCAACAACAAACTCAATATTGAAAATCACACAAAAAATTCAACAACATCCGCAACATTGAAAAAGACCAACACATTCAACAACAACCTCAACATTGAAAAACACCAACAAATTCAACAACGATCTCCACATTGAATAATACCCACAAATTCAACAACAAGCTCAACTTTCAAAAGTACAATAGATGTTCCAAAAAAAACATTGATAACAGCAACAAATTCAACAACAACCTCAACATTGAAAAACAACAACAAATTTGACTACAACCTCAACAATGAAAAACACCAACAAATTCAACAACCTCAGCATTGAAAAACACCAACAACTGCAACAAATTCAGCAATGAAAAACACCAAAATATTCAACAATCGCAACATTGAAAAATACAATAAATTCAACAACAACCTCAACTTATAAAGGAAGAGAAAAATTTCAAAAAAAACATTGATAACACCTACAAATTCAACAACAACCTCAACATTGAAAAACACCAACAAATTCAACAACAACCTCAACATTTAAAAGAGAAAAACTTCAAAAAAAACATTGATAACACCAACAAATTCAACAACAACCTCAAAATTGAAAAACACCAACAAATTCAACAACAAGTTCAAACTTGAAAAACACAACCTAATTCAACAACCACCTCAACATTTAAAAGAAGCTTTAAATTTGAAAAAACACATCGATAACACCAGCAAATTCAACAGAAACCTCAACATTGAAAAACACAAAGAAATTCAACAACTACCTCAATATTGAAAGACACCAACAAATTCAAGAAGAACCTCAACTTTGAAAAACGGCAATAAATTCAACAAAAACCTCAATATTGAAAATCATCAACAAATTCTACAACAAGCTCAACGTTGAAAAATACCAACAAATTCAGCAACACCCTCAACTTTTAAGAGAAGAGAAAAAGTTCAAAAAAATCATTGATAACACCAACAAATTCAACAAGAAACTCAACATTGAAAATCGCCAACAAATTCGACAACAACCTCAATATTGAAAGTCACCACCTAATTCAACAACAACCTCAAGTTAAAACAATAAAATTGATAACACCAAAAACATCAAGAACAACCTCAACGTTGAAAAATACAAAAAAGTTCAAAAAATAACATTGATAACACCAACAAATTCAACAACAACCTGAATATTGAAAATCACCAACAAATTCGACTTCAACCTTAACTTTTAAAAATACAAACAAGTTCAACAAAAAACATTGATAACACCAACAATTTCAACAACAACCTCAACAATGAAAAACACCAATAAATTGAACAACAAGCACAACATTGAAAAAACACCAACAACTTCAACAATCTCAACAATTAAAAACACCAAATAATTCAACAACAGCAACATTGAAAAATACGAACAATTTGAACAACAACCTCAACTTTTAAAAGAAGAGAAAAATTTCAAAAAAAACATTGATATCACCAAGAAATTCAACACCAACCTCAATTTATAAAAGAAGAGAAAAAGTTAAAAAAAAAAACATTGATAACACCAACCAATTCAACAACAACCTCAACATTGAAAACTACAAAAAATTTCAAAACATAACATTGATAACACCAACAAATTCAACAACAAATTCAATATTGAAAATCAATAATAAATTCAACCACAACCTCAACATTGAAAAACACCAACAATTTCAACAACAACCTCAACATTGAAAAAATTCTACAAATTCAACATCAACCTCAACAATGTAAAAGACCAACAAATTCAACAACAACCTCAATATTGAAAGACATCAACAAATTCAAAAACAACCTCAACATTCAAAATCACCAACAAATTCAATAACATCAATATTGAAAATCGCAAACAAATTCAACAACAACCTCAACTTTCAAAATCAACAACAAATTCAACAACAACATCAACTATGAAAAACACCATCATATTCAACAACAACCTCAACAATGAAAAACACCAACAAATTCAACAACAACCTCAACATTGAAAAACACCAACAACTTCAACAACCTCAACAATGAATAACACCAACAAATTCAACAACAACCTCAACTTTTAAAATAAGTGAAAATGTTCAAAAAAAACATTGATAACACCAACAAATTCAACAACAACCTCAACATGTTAAAACACCACCAAATTCAACAACTACCTCAACATTGAAAACTGCAAAGAATTTCAAAAAATAACATTGATAACACCAACAAATTCAACAACAACCTCAACATGTTAAAACGCCACCAAATTCAACAACTACCTCAACATTGAAAACTGCAAAGAATTTCAAAAAATAACACTGATAACACCAACAAATTCAACAACAACCTCAACATTCAAAATCACCAACAAATTCAATAACATCAATATTGAAAATCACAAACAAATTCAACAACAACCTCAACATTCAAAATCAACAACAAATTCAACAACAACATCAACATTGAAAAACACCAACAATTTCAACAACAACCTCAACTTTCAAAAGAAGAGAAAAATTTCAAAAAAAACATTGATAACACCAAGAAATTCAGCAACAACCTCAATATTGAAAATCACCCAACAAATTCAACAAATTCAATATTGAAAATAACCAACAAATTCAACAACAACCTCAACATTGAAAAACACCAAAATATTCAACAAGAACCTCAATATTGAAAATCACCAACAAATTAAGCAACAACCTCAACATTGAAAAAAAACAAATTCAACTAATACCTCAAAAATGAAAAACACCAACATATTCAACAACAACCTTAACAATGAAAAACACCAACAAATTCAACAACAACCTCAACATTGAAAAACACCAACAACTTCAACAACCTCAACAATGAAAAACACCAACAAATTCAACAACAACCTCAACATTGAAAATCACCAACAAATTCTACAAAATCAACATTGAAAAACACCAACAAATTCAACAACAACCTCAACATTGAAAAACACCAACAAAATCAACAACAATCTCAACATTGAAAAAAACCAACACATTCAACAACAAGCTCAACATTCAAAAAAGAATAAATGTTCAAAAAATAACATTGATAACTGCAACAAATTCAAACACCCACCTCAACATTGAAAAACACGGACAAATTCAACAACAACATCAACAATGAAAAACACCAACAATTTCAACAACAACCTCAACATTGAAAAACACCAACAATTTCAACAACAACCTCAACATTGAAAAACACCAACAAATTCAACAACAACCTCAACAATGAAAAAAAACAATAAATTCAACAACAACCTCAACAAAGAAGAACACCAAAACATTCAACAACAACTGCAACATTGAAAATCACCAACAAATTCAACAACATCCGCAACATTGAAAAAGACCAACAAATTCAACGACAACCTCAATATTGAAAGTCACCAACAAATTCAACAACAACATGAACATTGAAAAACACCTGTAAATTCAACAACAACCTCAACATTGAAAATCACCAAACAAATTCAAATTCATCTTCAACATTGAAAAAACCAACAAATTCAACTACAACCTCAACTATGAAAAACAACAAAAAATTCAACAAAAACCGCAACATTGAAAAACATCAACAAATTCAACAACAACATCAACAATGAAAAACACCAACAAATTCAACAACAACCTGAACATTGAAAAACACCAACAACTTCAACAACCTCAACAATGAAAAACACCACAAAAATCAACAACCGCAACAAGAAAAATACAAAAAAGTTGAAAAAATAACATTGATAACACCAACAAATTCAATAACAACCTCAACATTGCAAATTACAAAAAAGTTCAAAAAATAACATAGATAACAAATTCAACAGCAAACTCAATATTGAAAATTAACAACAAATTCAACAACAACCTCAACATTGAAAATCATTCACAAATTCAACAACAACCTCAACATTGAAAAAGCCATCAAATTCAACAACAAGCTCAACATTGAAAAACACCAACAAATTCAACAACAACCTCAACTTTTAAAAGAGAAAAAGTTCAAAAAAAACATTGATAACACCAACAAATTCAACAAAAACCTCAACAATGAAAATCACCAACAAATTCAACAACAGCCTCAACATTGAAAAACACCAACAACTTCAACAACCTCAACAATGAAAAACACCAACAAATTCAACAACAACCTCAACATTGAAAATCACCAACAAATTCAACAAAATCACCATTGAAAAACACCAACAAATTCAACAACATCCTCAACATTGAAAAACACCAACAAAATCAACAACAATCTCAACATTGAAAAAAACCAACACATTCAACAACAAGCTCAACATTCAAAAAAGAATAAATGTTCAAAAAATAACATTGATAACCGCAACAAATTCAAACACCCACCTCAACTTTGAAAAACACCAACAAATTCAACAACAACCTCAACATTGAAAAACACCAACAAATTCAACAACAACCTCAACATTCAAAAATACCAATAAATTCAACAACAACCTCAACAATGAAAAAGACCAATAAATTCAACAACAACCTCAACAAAGAAGAACATCAAAACATTCAACAACAACTGCAACATTGAAAAACACCAACAAATTCAACAACATCCACAACATTGAAAAAGACCAACAAATTCAACAACAACCTCAATATTGAAAGTCACCAACAAATTCAACAACAACCTCAACATTGAAAAACACCAACAATTTCAACAACAACCTCAACATTGAAAAACACCAACAAATTCAACAACAACCTCAACAATGAAAAAAACCAATAAATTCAACAACAACCTCAACAAAGAAGAACACCAAAACATTCAACAACAACTGCAACATTGAAAATCACCAACAAATTCAACAACATCCGCAACATTGAAAAAGACCAACAAATTCAACGACAACCTCAATATTGAAAGTCACCAACAAATTCAACAACAACATGAACATTGAAAAACACCAGTAAATTCAACAACAACCTCAACATTGAAAATCACCAAACAAATTCAAATTCATCTTCAACATTGAAAAAACCAACAAATTCAACTACAACCTCAACTATGAAAAACAACAAAAAATTCAACAAAAACCGCAACATTGAAAAACATCAACAAATTCAACAACAACATCAACAATGAAAAACACCAACAAATTCAACAACAACCTGAACATTGAAAAACACCAACAACTTCAACAACCTCAACAATGAAAAACACCACAAAAATCAACAACCGCAACAAGAAAAATACAAAAAAGTTGAAAAAATAACATTGATAACACCAACAAATTCAATAACAACCTCAACATTGCAAATTACAAAAAAGTTCAAAAAATAACATAGATAACAAATTCAACAGCAAACTCAATATTGAAAATTAACAACAAATTCAACAACAACCTCAACATTGAAAATCATTCACAAATTCAACAACAACCTCAACATTGAAAAAGCCATCAAATTCAACAACAAGCTCAACATTGAAAAACACCAACAAATTCAACAACAACCTCAACTTTTAAAAGAGAAAAAGTTCAAAAAAAACATTGATAACACCAACAAATTCAACAAAAACCTCAACAATGAAAATCACCAACAAATTCAACAACAGCCTCAACATTGAAAAACACCAACAACTTCAACAACCTCAACAATGAAAAACACCAACAAATTCAACAACAACCTCAACATTGAAAATCACCAACAAATTCAACAAAATCACCATTGAAAAACACCAACAAATTCAACAACATCCTCAACATTGAAAAACACCAACAAAATCAACAACAATCTCAACATTGAAAAAAACCAACACATTCAACAACAAGCTCAACATTCAAAAAAGAATAAATGTTCAAAAAATAACATTGATAACCGCAACAAATTCAAACACCCACCTCAACTTTGAAAAACACCAACAAATTCAACAACAACCTCAACATTGAAAAACACCAACAAATTCAACAACAACCTCAACATTCAAAAATACCAATAAATTCAACAACAACCTCAACAATGAAAAAGACCAATAAATTCAACAACAACCTCAACAAAGAAGAACATCAAAACATTCAACAACAACTGCAACATTGAAAAACACCAACAAATTCAACAACATCCACAACATTGAAAAAGACCAACAAATTCAACAACAACCTCAATATTGAAAGTCACCAACAAATTCAACAACAACATGAACATTGAAAAACACCAGCAAATTCAACAACAACCGCAACATTGAAAAAGACCAACAAATTCAACAACAACCTCGATATTGAAAGTCACCAACAAATTCAACAACAACATGAACATTGAAAAACACTAGCAAATTCAACAACAACCTCAATATTGAAAGACACCAACAAATTCAACAACATCCTCAACATTGAAAATCACCAAACAAATTCAAATTCATCTTCAACATTGAAAAAACCAACAAATTCAACTACAACCTCAACTATGAAAAACAACAAAAAATTCAAGTAAAACCGCAACATTGAAAAACATCAACAAATTCAACAACAACATCAACAATGAAAAACATCAACAAATTCAACAACAACCTGAACATTGAAAAACACCAACAACTTCAACAACCTCAACAATGAAAAACACCACAAAAATCAACAACCGCAACAAGAAAAATACAAAAAAGTTGAAAAAATAACATTGATAACACCAACAAATTCAACAACAACCTCAACATTGAAAAGCAACAACAAATTCAACAGCAACATCAACATTGAAAAAACCAACAAATTTAACAACAAGCACAACGTTGAAAAACACCAACAAATTCAACATCAACCTGAACATTGAAAAACACCAACAAGTTCAACAACATCAACAATGAAAAACACCAGAAAAATCAGCAACCGCAACATTGAAAAATACAAATAAGTTCAAAAAATAACATTAATAACACCAACAATTTCAACAACAACCTCAACATTGAAAAAGCCATCAAATTCAACAACAAGCTCAACGTTGAAAAACACCAATAAATACAACAACAACCTCAACTTTTAAAAGAGAAAAAGTTCAAAAAAAACATTGATAACACCAACAAATTCAACAAAAACCTCAACAATGAAAAACACCAACAAATTCAACAACAACCTCAACATTGAAAAACACCAACAACTTCAACAACCTCAACAATGAATAACACCAACAAATTCAACAACAACCTCAACTTTTAAAATAAGTGAAAATGTTCAAAAAAAACATTGATAACACCAACAAATTCAACAACAACCTCAACATGTTAAAACACCACCAAATTCAACAACTACCTCAACATTGAAAACTGCAAAGAATTTCAAAAAATAACATTGATAACACCAACAAATTCAACAACAACCTCAACATGTTAAAACACCACCAAATTCAACAACTACCTCAACATTCAAAATCACCAACAAATTCAATAACATCAATATTGAAAATCACAAACAAATTCAACAACAACCTCAACATTCAAAATCAACAACAAATTCAACAACAACATCAACATTGAAAAACACCAACAATTTCAACAACAACCTCAACTTTCAAAAGAAGAGAAAAATTTCAAAAAAAACATTGATAACACCAAGAAATTCAGCAACAACCTCAATATTGAAAATCACCCAACAAATTCAACAAATTCAATATTGAAAATAACCAACAAATTCAACAACAACCTCAACATTGAAAAACACCAAAATATTCAACAAGAACCTCAATATTGAAAATCACCAACAAATTAAGCAACAACCTCAACATTGAAAAAAAACAATAAATTCAACTAATACCTCAAAAATGAAAAACACCAACATATTCAACAACAACCTTAACAATGAAAAACACCAACAAATTCAACAACAACCTCAACATTGAAAAACACCAACAACTTCAACAACCTCAACAATGAAAAACACCAACAAATTCAACAACAACCTCAACATTGAAAATCACCAACAAATTCTACAAAATCAACATTGAAAAACACCAACAAATTCAACAACAACCTCAACATTGAAAAACACCAACAAAATCAACAACAATCTCAACATTGAAAAAAAGCAACACATTCAACAACAAGCTCAACATTCAAAAAAGAATAAATGTTCAAAAAATAACATTGATAACTGCAACAAATTCAAACACCCACCTCAACATTGAAAAACACGGACAAATTCAACAACAACATCAACAATGAAAAACACCAACAATTTCAACAACAACCTCAACATTGAAAAACACCAACAAATTCAACAACAACCTCAACATTCAAAAATACCAATAAATTCAACAACAACCTCAACAATGAAAAAAACCAATAAATTCAACAACAACCTCAACAAAGAAGAACACCAAAACATTCAACAACAACCGCAACATTGAAAATCACCAACAAATTCAACAACATACGCAACATTGAAAAAGACCAACAAATTCAACGACAACCTCAATATTGAAAGTCACCAACAAATTCAACAACAACATGAACATTGAAAAACACCAGTAAATTCAACAACAACCTCAATATTGAAAGACACCAACAAATTCAACAACAACCTCAACATTGAAAATCACCAAACAAATTCAAATTCATCTTCAACATTGAAAAAACCAACAAATTCAACTACAACCTCAACTATGAAAAACAACAAAAAATTCAACAAAAACCGCAACATTGAAAAACATCAACAAATTCAACAACAACATCAACAATGAAAAACACCAACAAATTCAACAACAACCTGAACATTGAAAAACACCAACAACTTCAACAACCTCAACAATGAAAAACACCACAAAAAACAACAACCGCAACAAGAAAAATACAAAAAAGTTGAAAAAATAACATTGATAACACCAACAAATTCAATAACAACCTCAACATTGCAAATTACAAAAAAGTTCAAAAAATAACATAGATAACAAATTCAACAGCAAACTCAATATTGAAAATTAACAACAAATTCAACAACAACCTCAACATTGAAAATCATTCACAAATTCAACAACAACCTCAACATTGAAAAAGCCATCAAATTCAACAACAAGCTCAACATTGAAAAACACCAACAAATTCAACAACAACCTCAACTTTTAAAAGAGAAAAAGTTCAAAAAAAACATTGATAACACCAACAAATTCAACAAAAACCTCAACAATGAAAATCACCAACAAATTCAACAACAGCCTCAACATTGAAAAACACCAACAACTTCAACAACCTCAACAATGAAAAACACCAACAAATTCAACAACAACCTCAACATTGAAAATCACCAACAAATTCAACAAAATCAACATTGAAAAACACCAACAAATTCAACAACAACCTCAACATTGAAAAACACCAACAAAATCAACAACAATCTCAACATTGAAAAAAAACAACACATTCAACAACAAGCTCAACATTCAAAAAAGAATAAATGTTCAAAAAATAACATTGATAACCGCAACAAATTCAAACACCCACCTCAACTTTGAAAAACACCAACAAATTCAACAACAACCTCAACATTGAAAAACACCAACAAATTCAACAACAACCTCAACATTCAAAAATACCAATAAATTCAACAACAACCTCAACAATGAAAAAGACCAATAAATTCAAAAACAACCTCAACAAAGAAGAACATCAAAACATTCAACAACAACTGCAACATTGAAAAACACCAACAAATTCAACAACATCCACAACATTGAAAAAGACCAACAAATTCAACAACAACCTCAATATTGAAAGTCACCAACAAATTCAACAACAACATGAACATTGAAAAACACCAGCAAATTCAACAACAACCGCAACAATGAAAATCACCAACAAATTCAACAACAACCTCAACATTGAAAATTACCAACAACTTCAACAACCTCAACAATGAATAACACCAACAAATTCAACAACAACCTCAACTTTTAAAATAAGTGAAAATGTTCAAAAAAAACATTGATAACACCAACAAATTCAACAACAACCTCAACATGTTAAAACACCACCAAATTCAACATCTACCTCAACATTGAAAACTGTAAAGAATTTCAAAAAATAACATTGATAACACCAACAAATTCAACAACAACCTCAACATGTTAAAACACCACCAAATTCAACAACTACCTCAACATTCAAAATCACCAACAAATTCAATAACATCAATATTGAAAATCACAAACAAATTCAACAACAACCTCAACATTCAAAATCAACAACAAATTCAACAACAACATCAACATTGAAAAACACCAACAATTTCAACAACAACCTCAACTTTCAAAAGAAGAGAAAAATTTCAAAAAAAACATTGATAACACCAAGAAATTCAGCAACAACCTCAATATTGAAAATCACCCAACAAATTCAACAAATTCAATATTTAAAATAACCAACAAATTCAACAACAACCTCAACATTGAAAAACACCAAAATATTCAACAAGAACCTCAATATTGAAAATCACCAACAAATTAAGCAACAACCTCAACATTGAAAAAAAACAATAAATTCAACTAATACCTCAAAAATGAAAAACACCAACATATTCAACAACAACCTTAACAATGAAAAACACCAACAAATTCAACAACAACCTCAACATTGAAAAACACCAACAACTTCAACAACCTCAACAATGAAAAACACCAACAAATTCAACAACAACCTCAACATTGAAAATCACCAACAAATTCTACAAAATCAACATTGAAAAACACCAACAAATTCAACAACAACCTCAACATTGAAAAACAGCAACAAAATCAACAACAATCTCAACATTGAAAAAAACCAACACATTCAACAACAAGCTCAACATTCAAAAAAGAATAAATGTTCAAAAAATAACATTGATAACTGCAACAAATTCAAACACCCACCTCAACATTGAACAACACGGACAAATTCAACAACAACATCAACAATGAAAAACACCAACAATTTCAACAACAACCTCAACATTGAAAAACACCAACAAATTCAACAACAACCTCAACATTCAAAAATACCAATAAATTCAACAACAACCTCAACAATGAAAAAAACCAATAAATTCAACAACAACCTCAACAAAGAAGAACACCAAAACATTCAACAACAACCGCAACATTGAAAATCACCAACAAATTCAACAACATCCGCAACATTGAAAAAGACCAACAAATTCAACAACAACCTCAATATTGAAAGACACCAACAAATTCAACAGCAAACTCAATATTGAAAATTAACAACAAATTCAACAACAACCTCAACATTGAAAATCATTCACAAATTCAACAACAACCTCAACATTGAAAAAGCCATCAAATTCAACAACAAGCTCAACATTGAAAAAAACCAACAAATTCAACAACAACCTCAACTTTTAAAAGAGAAAAAGTTCAAAAAAAACATTGATAACACCAACAAATTCAACAAAAACCTCAACAATGAAAATCACGAACAAATTCAACAACAGCCTCAACATTGAAAAACACCAACAACTTCAACAACCTCAACAATGAAAAACACCAACAAATTCAACAACAACCTCAACATTGAAAATCACCAACAAATTCAACAAAATCAACATTGAAAAACACCAACAAATTCAACAACAACCTCAACATTGAAAAACACCAACAAAATCAACAACAATCTCAACATTGAAAAAAACCAACACATTCAACAACAAGCTCAACATTCAAAAAAGAATAAATGTTCAAAAAATAACATTGATAACCGCAACAAATTCAAACACCCACCTCAACTTTGAAAAACACCAACAAATTCAACAACAACCTCAACATTGAAAAACACCAACAAATTCAACAACAAACTTAGCATTTAACAATACAAACAAGTTCAACAAAAATCATTGATAACACCAACAACTTCAACAGCCTCAACTATGAAAAAGACCACAAATTCAACACCCGCAACATTGAAAAATACCAACAAATTCAACAACAACCTCAACTTTTAAGAGAAGAGAAAAAGTTCAAAAAATACATTGATAACACCAACAAATTCAACAACAACCTGAATATTGAAAGTCACCAACAAATTCATCAACAACATGAACATTGAAAAACACAAGCAAATTCAACAACAACCTCAATATTGAAAGACACCAACAAATTCAACAACAACCTCAACATTGAAAATCACCAAACAAATTCAAATTCATCTTCAACATTGAAAAAAGCAACAAATTCAACGACAACCTCAACTATGAAAAACAACAAAAAATTCAACAAAAACCGCAACATTGAAAAACATCAACAAATTCAACAACAACATCAAAAATGAAAAACACCAACAAATTCAACAACAACCTGAACATTGAAAAACACCAACAAATTCAACAACAACCTCAACTTTTAAAAGAGAAAAAGTTCAAAAAAAACATTGATAACACCAACAAATTCAACAAAAACCTCAACAATGAAAATCACCAACAAATTCAACAACAGCCTCAACATTGAAAAACACCAAAAAATTCAACAACAACCTCAACATTGAAAAAAATCAACAAAGTCAACAACAATCTCAACTTTCAAAAATAAAAATAGTTCAAAAAATAACATTGCTAACACCAACAAATTCAATAACAACCTCAATATTGAAAATCACCAACAAATTCAGCAAAATCAACATTTAAAAACACCAACAATTTCAACAACAACCTCAACATTGAAAAACACCAACAAATTCAACAACGATCTCCACATTGAAAAAAACCCACAAATTCAACAACAAGCTCAACTTTCAAAAGTACAATAGATGTTCAAAAAATAACATTGATAACAGCAACAAATTCAACAACAACCTCAACAATGAAAAACACCAACAAATTCGACTACAACCTCAACAATGAAAAACACCAAACAAATTCCACTACAACCTCAGCATTGAAAAGCAGCAACAAATTCAATAACAACCTCAACAGTGAAAAACACCAACAAATTTAACAACATCCTCAATATTGAAAATCACCAACAAATTCAACAACAGCCTCAACTTTGAAAAACACCAACAAATTGAACAACCACAACATTGAAAAACACCAACAAATTCAACAACAAACTTAGCATTTAACAATACAAACAAGTTCAACAAAAATCATTGATAACACCAACAACTTCAACAGCCTCAACTATGAAAAAGACCACAAATTCAACAACCGCAACATTGAAAAATACCAACAAATTCAACAACAACCTCAACTTTTAAGAGAAGAGAAAAAGTTCAAAAAATACATTGATCACACCAACAAATTCAACAACAACCTCAATATTGAAAATCACCAACAAATTCAACAAAATCAACATTTATAAACACCAACAAATTCAACAACAACCTCAACATTGAAAAACACCAACAAATTCAACAACGATCTCCACATTGAAAAAAACCCACAAATTCAACAACAAGCTCATCTTTCAAAAGTACAATAAATGTTCAAAAAATAACATGGATAACAGCAACAAATTCAACACCAACCTCAACAATGAAAAACACCAACAAATTCGTCTACAACCTCAACAATGACACAGACCAACAAATTCAACAATAACCTCTACAATGAAAAGCAGCCACAAATTCAACCACAACCTCAACATTGAAAAACACCAACAAATTCAACAACAACCTCAACATTGAAAAACACCAACAAATCGAACAACCTCAACATTGAAAAACACCAACAAATTCAACAACAACCTTAACTTTTAAAAGTACAAACAAGTTCAACAAAAATCACTGATCACACCAACAATTTCAACAACAACCTCAACAATGAAAAACACCAACAAATTGAACAACAACCTCAACATTGAAAAACACCAACAACTTCATAACCTCAACAATGAAAAACATCAAAAATTCAACAACCGCAACATTGAAAAATACCAACAACTGCAACAAATTCAACAATGAAAAACACCAACAAATTCAACTACAAACACAACATTCTAAATCACCAACAAATGCAACAACATCAATATTGAAAATCACACACAAATTCAACAACAACCTCAAAATTGAAAAACGCCAACAAATTCAACAACAACCTCAATATTGAAAATCACCAACAAATTCAACAACAACCTCAACATTGAAAAACACCAACAAATTCAACAACAACCTCAACTTATAAAAGAAGAGAAAAATTTCAAAAAAAATATTGATAACACCAAGAAATTCAAAAACAACATCAACATTGAAAATCGTCAACAAATTCAACAACAACCTCAATATTGAAAGTCACCAACAAATTCAACAACAACATCAACACTGAAAAACACCAACAAATTCAACAACAACCTCAATATTGAAAGACACCAACAAATTCAACAACAACATCAACATTGAAAATCACCCAACAAATTCAACAACTTCAATATTGAAAATAACCAACAAACTTAACAACAACCTCCACATTGGATAAAACCAACAAATTCAACAACCACCACAACAATGAAAAACACCAACAAATTCAGCAACCTCAACATTGAAAATCACCCCACAAATTCAACAACTTCAATATTGAAAATAACCAACAAATTCAACAACAACCTCAACATTGAAAAATACAAAAAAGTTAAAACAATAACATTGATAACACCAAAAACATTAAGAACAACCTCAACGTTGTAAAATACAAAAAAGTTCAAAAAATAACATTGATAACAGCAACAAATTCAAAAGCAAATGCAATATTGAAAATCACCAACAAATTTAAAAACAACCTCAACGTTGAAAAACACCAACAAATTCAACGACAATTTCAACTTTCAAAAATACAAAAAGTTCAAAAAATAACATTGATAACACAACAAATTCAACAACAACCTGAATATTGAAAATCACCAACAAATTCGACTTCAACCTTAACTTTTACAAATACAAACACGTTCAACAAAAAACATTGATAACACCAACACTTTCAACAACAACCTCAACAATGAAAAACACCAATAAATTGAACAACAAGCACAACATTGAAAAACACCAACAACTTCAACAACCTCAACAATTAAAAACACCAAATAATTCAACAACCGCAACATTGACAAATACGAACAATTTGAACAACAACCTCAACTTTTAAAAGAAGAGAAAAATTTCAAAAAAAACATTGATATCACCAAGAAATTCAACACCAACCTCAATTTTTAAAAGAAGAGAAAAAGTTCAAAAAAAACATTGATAACACCAACCAATTCAACAACAACCTCAACATTGAAAATTACAAAAAAATTCAAAACAAAACATTGATAACACCAACAAATTCAACAACAAATTCAATATTGAAAATCAATAATAAATTCAACCACAACCTCAACATTGAAAAACACCAACAATTTCAACAACAACCTCAACATTGAAAAAAATCTACAAATTCAACATCAACCTCAACATTCAAAATCACCAACAAATTCAACAACAACATCAACATTGAAAAACACCAACAATTTCAACAACAACCTCAACTTTCAAAATCAACAACAAATTCAACAACAACATCAACATTGAAAAACACCAACAATTTCAACAACAACCTCAACATTCAAAAGAAGAGAAAAATTTCAAAAAAAACATGGATAACACCAAGAAATTCAACAACAACCTCAATATTGAAAATCACCCAACAAATTCAACAAATTCAATATTGAAAATAACCAACCAATTCAACAACAACCTCAACATTGAAAAACACCAAAAAACTCAACAAGAACCTCAATATTGAAAATCACCAACAAATTAAGCAACAACCTCAACATGGAAAAAAAACAACAAATTCAACTACTACCTCAAAAATGAAAAACACCATCATATTCAACAACAACCTCAACAATGAAAAACACCAACAAATTCAACAACAGCATCAACATTGAAAAACACCAACAACTTCAACAACCTCAACAATGAAAAACACCAACAAATTCAACAACAACCTCAACATTGAAAATCACCAACAAATTCTACAAAATCAACATTGAAAAACACCAACAAATTCAACAACAACCTCAACATTGAAAAACACCAACAAAATCAACAACAATCTCAACATTGAAAAAAACCAACACATTCAACAACAAGCTCAACATTCAAAAAAGAATAAATGATCAAAAAATAACATTGATAACCGCAACAAATTCAAACAACCAACTCAACATTGAAAAACACCAATCAAATTCAAGTACAACATCAACACTGAAAAACACCAACAAATTCAACAACAACCTCAACATTGGAAAACACCAACAAATGCAACAACAACCTCAACATTCAAAAATACCAATAAATTCAACAACAACCTCAACAATGAAAAAGAACAATAAATTCAACAACAACCTCAACAAAGAAGAACACCAAAACATTCAACAACAACTGCAACATTGAAAAACACCAACAAATTCAACAACAACCTCAACAATGAAAAGCACCAACAAATTCAACAACAACCTCAATATTGAAGGACACCAGCAATTTCAACAACAACCTCAACATTCAAAATCACCAACAAATTCAACATTATCAATATTGAAAATCACCAACAATTTCAACAACAACCTCAACATTGAGAAACGCCAACCAAATTCACCAACAACCTCAATATTGAACGTCACCAAAAAATTCAACAACAACCTCAACATTGAAAAACACAAACAAATTCAACAACAACCTCAACTTTAAAAAGAAGTGAAAAAGTTCAAATAAACATTGATAACACCAACAAATTCAACAACAACCTCAAAATGTTAAAACGCCAACAAATTCAACAACAACCTCAGCATTGAAAAAAACCAACAAATTCAACTATAAACTCTACAATGAAAATTACTAAAAAGTTCAAAGAATATCATTGATAACAGCAACAAATTCAACAACTACCTCAACATTGAAAACTACAAAGAATTTCAAAAAATAACATTGATAACACCTACAAATTCAACAACAACCTCAACATTGAAAAACACCAACAAATTCAAGAACAACCTCAACATTTTAAAACGCCAACAAATTCAACAACAATCTCAATATTGAAAGTCACCAACAAATTAAACAACAACCTCAACATTGAAAAACACCAACATATTCAACAACAACCTCAATATTGAAAGACACCAACAAGTTCACAATAACCTCAACATTGCAAAGCACCAACAAATTCAACAACAATCTCAACATTGAAAAACACCAACAAATTCAACAAAAACCTCAACTTTTAAAAGAAGAGAAAAACTTCAAATAAAACATTGATAACAACAACAAATTCAACAACAACGTCAACATTGAACAACGTCAACAAATTCGAACAGAACCTCAAAATTGAAAATCACCAACAAATCAAACAACAACCTCAACAATGAAAAACACCAAAAAATTCAACAACAACCGCAACATTGAAAAACACCGACAAATTCAACAACAACATCAACATTGAACAACGCCAACAAATTCGACCAGAACATCAATATTGAAAATCACCAACAAATTCAACAACAACCTCATCAATGAAAAAAACCAACAAATTCAACTAGAACCTCAACAATGAAAAACACCAAAAAATTCAACAACAACCGCAACATTGAAAAACACCCACAAATTCAACAACTACCTCAACATTGAAAAACAACAACTACTTCAACAATCTCAACAATGAAAAACACCAAAAAATTATCAAACACAACAATGAAAAATACCAACAAATTCAACAACAACCTTAACTCTTAAAAGAAGAGAAAAAATTCAAAAAAAACATTGATAACACCAACAAATTCAACAACAACCTCAACAATGAAAAAAACCAACAAATTCAACAACAACCTCATTATTGAAATACACCAACAATTTCAACAACAACCTCAACATTCAAAATCACCAACAAATTCAACAACATCAATATTGAAAATCACCAACAAATTCAACAACAACCTAAACATTGAAAAACGCCAACAAATTCAACAACAACCTCAATATTGAAGGTCAGCAACAAATTCAACAACAACCTCAACATTGAAAAACACAAACAAATTCAACAACAACCTCAACTTTAAAAAAAAGAGAAAAAGTTCAAAGAAAACATTGATAACACCAACAAATTCAACAACAACCTCAACATGATAAAACGCCAACAAATTCAACAACAATCTCAATATTGAAAGTCACCAACAAATTCAACAACAACCTCAACATTGAAAAACATCAACAAATTCAACAACAACCTCAACATTGAAAAACACCAATAAATTCAACAACAACCTCAACTTTTAAAAGAAGAGAAAAAGTTCAAAAAATACATTGATCACACCACCAAATTCAACAACAACGTCAGCATTGAAAAACGCCAACAAATTCAAGCAGAAACTCAATGTTGAAAATCACCAACAAATTCAACAACAACCACAACATTGAAAAATACCAACAAATTCAACAACCTCAACTTTTAAAAGAAGAGAAAAAGTTCATAAAAAAATTGATAACACCAACAAATTCAACAACAACCTCATTATTGAAGGACACCAACAACTTCAACAACAACCTTAACTTTTAAAAGTACAAACAAGTTCAACAAAAATCACTGATCACACCAACAATTTCAACAACAACCTCAACAATGAAAAACACCAACAAATTGAACAACAACCTCAACATTGAAAAACACCAACAACTTCATAACCTCAACAATGAAAAACATCAAAAATTCAACAACCGCAACATTGAAAAATACCAACAACTGCAACAAATTCAACAATGAAAAACACCAACAAATTCAACTACAAACACAACATTCTAAATCACCAACAAATGCAACAACATCAATATTGAAAATCACACACAAATTCAACAACAACCTCAAAATTGAAAAACGCCAACAAATTCAACAACAACCTCAATATTGAAAATCACCAACAAATTCAACAACAACCTCAACATTGAAAAACACCAACAAATTCAACAACAACCTCAACTTATAAAAGAAGAGAAAAATTTCAAAAAAAATATTGATAACACCAAGAAATTCAAAAACAACATCAACATTGAAAATCGTCAACAAATTCAACAACAACCTCAATATTGAAAGTCACCAACAAATTCAACAACAACATCAACACTGAAAAACACCAACAAATTCAACAACAACCTCAATATTGAAAGACACCAACAAATTCAACAACAACATCAACATTGAAAATCACCCAACAAATTCAACAACTTCAATATTGAAAATAACCAACAAACTTAACAACAACCTCCACATTGGATAAAACCAACAAATTCAACAACCACCACAACAATGAAAAACACCAACAAATTCAGCAACCTCAACATTGAAAATCACCCCACAAATTCAACAACTTCAATATTGAAAATAACCAACAAATTCAACAACAACCTCAACATTGAAAAATACAAAAAAGTTAAAACAATAACATTGATAACACCAAAAACATTAAGAACAACCTCAACGTTGTAAAATACAAAAAAGTTCAAAAAATAACATTGATAACAGCAACAAATTCAAAAGCAAATGCAATATTGAAAATCACCAACAAATTTAAAAACAACCTCAACGTTGAAAAACACCAACAAATTCAACGACAATTTCAACTTTCAAAAATACAAAAAGTTCAAAAAATAACATTGATAACACAACAAATTCAACAACAACCTGAATATTGAAAATCACCAACAAATTCGACTTCAACCTTAACTTTTACAAATACAAACACGTTCAACAAAAAACATTGATAACACCAACACTTTCAACAACAACCTCAACAATGAAAAACACCAATAAATTGAACAACAAGCACAACATTGAAAAACACCAACAACTTCAACAACCTCAACAATTAAAAACACCAAATAATTCAACAACCGCAACATTGACAAATACGAACAATTTGAACAACAACCTCAACTTTTAAAAGAAGAGAAAAATTTCAAAAAAAACATTGATATCACCAAGAAATTCAACACCAACCTCAATTTTTAAAAGAAGAGAAAAAGTTCAAAAAAAACATTGATAACACCAACCAATTCAACAACAACCTCAACATTGAAAATTACAAAAAAATTCAAAACAAAACATTGATAACACCAACAAATTCAACAACAAATTCAATATTGAAAATCAATAATAAATTCAACCACAACCTCAACATTGAAAAACACCAACAATTTCAACAACAACCTCAACATTGAAAAAAATCTACAAATTCAACATCAACCTCAACATTCAAAATCACCAACAAATTCAACAACAACATCAACATTGAAAAACACCAACAATTTCAACAACAACCTCAACTTTCAAAATCAACAACAAATTCAACAACAACATCAACATTGAAAAACACCAACAATTTCAACAACAACCTCAACATTCAAAAGAAGAGAAAAATTTCAAAAAAAACATGGATAACACCAAGAAATTCAACAACAACCTCAATATTGAAAATCACCCAACAAATTCAACAAATTCAATATTGAAAATAACCAACCAATTCAACAACAACCTCAACATTGAAAAACACCAAAAAACTCAACAAGAACCTCAATATTGAAAATCACCAACAAATTAAGCAACAACCTCAACATGGAAAAAAAACAACAAATTCAACTACTACCTCAAAAATGAAAAACACCATCATATTCAACAACAACCTCAACAATGAAAAACACCAACAAATTCAACAACAGCATCAACATTGAAAAACACCAACAACTTCAACAACCTCAACAATGAAAAACACCAACAAATTCAACAACAACCTCAACATTGAAAATCACCAACAAATTCTACAAAATCAACATTGAAAAACACCAACAAATTCAACAACAACCTCAACATTGAAAAACACCAACAAAATCAACAACAATCTCAACATTGAAAAAAACCAACACATTCAACAACAAGCTCAACATTCAAAAAAGAATAAATGATCAAAAAATAACATTGATAACCGCAACAAATTCAAACAACCAACTCAACATTGAAAAACACCAATCAAATTCAAGTACAACATCAACACTGAAAAACACCAACAAATTCAACAACAACCTCAACATTGGAAAACACCAACAAATGCAACAACAACCTCAACATTCAAAAATACCAATAAATTCAACAACAACCTCAACAATGAAAAAGAACAATAAATTCAACAACAACCTCAACAAAGAAGAACACCAAAACATTCAACAACAACTGCAACATTGAAAAACACCAACAAATTCAACAACAACCTCAACAATGAAAAGCACCAACAAATTCAACAACAACCTCAATATTGAAGGACACCAGCAATTTCAACAACAACCTCAACATTCAAAATCACCAACAAATTCAACATTATCAATATTGAAAATCACCAACAATTTCAACAACAACCTCAACATTGAGAAACGCCAACCAAATTCACCAACAACCTCAATATTGAACGTCACCAAAAAATTCAACAACAACCTCAACATTGAAAAACACAAACAAATTCAACAACAACCTCAACTTTAAAAAGAAGTGAAAAAGTTCAAATAAACATTGATAACACCAACAAATTCAACAACAACCTCAAAATGTTAAAACGCCAACAAATTCAACAACAACCTCAGCATTGAAAAAAACCAACAAATTCAACTATAAACTCTACAATGAAAATTACTAAAAAGTTCAAAGAATATCATTGATAACAGCAACAAATTCAACAACTACCTCAACATTGAAAACTACAAAGAATTTCAAAAAATAACATTGATAACACCTACAAATTCAACAACAACCTCAACATTGAAAAACACCAACAAATTCAAGAACAACCTCAACATTTTAAAACGCCAACAAATTCAACAACAATCTCAATATTGAAAGTCACCAACAAATTAAACAACAACCTCAACATTGAAAAACACCAACATATTCAACAACAACCTCAATATTGAAAGACACCAACAAGTTCACAATAACCTCAACATTGCAAAGCACCAACAAATTCAACAACAATCTCAACATTGAAAAACACCAACAAATTCAACAAAAACCTCAACTTTTAAAAGAAGAGAAAAACTTCAAATAAAACATTGATAACAACAACAAATTCAACAACAACGTCAACATTGAACAACGTCAACAAATTCGAACAGAACCTCAAAATTGAAAATCACCAACAAATCAAACAACAACCTCAACAATGAAAAACACCAAAAAATTCAACAACAACCGCAACATTGAAAAACACCGACAAATTCAACAACAACATCAACATTGAACAACGCCAACAAATTCGACCAGAACATCAATATTGAAAATCACCAACAAATTCAACAACAACCTCATCAATGAAAAAAACCAACAAATTCAACTAGAACCTCAACAATGAAAAACACCAAAAAATTCAACAACAACCGCAACATTGAAAAACACCCACAAATTCAACAACTACCTCAACATTGAAAAACAACAACTACTTCAACAATCTCAACAATGAAAAACACCAAAAAATTATCAAACACAACAATGAAAAATACCAACAAATTCAACAACAACCTTAACTCTTAAAAGAAGAGAAAAAATTCAAAAAAAACATTGATAACACCAACAAATTCAACAACAACCTCAACAATGAAAAAAACCAACAAATTCAACAACAACCTCATTATTGAAATACACCAACAATTTCAACAACAACCTCAACATTCAAAATCACCAACAAATTCAACAACATCAATATTGAAAATCACCAACAAATTCAACAACAACCTAAACATTGAAAAACGCCAACAAATTCAACAACAACCTCAATATTGAAGGTCAGCAACAAATTCAACAACAACCTCAACATTGAAAAACACAAACAAATTCAACAACAACCTCAACTTTAAAAAAAAGAGAAAAAGTTCAAAGAAAACATTGATAACACCAACAAATTCAACAACAACCTCAACATGATAAAACGCCAACAAATTCAACAACAATCTCAATATTGAAAGTCACCAACAAATTCAACAACAACCTCAACATTGAAAAACATCAACAAATTCAACAACAACCTCAACATTGAAAAACACCAATAAATTCAACAACAACCTCAACTTTTAAAAGAAGAGAAAAAGTTTAAAAAAAACATTGATAACACCACCAAATTCAACAACAACGTCAGCATTGAAAAACGCCAACAAATTCAAGCAGAAACTCAATGTTGAAAATCACCAACAAATTCAACAACAACCACAACATTGAAAAATACCAACAAATTCAACAACCTCAACTTTTAAAAGAAGAGAAAAAGTTCATAAAAAAATTGATAACACCAACAAATTCAACAACAACCTCATTATTGAAGGACACCAACAACTTCAACAACAACCTCAACATTCAAAATCACCAACATATTCAACAATATCAATATTGAAGGTCACCAACAAATTCAACAACAACCCCAACACTGAAAAACACCAACAAATTCAACAACAACCTCAACATTGAAAAACACCAACAAAATCAACAACAATCTCAACATTGAAAAAAACCAACACATTCAACAACAAGCTCAACATTCAAAAAAGAATAAATGATCAAATAATAACATTGATAACCGCAACAAATTCAAACAACCACCTCAACATTGAAAAACACCAGCAAATTCAACTACAACATTGACAATGAAAAACAGGAACAAATTCAACAACAACCTCAACATTGAAAAAAACAAACAAATTCAACAACAAGCTCAACAATGAAAAAGACCAATAAATTCAACAACAAACTCAATATTGAAGGACACCAGCAATTTCAAAAACAACCTCAACATTCAAAATCACCAACAAATTCAACATCATGAATATTGAAAATCACCAACAGATTCAACAACAACCTCAACATTGAGAAACGCCAAACAAATTCAACAACAACCACAATATTGAACGTCACCAAAAAATTCAACAACAACCTCAACTTTGAAAAACACAAACAAATTCAACAACAACCTCACTTTAAAAATAAGTGAAAAAGTTCAAAAAAAACATTGATAACTCCATCAAATTCAACAACAACCTCAACATGTTAAAACGCCAACAAATTCAACAACAACCTCAACATTGAAAAAAACCAACAAATTCAACTATAAACTCTACAATGAAAAATACTAAAAAGTTCAAAGAATATCATTGATAACAGCAACAAATTCAACATCTACCTCAACATTGAAAACTACAAAGAATTTCAAAAAATAACATTGATAACACCAACAAATTCAACAACAACCTCAACATTGAAAAACACAAACAAATTCAACAACAACCTCAACTTTTAAAAGAAGAGATAAAGATCAAAAAAACATTGATAACACCAACAAATTCAACAACAACCTCAACATTTTAAAACACCAACAAATTCAACAACAATCTCAATATTGAAAGTCACCAACAAATTTAACAACAACCTCAACATTGAAAAACACCAACATATTCAACAACAACCTCAATTTTGAAATACACCAACAAATTCAACAACAACCTCAACATTCAAAAACATCAACAAATTCAACAACAACCTCAACATTGAAAAACACCAGTAAATTCAACAACATCCTCAACCTTTAAAAGAAGAGAAAAAATTTAAAAAAAACATTGATAACACCACCAAATTCAACAACAACGTCAACATTGAAAAACGCCAACAAATTCAACCAGAAACTCAATGCTGAAAATCACTAACAAATTCAACAACAACCTCAACATTGAAAAATACCAACAAATTCAACAACAACCTCAACTTTTAAAAGAAGAGAAAAAGTTCAAAAAAAAAATTGATAACACCAACAAATTCAACAACAACCTCAACAATGAAAAACATCAACAAATTCAACAACAACCTCAATATTGAAGGACACCAACAACTTCAACAACAACCTCAGCATTCAAAATCACCAACAAATTCAACAACATCAATATTGAAGGTCACCAACAAATTCAACAACAACCCCAACATTGAAAAACACAAACAAATTCAACAACAACCTCAAATTTAAAATAAAGAGAAAAAGTTCAAAAAAAACATTGATAACACCAACAAATTCAACAACAACCCCAACATTGAAAGACACCGACAAATTCAACAACAACCTCAACATTGAAAAACAACAACAAATTCAACAACAACCTCAACATTGAAAAACACCAACAAATTCAACAACAACCTCAATATTGAAAGACACCAACAAATTCAACAACAACCTCAACATTGAAAAACACCAACCATTCAACAACAAGCTCAACATTGAAAAACACCAACTTATTCAACAACAACCTCAACATTGAAAAACGCCAACAAATTCAACCAGAAACTCAATGTTAAAAATCACCAACAAGTTCAACAACCTCAACATTGAAAAATACAAACATATTCAACAACAACCTCAACTTTTAAAAGAAGAGAAAAAGTTCAGAAAAAAATTGATAACACCAACAAATTCAACAACAACCTCAACAATGAAAAACATCAACAAATTTAACAACAACCTCAATATTGAAGGACCCCAACAACTTCAACAACAACCTCAACATTCAAAATCACCAACAAATTCAACAACATCAATATTGAAGATCACCAACAAATTCAACAACAACCCCAACATTGAAAAACGCCAACAAATTCAACAACAACCTCAACTTCAAAAAAAAGAGAAAAAGTTCAAAAAAAACATTGATAACACCAACAAATTCAACAATAACATCAACATGTTAAAATGCCAACAAATTCAACAATAATCTCAATATTGAAAGTCACCGACAAATTCAACAACAACCTCAACCTTGAAAAACACCAACAAATTCAACAACAACCTCAACATTGAAAAACACCAACAAATTCAACAACAACCTCAATATTGAAAGACACCAACAAATTCAACAACAACCTCAACATTGAAAAACACCAACAAATTCAACAACAAGCTCAACATTGAAAAACACCAACATATTCAAGAACAACCACAACATTGTAAAACACGAACATATTCAACAACAACCTCAATATTGAAAGACACCAACAAATTCAACAACAACCACAACATTGAAAAACACCAACAAATTCAACAACAAGCTCAACATTGAAAAACACCAACAAATTCAACAACAACCTCAACATTGAAAAACACCAGCAAATTCAACAACAACCTCAACATTGAAAAACACCAACATATTCAACAACAACCTCAACATTGAAAAACAACAACAAATTCAACAAGAACCTCAACTTTTAAAAGAAGAGAAAAAGTTCAAAAATAACAATGATAACACCACCAAATTCATCAACAACGTCAACATTGAAAAACGCCAACAAATTCAACCAGAAACACATTATTGAAAATCACCAACAAATTCAACAACAACCTCAACATTGAAAAAAACCAACAAATTCAACTACAAACTCAACAATGAAAAATACTAAAAAGTTCAAAGAATATCGTTGATAACACCAACAAATTCAACAACAACTTCAACATTGAAAACTACACTGAATTTCAAAAAATGACATTGATAACACCAAAAAATTCAACAACAAGCTCAATATTGAAAAACACCAACAAATTCAACAACAACCTCAACTTTTAAAAGAAGAGAAAATGTTCAAAATAAAATTGATAACACCAACAAATTCAACAACAACCTCAACAATGAAAAACATCAACAACTTCAACAACAACCTCAATATATAAGGACACCAACAAATTCAACAACAACCTCAACATTCAAAATCACCAACAAATTCAACAACATCAATATTGAAGGTCACCAACAAATTCAACAACAACCCCAACATTGAAAAACACCAACAACTTCAACAACAACCTCAAAATTCAAAATCACCAACAAATTCAACAATATCAATATTGAAGGTCACCAACAAATTCAACAACAACCCCAACATTGAAAAACACAAACAAATTCAACAACAACCTCAATTTTAAAAAAAAGAGAAAAAGTTCAAAAAAAACATTGATAACACCAACAAATTCAACAACAACCACAACATTGAAAGACACCGACAAATTCAACAACAACCTCAACATTGAAAAACACCAACAAATTCAACAACAACCTCAACGTTGAAAAACACCAACAAAATAAACAACAATCTCAACATTGAAAAAAGCCAACACTTTCAACAACAAGCTCAACATTCAAAAAAGAATAAATGATCAAATAATAACATTGATAACCGCAACAATTTCAAACAACCACCTCAACATTGAAAAACACCAACAAATTCAACTACAACATTGACAATGAAAAACAGGAACAAATTCAACAACAACCTCAACATTGAAAAAAACCAACAAATTCAACAACAAGCTCAACAATGAAAAAGACCAATAAATTCAACAACAACCTCAATATTGAAGGACACCAGCAATTTCAACAACAACCTCAACATTCAAAATCACCAACAAATTCAACATCATGAATATTGAAAATCACCAACAGATTCAACAACAACCTCAACATTGAGAAACGCCAAACAAATTCAACAACAACCTCAATATTGAACGTCACCAAAAAATTCAACAACAACCTCAACATTGAAAAACACAAACAAATTCAACAACAACCTCACTTTAAAAAGAAGTGAAAAAGTTCAAAAAAAACATTGATAACTCCAACAAATTCAACAACAACCTCAACATGTTAAAACGTCAACAAATTCAACAACAACCTCAACATTGAAAAAAACCAACAAATTCAACTATAAACTCTACAATGAAAAATACTAAAAAGTTCAAAGAATATCATTGATAACAGCAACAAATTCAACATCTACCTCAACATTGAAAACTACAAAGAATTTCAAAAAATAACATTGATAACACCAACAAATTCAACAACAACCTCAACATTGAAAAACACAAACAAATTCAACAACAACCTCAACTTTTAAAAGAAGAGAAAAAGATCAAAAAAAACATTGATAACACCAACAAATTCAACAACAACCTCAACATTTTAAGACGCCAACATATTCAACAACAATCTCAATATTGAAAAACACCAACAGATTCAACAACAACCTCAATATTGAAAGACACCAAAAAATTCAACAACAACCTCAACATTGCAAAACACCAACAAATTCAACAACAACCTCAACTTTTAAAAGAAGAGAAAAACTTCAAATGAAACATTGATAACAACAACAAATTCAACAACAACGTCAACATTGAACAACGCCAACAAGTTCGACCAGAACCTCAATATTGAAAATCACCAACAAATTCAACAACAACTTCAACAATGAAAAATACCAAAAAATTCAACAACAACCGCAACATTGAAAAACATCGACAAATTCAACAACAACCTCAACATTGAACAACGCCAACAAATTCGACCAGAACCTCAATATTGAAAGTCACTAACAAATTCAACAAAAACCTCATCAATGAAAAAAACCAACAAATTCAACAACAACCTCAACAATGAAAAACACCAAAAAATTCAACAACAACCGCAACATTGAAAAACACCCACAAATTCAACAACAACCTCAACATGGAAAAACACCAACAACTTCAAACACCTCAACAATGAAAAACACCAAAAAATTAAACAAACACAACAATAAAAATACCAACAAATTCAACAACAACCTCAACATTGAAAAATACAAAAAAGTTCCAAAAAATAACATTGATAACACCAACAAATTCAACAACAAACTCGTTATTGAAAATCAACAACAAATTCAACAACAACCTCAACATTGAAGACAAGCAACAAATTCAATAACAAGCTCAACATTGAAAAACACCAACAAATTCAACAACAACCTCAACTTTTAAAAGAAGAGAAAAAATTCAAAAATGAACATTGATAAAACCAACAAATTCAAAAACAACCTCAATATTGAAAATCACCAACAAATTGAACAACCTCAACATTGAAAAACACCAACAATTCAAAAACTACCTCAACATTGAAAACTACAAAGAATTTCAAAAAATAACATTTATAACACCAACAAATTCAACAACAAACTCAATATTGAAAATCAACAACAGATTCAACAACAACCTCAACATGGAAAAACACCAACAAATTCAACATAAAACTCAACATTGAAAAAAACCTACAAATTCAACAACAAGCTCAATATTGAAAAACACCAACAAATTCAACAACAACCTCTACTTTTAAAAGAAGAGAAAAAGATCAAAAAAAAACATTGATAACACCAGCAAATTCAACAACAATCTCAACATTTTAAAACATCAACAAATTGAACAACAATCTCAAAAATGAAAGTCACCAACAAATTCAACAACAACCTCAACATTGAAAAACACCAACATATTCAACAAGAACCTCAATATTGAATGACACCAACAAATTCAACAACAACCTCAACATTGCAAAACACCAACAAATTCAACAACAACCTCAACATTGAAAAACACCAACAAATACCACAACAACCTCAACTTTTAAAAGAAGAGAAAGACTTCAAATAAAACATTGATAACACCAACAAATTCAACAACAACGTCAACATTGAACAAAGCCAACAAATTCGACCAGAACCTCAATATTGAAAATCACAAACAAATTCAACAACAACCTCAACAATGAAAAAAACCAACAAATTCAACTACAACCTCCGCAATGAAAAACACCAAAAAATTCAACAACAACCGCAACATTGAAAAATACCCACAAATTCAACAACAACCTCAACATTGAACAACACCAACAAATTCGACCAGAACCTCAATATTGAAAATCATCAACAAATTCAACAAGAACCTCAACAATGAAAAAAACCAACAAATTCAACAACAACCTCAACAATGAAAAACACCAAAAAACTCAACAACAACCGCAACATTGAAAAATACCAACAAATTCAACAACCTCAACAATTAAAAACACCAAAAAATTTAACAACCACAACAATGAAAAATACCAACAAGTTCAACAACAACCTTCACTTTTAAAAGAAGAGAAAAAGTTCAAAAAAAACATTGATAACACCAACAATTTCAACAACAACTTCAACATTGAAAAATACAAAAAAAGTTTGAAAAATAACATTGATAACACAAACAAATTCAACAACAACCACAACATTGAAAAATACAAAGAAGTTCAAAAAATAACATTGATAACACCAACAAATTCAACAACAACCACGATATTGAAAATCAACAACAAATTCAACAACAACCTCAACATTGAAAACAAGCAACAAAGTCAACAACAAGCTCAACATTGAAAAACACCAACAAATTCAACAACAGCCTCAACTTTTAAAAGAAGAGAAATAGTTTAAAAAAAACATTGATAACACCAACAAATTCAACAACAACCTCAACATTGAAAACTACGAAAAAGTTCAACAAATAACATGGATAACACCAACAAATTCAACGCAAACTCAATGTTGAAAATCAACATCAAATTCAACAACAAACTCAACTTTTAAATGAAGAGAAAAAGTTCATAAAAAACATGGATAACACAAACAAATTCAAAAACCTCAACAATGAAAAACACCAACAAATTCAACAACCTCAACATTGAAAAAAACCAAAAAATTCAACAACAAGCTCAACTTTCAAAAATTCAAAAAATTTCAAAAATTAACATTGATAACATCAGCAACAACTTCCACGTTGAAAAACACCAACAAATTCAACTAGAACCTCAACAATGAAAAACACCAACAAATTCAGCAACAACCTCAATATTGAAAGACACCAACAAATTCAACAACAACCTCAACATTGAAAAACACCAACAAATTCAACAACAACCTTAACTTTTAAAAATACAAACAAGTTCAACAAAAAACATTGAAAACACCAACAAATTCAACAACAACCTCAACAATGAAAACTACAAAGAATTTCAAAAAATGACATTGAAAACACCGAACAAATTCAACATCAAGCTCAACTTTTAAAAGAAGAGAAAAAGTTCAAAAAAAAATTGAGAACACCAACAAATTCAACAACAACCTTTGGTTTTAAAAGAGAAAAATTTCAAAAAAAACATTGATAACACCAAGAATTCAAAAACAATCTCAACATTGAAAAATACAGATAAGTTCAAAAAATAACATTGATAAGACCAACAAATTCAGCAACAACCTCGACATTGAAAAATACAAAAATGTTCAAAAAATAACATTGATAACACCGTTAAATTCAACAACATACTCAATATTGAAAATCAACATCAAATTCAACAACAACCTGAACATTGAAAAACACCAACAAATTCAACAACAACCTCAATATTGAAAGACACCAACAAATTCAACAACAACCACAACATTCAAAATCACCAACAAATTCAACAACATCAATATTGAACGTCACCAACAAATTCAACAACAACCCCAACATTGAAAAACACAAACAAATTCAACAAAAACCTCAACTTTAAAAAAAGAGAAAAAGTTCAAGAAAAACATTGATAACACCAACAAATTCAACAACAACCTCAATATTGAAATTCACAAACAAATTCAACAACAACCTCAACATTGAAAAACACAAACAAATTCAACAACAACCTCAACTATTAAAAGAAGATCAAAAAAAACATTGATAACACCAACAAATTCAACAACAACCTCAACATTTTAAGACGCCAACAAATTCAACAACAATCTCAATATTGAAAAACACCAACAGATTCAACAACAACCTCAATATTGAAAGACACCAAAAAATTCAACAACAACCTCAACATTGCAAAACACCAACAAATTCAACAACAACCTCAACTTTTAAAAGAAGAGAAAAACTTCAAATGAAACATTGATAACAACAACAAATTCAACAACAACCCCAACATTGAACAACGCCAACAAATTCGACCAGAACCTCAATATTGAAAATCATCAACAAATTCAACAAGAACCTCAACATTGAAAAATACCAACAAATTCAACAACCTCAACAATGAAAAACACCAAAAAATTAAACAACCACAACAATGAAAAATACCATCAAGTTCAACAACAACCCTATCTTTTAAAAGAAGAGGAAAAAGTTCAAAAAAAATATTGATAACACCAACAATTTCAACAACAACCTCAACATTGAAAAATACAAAAAAAGTTCAAAAAATAACATTGATAACACCAACAAATTGAACAACAACCACGATATTGAAAATCAACAACAAATTCAACAACAACTTCAACAATGTAAAAATCCAACAAATTCAACTACAACCTCAACAATGAAAAATACCAAAAAATTCAACAACAACCGCAACATTGAAAAACACCGACAAATTCAACAACAACCTCAACATTGAACAACACCAACAAATTCGACCAGAACCTCAATATTGAAAGTCACTAACAAATTCAACAACAACCTCATCAATGAAAAAAACCAACAAATTCAACAACAACCTCAACAGTGAAAAACACCAAAAATTTCAACAACAACCGCAACATTGAAAAACACCCACAAATTCAACAACAACCTCAACATGGAAAAACACCAAAAAATTAAACAAACACAACAATGAAAAATACCAACAAATTCAACAACAACCTCAACATTGAAAAATACAAAAAAGTTCAAAAAATAACATTGATAACACCAACAAATTCAACAACAAACTCGTTATTGAAAATCAACAACAAATTCAACAACAACCTCAACATTGAAGACAAGCAACAAATTCAATAACAAGCTCAACATTGAAAAACACCAACAAATTCAACAACAACCTCAACTTTTAAAAGAAGAGAAAAAATTCAAAAATGAACATTGATAAAACCAACAAATTCAAAAACAACCTCAATATTGAAAATCACCAACAAATTGAACAACCTCAACATTGAAAAACACCAACAATTCAAAAACTACCTCAACATTGAAAACTACAACGAATTTCAAAAAATAACATTTATAACACCAACAAATTCAACAACAAACTCAATATTGAAAATCAACAACAGATTCAACAACAACCTCAACATGGAAAAACACCAACAAATTCAACAACAACCTCTACTTTTAAAAGAAGAGAAAAAGATCAAACAAAACATTGATAACACCAGCAAATTCAACAACAACCTCAACATTTTAAAACGTCAACAAATTGAAAAACACCAACAAATTCGACAACGGCCTCAACTTTTAAAAGAGAAAAAGTTCAATAACGAACATTGATAAAACCAACAAATTCAACAACAACCTCGATGTTGAAAATCACCAACAAATTGAACAACCTCAACATTGAAAAACACCAACAAATTCTACAACAACCTTAACTTTTAAAAAAAACAAATTCAACAAAAAACATTGATAACACTAACAAATTCAACAACAACCTCAACAGTAAAAAACACCACCAAATTCAACAACAACCTCAACATTGAAAAACACCAACACCTTCAAAGAACTAAACAATGAAAGACACCGAAAAATTCTACAACCGCAAAAATGAAAAATACCAACATATTCAACAACAACCTCAACATTGAAAAACGCCGACAAATTCAACAACAACCTCAATATTGAAAACACAAACAAATTCAACAACAACGTCAACATTGAAAAGCACCAACAAATTCAACAACAACCTCAACACTGGAAAATACAGAAATGTCCAAAAAAAAACATTGGTGACACCAACAAATTCAACAACATCCACAATATTGAACGATACCAATAAGTTCAACAACGACCTCAGCATTGAAAATCAGCAACAAATTCAACAACAATCTCAACATTGAAAAACGCCAACAAATTCAACAACAACCTCAATTTTGAAAATCACAAAGAAATTCAACAACAAACTCAACATTGAAAAACACCACCAAATTCTACAACAACCTTAACTTTAAAAAAAAAGTTCAACAAAAAACATTGATAACACCAACAAATTCAACAACAACCTCAACATTGAAAAACACCAACAAATTCAACAACAAACTCAACATTGAAAAACACCAACAACTTCAACAATCTCTAAATTGAAAATCACCAACAAATTCAACAACAAACTCAACAATGAAAAACACCAAAAAATTCAACATCAACCTGAACATTGAAAAACACCAACAAATTCAACAACAACCATAATTTTAAAAATACAAACAAGTTCAAAAAAAAACGTTGATAACACCAACAAATTCAACAAAAACCTCAGCAATAAAAAACACGAAAATATTAAACAACAACCTCAACGTTGAAAAATACCAACAAATTCAACAACAACCTCAAAAATGAAACACACCAACAAATTCAACAACAACCTCAACATTGAAAAACACCAACAACTACAACAACCTCAACATTGAAAATCTGCAACCAATTCAACGACAACCTCAACAATGAAAAACACCAAAAAATTCAACAACAATCTGAACATTGAAGAACACCAAAAAATTCAACAACAATCTGAACATTGAAAAACACCAACAACTACAACAACCTCAACATTGAAAACCACCAACCAATTCAACAACATCAATATTGAAAATCATCAACAAATTCAACAACAACCTCAGCATTGAAAAACGCTGACAAATTCAACAACAACCTCAATATTGAATGGCACCAAAAAGTTCAACAAAGACGTCAACATTGAAAAACAGCAACAAATTCAACAACAATCTCAACATTAAAAGAAGAGAAAAAGTTCAAAAAAAACATTGATAACTCCACCAAATTCAACTACAACCTCAACAATGAAAAACACCAACAAATTCAACAACAATCTCAACATTGAAAAATACCAACAAATTCAACAACAACCTCAATATTGAAAGACACCAACAAATTCAACAACAACCACAACATTGAAAAAGACCAAAAAATTCAACAACAACCTGAACATTGAAAAACAACAACAAATTCAGCAACAACCTCAACATTGAAAAGCAGCAACAAATTCGACAACAATCTCAACATTGAAAAACGCCAACAAATTCAACAACAACCTCAATTTTGAAAAATACCTGCAAACTCAACAACAACCTCAATATTAAAAGACAACAACAAATTCAACAACAACCTCAAAATTGAAAATGACCAACATATTCAAGAACATCAATATTGAAAATCATGAACAAATTCAACAACAACATCAACATTGAAAAACGGAAACAAGTTCAGCAACAACCTCAATATTGATAATCACCAACAAGTTCAACAGCAACCTCAACATTGAAAAACACCAACAAATTCAACAACAACCTCAGCATTTAAAAGAAGAGAAAAAGTTCAAAAAAAACATGGATAAACCAACAAATTCAACAACAACCTCAATATTGAAAAACGCCAACAAATTCAACAACAACCTCAATATTGAAAGTCACCAACAAATTCAACAACAACCGCAACATTGCAAAATACCAACAAATTCAACAACAAAATCAATATTGAAAGACACCAACAAATTCAACAACAACCTCAACATTGAAAATCAACAACCAATTAAACAACATCAATGTTGAAAATTATCAACAAATTAAACAACAACCTCAGCATTGAAAAACGCCAACAAATTCAACAACATACTCAATATTGAAAATCACCAACAAATTCAACAACAACCTCAGCATTGAAAAACACCAACAAATTCAACAACAACCTCAACATTGAAAAAAAGAGAAAAAGTTCAAAAAAGAACATTAATAAAACCAACAAGTCCAACAACAACCTCAACATTGAGAATCACCAACAAATTGAACAAGCTCAGCATTGCAAAACACCAACAAATTCTACAACAACCTTAACTATTAAAAATACAAACAAGTTCAACAAAAAACGTTGATAACACCAACAAATTCAACAACAACCTCAACAATGAAAAACACCAACAAATTCAACAACAACCTCAATATTGAAAATCACCAACAAATTGTACAACCTCTACATTTATAGAAGCAACAAATTCAACAACAACCTCAACAATGAAAAACACCAAAAAATACAACAACAACCTCAAATTTTAAAAGAAGAGAAAAAGTTCAAAAAAAACATTGATAACACCATGAAATTCAACAACAACCGCAACATTGAAAAATACAAAAAAGTTCGAAAAATTACATTGATAACATCAACAATTTCAACAATAACCTCAACATTGAAAAATACAAAAAAGTTCAAAAAATAACATTGATAACACCAACAAATTCAACAACAACCTCAAGATTGAAAATGACCAACAAATTCAACAACAACCTCTACTTTGAAAAGCAGCAACAAATTCAACAACAACCTCAACAATGAAAAACACCAACAAATTCAACAACATCCTCAACATTGAAAAATACCAACAAATTCAAGAACAACCTAAACATTGAAAAATACAAAAAAGTTCAAAAAATAACATTGATAACACCAACAAATTGAACAACAACCTCAATATTGAAAATCACCAACAAATTCAACAACAACCACAACATTGAAAAACACCAACAAATTCAACAACAACCTCAATAATGAAAGACACCAACAATTTCAACAACGACCTCAACATTGAAAATCAGCGAAAAATTCAACAAAAATCTCAACATTGTAAAACACCAACAAATTCAACGAAAACCTCAATATTGAAAGACACCAAGAAATTCAACAACAACCACAACTTTGAAAATCACCAACCAATTCAACAGCATCGATATTGAATATCATCGACAAATTCAACTACAACCTCTGCATTGAAAAACACCGACAAATTCAAAAACAACTTCAATATTGAAAATGACCAACAAATTCAACAACAACCTCAGCATTGAATAACACCAACACATTCAACAACAATCTCAACATTGAAAAATACCAAGAAATGCATCAACAACCTCAACATTGAAAAATACAGAAACGTTCAAAAAATAACATTGATAACACCAACAAATTCAAAAACATCCTCAATATTGAAAGGCATCAAAAAGTTCAACAACGTCTTCAACATTGAAAATCAGCAACCATTTCGACAACAATCTCAACATTGAAAAACGCCAACAAATTCAATGACATCCTCAATTTTGAAAATCACCATCAAATTCAACAACAACCTCAACATTGAAAAACACAAAAAAATTCAACAACAACCTCAACTATTAAAAGAAGAGACAAAGTTCAAAAAAAACATTGATAACTCCATCAAATTCAACAACAATCTCAACAATGAAAAACACCAACAAATTCAACAATAACCTCATCATTGAAAAATACAGAACAGTTCAAAAAATAACATTGATAATACCAACAAATTCAACAACATCCTCAATATTGAAAGAGACCAACAAATTCAACAACAACCTCAACAATGAAAAACACCAACAAATTCAACAACATCCTCAACATTGAAAAATACCAACAAATTCAAGAACAACCTAAACATTGAAAAATACAAAAAAGTTCAAAAAATAACATTGATAACACCAACAAATTGAACAACAACCTCAATATTGAAAATCACCAACAAATTCAACAACAACCACAACATTGAAAAACACCAACAAATTCAACAACAACCTCAATAATGAAAGACACCAACAATTTCAACAACGACCTCAACATTGAAAATCAGCGAAAAATTCAACAAAAATCTCAACATTGTAAAACACCAACAAATTCAACGAAAACCTCAATATTGAAAGACACCAAGAAATTCAACAACAACCACAACATTGAAAATTACCAACCAATTCAACAGCATCGATATTGAAAATCATCGACAAATTCAACTACAACCTCAGCATTGAAAAACACCAACACATTCAACAACAACCTCAACATTGAAAAATACCAAGAAATGCATCAACAACCTCAACATTGAAAAATACAGAAAAGTTCAAAAAATAACATTGATAACACCAACAAATTCAAAAACATCCTCAATATTGAAAGGCATCAAAAAGTTCAACACCGTCTTCAACATTGAAAATCAGCAACCATTTCGACAACAATCTCAACATTGAAAAACGCCAACAAATTCAACGACAACCTCAATTTTGAAAATCACCATCAAATTCAACAACAACCTCAACATTGAAAAACACAAACAAATTCAACAACAACCTCAACTATTAAAAGAAGAGACAAAGTTCAAAAAAAACATTGATAACTCCATCAAATTCAACAACAATCTCAACAATGAAAAACACCAACAAATTCAACAATAACCTCATCATTGAAAAATACAGAACAGTTCAAAAAATAACATTGATAATACCAACAAATTCAACAACATCCTCAATATTGAAAGAGACCAACAAATTCAACAACAACCTCAACAATGAAAAACACCAACAAATTCAACAACATCCTCAACATTGAAAAATACCAACAAATTCAAGAACAACCTAAACATTGAAAAATACAAAAAAGTTCAAAAAATAACATTGATAACACCAACAAATTGAACAACAACCTCAATATTGAAAATCACCAACAAATTCAACAACAACCACAACATTGAAAAACACCAACAAATTCAACAACAACCTCAATAATGAAAGACAACAACAATTTCAACAACGACCTCAACATTGAAAATCAGCGAAAAATTCAACAAAAATCTCAACATTGTAAAACACCAACAAATTCAACGAAAACCTCAATATTGAAAGACACCAAGAAATTCAACAACAACCACAACATTGAAAATCACCAACCAATTCAACAGCATCGATATTGAATATCATCGACAAATTCAACTACAACCTCTGCATTGAAAAACACCGACAAATTCAAAAACAACTTCAATATTGAAAATGACCAACAAATTCAACAACAACCTCAGCATTGAATAACACCAACACATTCAACAACAATCTCAACATTGAAAAATACCAAGAAATGCATCAACAACCTCAACATTGAAAAATACAGAAACGTTCAAAAAATAACATTGATAACACCAACAAATTCAAAAACATCCTCAATATTGAAAGGCATCAAAAAGTTCAACAACGTCTTCAACATTGAAAATCAGCAACCATTTCGACAACAATCTCAACATTGAAAAACGCCAACAAATTCAATGACATCCTCAATTTTGAAAATCACCATCAAATTCAACAACAACCTCAACATTGAAAAACACAAAAAAATTCAACAACAACCTCAACTATTAAAAGAAGAGACAAAGTTCAAAAAAAACATTGATAACTCCATCAAATTCAACAACAATCTCAACAATGAAAAACACCAACAAATTCAACAATAACCTCATCATTGAAAAATACAGAACAGTTCAAAAAATAACATTGATAATACCAACAAATTCAACAACATCCTCAATATTGAAAGAGACCAACAAATTCAACAACAACCTCAACAATGAAAAACACCAACAAATTCAACAACATCCTCAACATTGAAAAATACCAACAAATTCAAGAACAACCTAAACATTGAAAAATACAAAAAAGTTCAAAAAATAACATTGATAACACCAACAAATTGAACAACAACCTCAATATTGAAAATCACCAACAAATTCAACAACAACCACAACATTGAAAAACACCAACAAATTCAACAACAACCTCAATAATGAAAGACACCAACAATTTCAACAACGACCTCAACATTGAAAATCAGCGAAAAATTCAACAAAAATCTCAACATTGTAAAACACCAACAAATTCAACGAAAACCTCAATATTGAAAGACACCAAGAAATTCAACAACAACCACAACATTGAAAATTACCAACCAATTCAACAGCATCGATATTGAAAATCATCGACAAATTCAACTACAACCTCAGCATTGAAAAACACCAACACATTCAACAACAACCTCAACATTGAAAAATACCAAGAAATGCATCAACAACCTCAACATTGAAAAATACAGAAAAGTTCAAAAAATAACATTGATAACACCAACAAATTCAAAAACATCCTCAATATTGAAAGGCATCAAAAAGTTCAACACCGTCTTCAACATTGAAAATCAGCAACCATTTCGACAACAATCTCAACATTGAAAAACGCCAACAAATTCAACGACAACCTCAATTTTGAAAATCACCATCAAATTCAACAACAACCTCAACATTGAAAAACACAAACAAATTCAACAACAACCTCAACTTTTAAAAGAAGAGACAAAGTTAAAAAAAACATTGATAACTCCATCAAATTCAACAACAATCTCAACAATGAAAAACACCAACACATTCATCAATAACCTCATCATTGAAAAATACAGAACAGTTCAAGAAATAAAATTGATAATACCAACAAATTCAACAACATCCTCAATATTGAAAGAGACCAACAAATTCAACAACAACCTCAATTTTGAAAATCACCAACAAATTCAAGAACAACCTCAAGATTGAAAAGCACCAACAAATTCAAGAACAACCTTAACTTTTAAAAATACAAACAAGTTCAATAAAAAAACATTGATAACACCAACAAATTCAACATCAACCTCATCAATGAAAAGCACCAACAAATTCAACAACAACCTCAACATTGAAAATCACCAACAAATTCAGTAACAATCTCAACAATGAAAAACACCAACAAATTCAACAACAACCTCAATATTGAAAATCACCAACAAATTGAACAACCTCTACATTTATAGAAGCAACAAATTCAACAACAACCTCAACAATGAAAAGCACCAAAAAATACAACAACAACCTCAAATTTTAAAAGAAGAGAAAAAGTTCAAAAAAAACATTGATAACACCAAGAAATTCAACAACAGCCGCAACATTGAAAAATACAAAAAAGTTCGAAAAATTACATTGATAACATCAACAAATTCAACAATAACCTCAACATTGAAAAATACAAAAAAGTTCAAAAAATAACATTGATAACACCAACAAATTCAACAACAACCTCAAGATTGAAAATGACCAACAAATTCAAAAACAACCTCTACTTTGAAAAGCAGCAACAAATTCAACAACAACCTCAACAATGAAAAACACCAACAAATTGAACAACAACCTCAATATTGAAAATCACCAACAAATTCAACAACAACCACAACATTGAAAAACACCAACTATTCAACAACAACCTCAATAATGAAAGACACCAACAATTTCAACAACGACCTCAACATTGAAAATCAGCGAAAAATTCAACAAAAATCTCAAAATTGTAAAACACCAACAAATTCAACGAAAACCTCAATATTGAAAGACACCAAGAAATTCAACAACAACCACAACATTGAAAATTACCAACCAATTCAACAGCATCGATATTGAAAATCATCGACAAATTCAACTACAACCTCTGCATTGAAAAACACCGACAAATTCAAAAACAACTTCAATATTGAAAATGACCAACAAATTCAACAACAACCTCAGCATTGAAAAACACCAACACATTCAACAACAATCTCAACATGGAAAAATACCAAGAAATGCATCAACAACCTCAACATTGAAAAATACAGAAAAGTTCAAAAAATTACATTGATAACACCAACAAATTCAAAAACATCCTCAATATTGAAAGGCATCAAAAAGTTCAACAACGTCTTCAACATTGAAAATCATCAACCATTTCGACAACAATCTCAACAATGAAAAACGCCAACAAATTCAATGACAACCTCAATTTTGAAAATCACCATCAAATTCAACAACAACCTCAACATTGAAAAACACAAACAAATTCAACAACAACCTCAACTATTAAAAGAAGAGACAAAGTTCAAAAAAAACATTGATAACTCCATCAAATTCAACAACAATCTCAACAATGAAAAACACCAACAAATTCAACAATAACCTCATCATTGAAAAATACAGAACAGTTCAAAAAATAACATTGATAATACCAACAAATTCAACAACATCCTCAATATTGAAAGAGACCAACAAATTCAACAACAACCTCAACAATGAAAAACACCAACAAATTCAACAACATCCTCAACATTGAAAAATACCAACAAATTCAAGAACAACCTAAACATTGAAAAATACAAAAAAGTTCAAAAAATAACATTGATAACACCAACAAATTGAACAACAACCTCAATATTGAAAATCACCAACAAATTCAACAACAACCACAACGTTGAAAAACACCAACAAATTCAACAACAACCTCAATAATGAAAGACACCAACAATTTCAACAACGACCTCAACATTGAAAATCAGCGAAAAATTCAACAAAAATCTCAACATTGTAAAACACCAACAAATTCAACGAAAACCTCAATATTGAAAGACACCAAGAAATTCAACAACAACCACAACATTGAAAATCACCAACCAATTCAACAGCATCGATATTGAATATCATCGACAAATTCAACTACAACCTCTGCATTGAAAAACACCGACAAATTCAAAAACAACTTCAATATTGAAAATGACCAACAAATTCAACAACAACCTCAGCATTGAATAACACCAACACATTCAACAACAATCTCAACATTGAAAAATACCAAGAAATGCATCAACAACCTCAACATTGAAAAATACAGAAAAGTTCAAAAAATAACATTGATAACACCAACAAATTCAAAAACATCCTCAATATTGAAAGGCATCAAAAAGTTCAACAACGTCTTCAACATTGAAAATCAGCAACCGTTTCGACAACAATCTCAACATTGAAAAACGCCAACAAATTCAATGACATCCTCAATTTTGAAAATCACCATCAAATTCAACAACAACCTCAACATTGAAAAACACAAACAAATTCAACAACAACCTCAACTTTTAAAAGAAGAGACAAAGTTCAAAAAAAACATTGATAACTCCATCAAATTCAACAACAATCTCAACAATGAAAAACACCAACAAATTCAACAACAACATCAATATTGCAAGACACCAACAAATTCAACAACAACCTCAAGATTGAAAAACACCAACAAATTCAACAACAACCATAACATTAAAAATACAAACAAGTTCAACAAAAAACATTGATAACACCAACAAATTCAACAATAACCTCAACAATAAAAAACACCAACAAATTCACCAACAACCTCAACATTGAAAAATAACAACAAATTCAACAACAACCTCAACATTGAAAAGCAACAACAAATTCAAGAACAACCTCAACATTGAAAAACACAAGCAAATTCAATAACAAGCTCAAGATTGAAAAATACCAACAAATTCAACAACAACCTCAACATTGAAAATCAGCGAAAAATTCAACAACAATCTCAACACTGAAAAACGCCAACAAATTCAACAACAACCTCAATATTCAAAATCACCAACAAATTCAACAACAACCTCAGTATTGAAAATCACTATCAAATTGAACAACATCCTCAACATTGAAAAACGCCAACAAATTCAACAACAACCACAAAATTGAAAATCATCAAAAAATTCAACAACAACCTCAAAATTGAAGAACACCAACAAATTCAACAACAACCTCAACGTTGAAAATCACCAACAAATTCAACAGCAACCTCAACATTGAAAAACGCCAACAAATTCAACTACAACCTCAATATTGAAATTCATCAACAAATTCAACAACAACCTCAACATTGAAAAAAGTCAACTAATTCAACAAGAACGTTAATATTGAAAATCACCAACAAATTCACTAATCACCTAAACATTGAAAAAAACCAACAAATTCAACTACAACCTCAACAATGAAAAATACCAAAAATTCAACAACAACCGCAACATTGAAAAACAGAAACAACTTCAACAACCTCAACAATGAAAAACTTCCAAAAAATTCAACAACAACCTCAAATTTTAAAAGAATATAAAAAGTTGAAAAAAAACATTGATAACACCAAGAAATTCAACAACATCCTCAACATTGAAAATCACCAACAAATTCAACAGAACCTCAACATTGAAAAGCAGCAACAAATTCAACAACAACCTCAACAATGAAAAACACCAACAAATTCAACAACAACCTCAGCTTTTAAAAGAAGAGAAAAAGTTCAATAAAAACATTGATAACTCCATCAAATTCAACAACAACCTCAACAATGAAAAATACCAACAAATTCAACAACAACCTCAACATTGAAAAATACCAACAAATTCAACAACAACCTCAACATTGAAAAATACAGAACAGTTAAAAAAATAACATTGATAATACCAACAAATTCAACAACATCCTCAATATTGAAAGAGAACAACAAGTTCAACAACGACCTAAACATTGAAAATCAGCAACAAATTCAAGAAAAATCTCAAAATTGAAAAACGCCAACAAATTCAACAACAACCTCAATATTGAAGGACACCAACAAATTCAACAACAACCTCAATATTGGAAGACACCAACAAATTTAACAACCTCAACTTTGAAAATCACCAACAAATTCAATATCAACCTCAACATTGAAAAACACCAAAAAATTCAACAACAACCTGAACATTGAAAAACACCAACAAATTCAACAACAACCATAACTTTAAAAATACAAACAAGTTCAACAAAAAACATTGCTAACACCAACAAATTTAACAATAACCTCAACAATAATAAACACCAACAAATTCATCAACAACCTCAACATTGAAAAATACCAACAAATTCAACAACAACCTCAACACTGAAAAGCAGCAACAAATTCAAGAACAACCTCAACAATGATAAGCATCAACAAATTCAAGAACAACCACAACATTGAAAAATACCAACAAATTCAACAACAACCTCAACATTGAAAATCAGCGAAAAATTCAACAACAATCTCAACATTGAAAAACGCCAACAAATTTAAAAACAACCTAAATATTGAAAATCACCAACAATTTCAACAACGACCTCAACATTGAAAATCAGCGAAAAATTCAACAACAATCTCAACATTGAGAAACGCCAACAAATTCAACAACAAATTCAATTTTGAAAAACACCTACAAATTCAACAACAACCTCAATATTAAAAGACAACAACAAATTCAACAACAACCTCAACATTGAAAATCACCAACAAATTCAAGAACATCAATATTGAAAATCATCAACAAATTCAACAACAACCTCAACATTGAAAAACGCCAACAAATTCAACAAAAACCTCAATATTGAAAATCACCAACAAATTCAACAACCACCATAACATTGAAAAACGACAACAAATTCAACAACAGCCTCAATTTTGAAAATCACCAACAAATTCTACAGCAACCTCAACATTGAAAAACATCAACAAATTCAACAACAACCTCAACTTTTAAAAGAAGAGAAAAAGTTCAAAAAAAGATTGATAACACCAACAAATTCAACAACAACCTTAACATTGAAAAAAGCCAAAAAATTCAACAACAACCTCAATGTTGAAAGTCACCAACAAATTCAACAACAGCCTCAACATTGAAAAACACTAACAAATTCAACAACAAAATCAATAATGAAAGACACCAACAAATTGAACAACAACCTCAACATTGAAAAGCAGCAACAAATTCATCAACAACCTCAACAATGAAAAACGCTAACAAATTCAACAACAACCTCAACATTGAAAAATAACAACAAATTCAACAACAACCTCAACATTGAAAAATAAAAAAAAGTTCAAAAAATAACATTGTTAACACCAACAAATTTAACATGAACCTCAATATTGAAAATGACCAACAAATTCAACAACAACCTCAACATTGAAAAATACAAAAAAGTTCAAAAAATAATATTGATAACACCAACAAATTCAACAACAACCTCAATAATGAAAGACACCAACAATTTCAACAACGACCTCAACATTGAAAATCAGCGAAAAATTCAACAACAGTCTCAACATTGAAAAACACCAACAAATTCAACAACAACCTCAACATTGAAAAATAACAACAAATTCAACAACAACCTCAACATTGAAAAATAAAAATAAGTTCAAAAAATAACATTGATAACACCAACAAATTGAACAACAACCTCAATATTGAAAATCACCAACAAATTCAACAACAACTTCAACATTGAAAAATACAAAAAAGTTCAAAAAATAATATTGATAACACCAACAAATTCAACAACAACCTCAATATTGAAAGACACCAACAATTTCAACAACGACCTCAACATTGAAAATCAGCGAAAAATTCAACAACAATCTCAACATTGATAAACACCAACAAATTCAACAACAACCTCAATATTGAAAGACACCAACAAATCCAACAACAACCTCAACATTGAAAATCACCAACCAATTCAACAACATAAATATTGAATATGATCAACAAATTCATCAACATCCTCAACATTGAAAAACGCTAACAAATTCAACAACAATCTCAATATTGAAAATCACCAACAAATTCTACATCAATATCAACATTTAAAAATAGCAACAAATTCAACAACAACCTCAATATTGAAAAATTCTGAAAAGTTAAAAAAATAACATTGATAACACCAACAAATTCAGGAACATCCTCAATATTGAAAGACACCAAAAAGTTCAACAACGACCTCAACATTGAAAATCAGCAACAAATTGAACAACAATCTCAACATTGAAAAACGCCAACAAATTCCATGACAACCTCAACATTGAAAAATACAGAAAAGTTCAAAAAATAACATTGATAATATCAACAAATTCAACAACATCCTCAATAGTGAAAGACACAAACAAGTTCAACAATGACCTCAACATTGAAAAACGCCAACAAATTCAACAACAACCTCAATTTTGAAAATCACCATCAAATTCAACGACAACCTAAACTTTTACAAGAAGAGAAAATGTTCAAAAAAAACAATGATAAAACCAACAAATTCAACATGAACTTCAACAATGAAAAACTCCAACAAATTCAACAACAACCTCAACATTGAAAAACGCCAACAAATTCAACAACAACCTCAATTTTTAAAATCACCAACGAATTCAACAGCAACCTCAACTTTTAAAAGAAGAGAAAAAGTTCAAAAAAACATTGATAACACCAACAAATTCAACAACAACCTTAACATTGAAAAACACCAACAAATTCAACAACAACCTCAATGTTGAAAGTCACCAACAAATTCAACAACAGCCTCAACATTGAAAAACACCAACAAATTCAACAACAAAATCAATAATGTAAGACACCAACAAACTCAACAACAACCTCAACAATGAAAAACACTAACAAAGTCAACAACAACCTCAATATTGAAAATCACCAACAAATTCAAAAACAACCTCAACATTGAAAAATACAAAAAATTTCAAAAAATAATATTGATAACACCAACAAATTCAACAACAACCTCAATAATGAAAGACACCAACAATTTCAACAACGACCTCAACATTGAAAATCAGCGAAAAATTCAACTACAATCTCAACATTGAAAAACACCAACAAATTCAACAACAAAATCAATAATGTAAGACACCAACAAACTCAACAACAACCTCAACAATGAAAAACACTAACAAAGTCAACAACAACCTCAATATTGAAAATCACCAACAAATTCAAAAACAACCTCAACATTGAAAAATACAAAAAATTTCAAAAAATAATATTGATAACACCAACAAATTCAACAACAACCTCAATAATGAAAGACACCAACAATTTCAACAACGACCTCAACATTGAAAATCAGCGAAAAATTCAACTACAATCTCAACATTGAAAAACACCAACAAATTCAACAACAACCTCAATATTGAAAGACACCAACAAATTCAACAACAACCTCAACATTGAAAATCACCAACCAATTCAACAACATAAATATTGAATATGATCAACAAATTCATCAACATCCTCAACATTGAAAAACGCTAACAAATTCAACAACAATCTCAATATTGAAAATCACCAACAAATTCTACATCAATATCAACATTTAAAAATAGCAACAAATTCAACAACAACCTCAATATTGAAAAATTCTGAAAAGTTAAAAAAATAACATTGATAACACCAACAAATTCAGGAACATCCTCAATATTGAAAGACACCAAAAAGTTCAACAACGACCTCAACATTGAAAATCAGCAACAAATTGAACAACAATCTCAACATTGAAAAACGCCAACAAATTCCATGACAACCTCAACATTGAAAAATACAGAAAAGTTCAAAAAATAACATTGATAATATCAACAAATTCAACAACATCCTCAATAGTGAAAGACACAAACAAATTCAACGACAACCTCAATTTTGAAAATCCCCATCAAATTCAACGACAACCTCAACTTTTACAAGAAGAGAAAATGTTCAAAAAAAACAATGATAACACCAACAAATTCAACATGAACCTCAACAATGAAAAACTCCAACAAATTCAACAACAACCTCAACATTGAAAAACGCCAAAAAATTCAACAACAACCTCAATTTTTAAAATCACCAACAAATTCAATATCAACCTCAACATTGAAAAACACCAAAAAATTCAACAACAACCTGAACATTGAAAAACACCAACAAATTCAACA